>NC_090823.1:101087347-101399708 GCF_000390325.3 Nicotiana tomentosiformis | reverse complement strand
TTTGTTATAATTTTATATATAATTTTATCATTTCAATTTCATAAGATATCATGCTTCCCTTTTATTCATCAATAACACATAACCCTTGAAGATTTAATATTTTTTTCCGAAAATATTTTTGAAGATAAGCTATTCTCAACTTCATTCGAGAAAATACAAACATAATTAGCTATACTTTTATTACGTTTTTTCAAATATCTTTTAAATAAATCAAATAAAATTTTGAATTTTATGTATTCTCAATTTTAGGTTTTACTTACTAAAATAAAAATGAATTAGAATTTACCATTTACATGATCTTTTTGAAACGGGTGGGCAAAGAAAGTATTACTAAAATATTAAAATTTAATAAGACGAACAAAAATTACTGAAAGAATATAGTCACATTGATTTAATAATTTACGAAAAGTTATTGAATTCACCTATTTTTAAAATTTCCATTATACTTTGTATGTGGAATATGTGGGTGTAAGTTTTGTACCTTAAGAAATAAAATAAAGTAAGAGTTTGAGGATTTCCTTTGTTGGAAAAAAAGAAAGATTAAATTTTCAAATCTTAGGGAAGAAGTTGTACACTAATCAAATATGGAAAGAATTTATATAAGTCAAATATTACATAATTTAAAATTCCTAAATATTAGAAATTCTTAAATAGTTCAAAGAAGAAGAATTTCAGATTCCTAAAAATTTAAAATAATTAAATTACTATTTTGTCTAGTGTGAAATTTATATTTAAAGGGTAAAATCGGCGAACAATATTTTGCTAGAGGCATTTGTGCTTCTAATATAGTACTAGTCTTAGAATACGCGCTTTGCGCGTATACCCTGTATGCATAAGTATAATTTGTAAGAAAACACAAAAATAATTATATTATAAGTTGTATTTGAGTTATAAAATAAAAGTTAAAAAGGATAAATGTTTTAAAATGATGATTATTGATCATATGTAGCTAACTTAATAAAGAAAGAAACTTCTCGTAAAAATACTCAATTCGTCTAAATCCACATTATTAAGCTTAAATTAATTCCAATTTTATTTATTTTAGTATAAACGTACGAATTTATTATATAATCAATATTATTTTCAATCTTACATACTGTAACAACCCGACCGGTCGTTTTGAGCATTAAACTTCGCTCGGTTGTTTGAGTGCATGAGTAGCTCCGTATGATGTATTATGACTTATGTGAATCGTGGGTTTTGGTTATCAGGTTATTCAGAATTGACTTATGTATTATGATCTCAGCTAAGAATCACTCCGTTGGGTGATTTTGGACTTAGGAGCGCGTCCGTATTGTGATTTGGAGGTCTGTGGTTGAATTTGACTCGAAATGGCGAAAGTTAAAATTTTGAAAAGTTTGACCGGGAGTGGACTTTTTGATATCGGATTCGGATTGTGATTTCGGAAATTGGAATAGTTTCGTTATGTTATTTGGGACTTGTGCGCAAAACTTGAAGTCGTTACGGATTGATTTTGCTATGTTTCGGCACAAGTTATTGAATGTGAAAGTTCAAAGTTCATAGATTTTGATTTGAGGTACGATTCATCGTTTCGATGTTGTTATGCATGATTTGAGGCCTTGAGTAGGTCCGTGTTATGTTATTGGACTTGTTGGTATATTCTGACGGGGTCTCGAGTGGCTCGGATGAGTTTTGGACGAGGTTCGGATCATTTTAGTTCAAGTTGTCATTGCTGGTTCTGGTGTGACCGCACCTGCGGCTGGTTTGCGCAGGTGCGATGGTCACAAGAAAGACAATGGGGTCACAGGAGCAAAAATAGTGCGGGGTGAGGAAGACCACGGAAGCGGAGATTTGGGCGCATATGCGGATGCGCAGGAGCGAGGTATTTCGCAGGCGAGGGGTGGCTCACACCTACGATGTCGCAGAAGCAAATATGTTGTCCTCAGGTGTGAGGGTCGAGTCCTCAGCTAATTCCACAGAAGCGGAGGTTATGTCACAGAAGTGACGCCGCAGAAGCGGCTAATGTGCCGCAGGTGTGAAAATGCTGGCAGAAGCTATAAATCGAGGTTTTGGTTCTTTCTTCATATTTTGAGATGTGGGACTCGGATTGAGGCGATTGTTGGAGCAATTTTCATCACAAGGATTGGGGTAAGTGTTCTCTACTGAGTTTTAGTTATATTTCATGAATCCATCTTCGTTTTTGGTAATTGGATTGTGAATTTTAAAGAGAAATTGGGGGTTTTGGCCTAAAGTTTCATAATATGAATTTTTGAGTTTTGAACATCGAATTGGAGTCAGATTTGAGTGAAACCAGTATGATTGGACTTGCAATTTAATGGGAATTTTGTAAATTTTGTCAGGTTACGAGGTGCGGGCCCGGGTTGGGCTTTCGGACGATTTTGTGCTTTTGATTCAAGATTTGATCTTTTTCGATCGGGATTAGTTCCTTTAGTATTGTTTAATAAATATGAGTTGTTTTTGGTTAGTTTTGAACCGTTCAGAGGTCGGAACGCGCAGAATGGCATTTTGGGGCATCGCTTGGCTTGCTCGGTGTTGGAATTGGCTTGTTCGAGGTAAGTAACTCTTCTAATCTTAGTGCTGAGGGTATAAAACCCCGTAATACGTGTTATGTGATTGGTATTGAGGTGACGACATGCTAGGTGACGGGCATGTGGGCGTGCACCATGTGAATTGGGACTCTGTTGTTTTTAGGGCACTGTATAGTGGTCTTATTTTATTGATATCCGTGTTTTCACCATATGATAAACTAATTGAGTTGCCAATCATGCTAGATATCATGTTTAGGCATTATGCCGATACTGTTTGGACCCATATTGGTCATTTCTTACTGTCATCTCACTGATTTCATTGATATTTCATACTCAGTCATATCCATGCATTCATACCATATCTCAGTCTCAGATATTATTTATTGATACATCATATCATTGTTGTCGGGCTAGTTTCATGGTATTGTGAGCCCGCGAGTGAGACTGGAGAGATTGATGACTGAGTGAGGCCGGTGGCCTGTTGTAATAATATTGATACTATAGCACGTGAGTTGTCCGTGCAACACGTGAGTTGTCCATGCAGCGCGTGAGTTATCCATGCAGATCCAGATATTGATATTATGGCACGTGAGTTGTCCGTGCAGCACGTGAGTTATCCGTGCGAATTATAGCGCTTGGGCTGTAGGAGCCCTCCGGAGTCTACACACCCCCAGTGAGTGCAAACGACTATATATATGTGGATCGGGTTGCACGCCGCAGTGGGTATTGTACAGCGCTGAGTGATTGAGTGTACTGAGCATAGTGAAAGAGGATGCGAGACAGTGAGATTGAGTACTCTAAGAGTGTGAGTACATGATTTTTCTCTAAGATACACGGCATTGACATGCACACATGATATACAAGTATAAAGATGCTTTTTTGTTCTTATGATGTACATTATCACGTCATTCATGACTTTTTACACACATTGATATGTGGGCATAGAGAGGTATTTCACACTTGCTATCTGGAAAGAAAATGAAATATTTTTATTTATTGTGGAAAGGATATTTGGAAAAATTACAGTTTTCAAACTTACTCGTATTTCGGCTTTCTCGGTAAAAGGTTCGGATTTTCACTGAGATACTTGAAAAGAAATGCCTATTTTTCTGGAACTGTGAACGAACTGAGCCTTTTATTTATGAGCTACTCCTTTATTATTGTACTATGTTGTTATGAACTGTTGTGGAATATTGGTGTTGGACCCGACCGTTTTGTTAGCTCGTCACTACTTTCAACCTAAGGTTAGGTTTGTTACTTATTGAGTACATGGGGTTAGTTATACTCATACTACACTTCTGCACCTTGAGTGCAGATATTGACTGTGTTCGATGGGAGCTGGATTGAAGATGTACCTACGTCCCGGTTGCAGCTGCCTCTTCTTCGTGGTAGCTTTAGATCTATAAAACTCTGTTTATGTACTTTTCAAACAAACTATGTATGTCACGACCCAAAATCCTAACGTGTCGTGATGGCGCCTATCTTGATACTAGGCAAGCTGATAACCTCAATAAATCACAATTTCTTTTAAGTTTGACAATATAATAATTAAACACAATCCACAAGTCTCACAAATACCGATACACACACTCCCAAAACCTGGTGTCACTGAGTACATGAGCATCTATATATTACAAGTCTGGAAAATATGGTCTATAATAATCTGAGACCCAATACAATAAACACAAGGACATGGAAGGAGAGACAAGGTCTGCGAAACATGGAAGCTACCTCTGAATCTCCGAAAAATCGACTGTGTGAAAGAATCAACACCCACTGTATCCGGGATCACCTAGATCTGCACACGAAGTGCACGATGTAGTATGAGTACAACCAACTCAGTAAGTAACAATAATAAATAAAGAACTGAAAGTAGTGATGAGCTTCTCAGCTAAGTCCAAATACAGTACTTTCCAATATAAAAGAGGAGGCATGCTCTCAAGTTCATCATTTAAGATTTCACTGAAATTTCATATCAAGTTTGACCGAAACAGAAAATAATGTTTTTCCGAAATTTCAAAACAAATAGTGATATATGAAAGCTGAAATGCAGAAAATAATGATATCAATGCATCCTCTCAGAGTAACAGTCACCCAGTCCTCCAATTCACTCCAACCTCACAATCACTCTTTCCTCACAGTCGCTCTTTCCTCACAGTCGCTCATCACTCGATACTCGCACTCGTCACTCGAACCTGCGCTCACTAGGGGTGCGTACAGACTACGGAGGGGCTCCTTCAGCCCAAGCGCTATAATCAGCACGGATAACTCACGTGCTGCAAGGACAACTCGCGTGCTATAGTATCAATATTTCTATCCGCACGGACAAGTCACGTGCTATAATAAGCCAATCTAGCCTGATGTGGCATGCAGCCCAATCCCATAATAATAAAGTATATAAAGCCAATATGGCCTGCTACGGCATGCAGCCCGATCCATAAATATCCTCACAATTAGTCCCTTGGCCTCACTCAGTCATCAACCTCTCCAGTCTCTCGGGCTCTCAGAAATCATGATAAGCAGCCCAACAACAATGATATGTTGAATCAATAATGAATAAGAGAGACTGAGGTAAAATTGTGCAAATAGAAATGTGACTGAGTGCAAAACAGCAATTTAGCAAATAATTTCACAAGTACATGACCTTTGTGGGTCCTAACAGTGTAAATAGATCAATTTCTATAATACGGGGAAACATGTACGGATATCAATAGATTGTTTTCAACTACACAGTTCCATGGCACTGACCAAGTCATAATTCCTACGGTGCACGCCCACACGCCCGTCACCTAGCATGTGCGTCACCTCAAAATCAATCATATAATACATATTCCGGGGTTTCATACCCTCGGGACCAATTTTAGAACTGTTACTTACCTCAACCCGTGTAATTATTTATTCCGCTATGCCCTTGCCACAAGAATTAGTCTCCAAAAGTCCCGAATCTAGCCAAAAGCAGTAGAGTACAATCAAATAAGCTAAAGAAATCAATTCCACAAGAAAATATGAAATTATAGCCAAAATTCGAATCGGCTCAAACCCGTCCCCCAAGCCCACGTCCCGAAATCTGATAAAAGTCATAAAACCCGAAAGCCCATTCACGCATGAGTCTAACCAAACAAATTTCAACAAATTCCGGCATCAACTCGACCCTCGAATCTTCAATTAAAGTCTTTGAAGATTTCTACTATTTTCAACCCAATCTTTACCCATTTGAACTCAACAATCTATCCACAACCCTTATTAATATGTGTATGCATAAATAATACTCACATCCAAGAATCATACTCTTAATCACCCATCTTTACCCAAACTTGGAATTGACGACTAGGGGTTAGAACCTTACCTCTTGGGTGAAGATCTTATGATATTTCCTTGTTGGATTTCAAAGCTTGAACAAGATCTTGATGAACAAAGAACTTGAGCTTCTTCCTCTCTCTATAACACTCTCCCTTCTCTCTAAAATGTCAGACTTTTGCTCCAAAATGAGCTTCAAAGGCTATAAATTGAAGTTGGGTCGGGTTAAAAAAACAACTCTCCAAATTCCAAACCGGGCTACAGACTAGGCTAGGCACGCTCTGTAGCAAGCAACAGACCAAGCTTCGCAAGCTCTATAGCGAGTTAAATACTAGGCTTCGCGAGCTCTATAGCGAGCTAAATACCAGGCTACGCGAGCTCTATAGTGAGCTAAATACTAGGCTTCGCGAGGGTATACCACGGTCTAGCGTGCTACAGACCTAGGTTCGCGAGGGATATAGCACGGTCTAGCGCGCTACAGACCTGGCTTCGCGAGGTCGAAATGATTCAACTCCCCCAATGCACTATTCAACCCAATAAGTTCGAAGTTGATCCGTTAACCATTCGAAACTCACCCGAGACCCTCAGGAACCAAATATACAAACATATCCTAAAACATCATACGAACGTAGTCGAGCCTTCAAACCACATCAAACAACATCAAAACTTTGAATCGCGCATCGAATCGAATTATGAGTTTTCAAATCTTCGAACTTCTATATTTTGGTCCGAAATGCATCAAATCAACTCCGATTGACCTCAAATTTTGCACACCAGTCATAAACAACATAATAGACCTTTTAAAATTTTCAGAATCAGATTTCAACTCTGATATCAAACATTCAACCCCCCGGTCAAACTTCGCAAAAATTCGACTTTCGCCATTTCAAGCGTAATTCCACTATGGACCTCCAAATAATTTTCCGGACATGCTCCTTAGTCCAAAATCACCATACGGAGCTATTAGAATCATCAAAACTCTATTCCGGGGTCGTTTACACATAAGTCAATATCCGGACAACTATTTCAACTTAAGCTTCCAACATGAGATTCATTCTTCCAAGATAAATCTGAAATACCTTAAAACCAAAACCGACAATTCACATAAGTCATAATACCCCGTAGGAAGTCATTAAAAAATTCAAATAGTTGAAAGGAGCATAAATGCTCAAAACGACTGGTCGGGTCGTTACGATCTCCCCCACTTAAACATACGTTCGTCCTCGAACGTGCCAAGAGTTGTTCTTAAGCCTTTAAATCATTGTTCATCCTTACCATGCACATACCTGGGGGTGATATTACGTCGCCCTATTCTATATAGGCCTGACAATATAACATAACTAAAAATCATTAATTTAACCTTAGCCCAAAACTTGGAGCCCAATTTTGAACACCCAGAATTCTTTCCAAGATCTAAATCTCACACACCGTATAAGTCTGAACCAGCTATATCAAGCCATAGCCATAACCCCAGATATAATCACATTGCATACTACACAACTCACATGCTAGCAGCACTATTCCCGGTCACAGTAATTACTCCAAACTAGCCAAGTACAAGTATTAAACCTCACATCAAGCCAAACCTCGTTCCAAAACCTTCGTACACTACTGATAATAAAAGAATTATGCAATTATATCATGAACCCTTATAAGAGCAATAAGTCATGGAGCTCTCTCGCCCCAACCAGAACCATAATCACTTTCTAAGCCGACTTTCAATATTATCCTCCGGAATATACCGTAATCAAACCTGATAGTACCCATTCTAGGTCCAATGACCTTATATTATTAAACACAACTATCCCACAAACACACCACATCAATATAATTCAAGCCACAACTGCGCAATCCGTGTGCCCAAATATGGGAGATGTCTCAAGGAAGAGAACCGTATTGCAAGTTCAACGAGCACCACCATAACCGCAACGTTACAACCAACTCCTCAAATTTCGTGAAGAGGATAACTGTAGGTGCATATGCATAATTGTAGAGGAAGAAAATTAATAAATCAGATAAATTATCATAGAAATAGAACTCCCACACATGGCACAGACAACTCACATGCCAATAATATAAATTGCCTGGCATGGTCACGGGCCTCCAGTCCCAACATATCATATAGGAGCAATTAAACAAGTACACATGTATATGATAATGAAATAAGATTATCATGCTCCTGGACTGGTATAAATAACATGACATACCGTAAGCATGTGCAAAGTCTGCTATCACACTTCAAATTGGAAAGTTAACACAAAAATAGTAACTACCCCGTTTATTCAAATGTAACCTCAATTGTAGCCCATATAGTTCTCAACAAAGGTACGAACACGAGAAATGTTATAACTTTATGCTTAAATATCAACTCTAGGCATATTATAGCCTAAGCATTCTTTCGAGTATGAATACTTGCCCTGATGCCCGCACATTGGCTCAAACCTCACATATATGCACACTTATAGCGCGTAGCTATCACAAATAATAAACGCAAATAGTGCCTCCACTGAGTTAAAATAAAATACTCACCTCACACAGGCCACAACCCTAAATAATATACTTCTGAGAACTCCCAGTCTCCAAATTCATAAAACCCATGAATCACTGTAGCTGATCCCAACTCCAGCACTAGAATGACTAACACATCTTCCATTCACGATCTTCCCATAAGGAATACTTTCATAATTCTTCCGTGCCACATAGCAATAATTTGAATATCAGCAGTCTATCAACCAGGTGAGTACTGCAATACCAATGAACATCCGTAAGTCAAAACACAATGCGCGTTTTGAAATGTGCACCCTTCTCAGGGATTACCGAGCAGTTATAACATTCATCTAATTATCTGAAATTGACCATTCTGTCCAATATTTGTGATCTTCCTTTCAAGAATGAACTGCCACCTTGTACATGTAAATCTTAATCCCGCGCCACACACTACATCTATCATGCCATCATATGACAAGCACGAGAATCTCATTATCAACTTTGGATAACCAGCAAATTACATACCCAGTCATTCAGTAACCTTCATCTTGCTTCCTTCCATAAGGAATTCATAATACACAACACGTTTCCTACACCGGTAGAATATATCCGGTTCAACCCATGGTAGAAACCATTAAGAATACTTTGAAATCCATTTGCACATAACCAAGCTATCAGAACTGAATCCCTCTAACTCGACCAAGCCACGCAGGTCACCAAACCCAACAATATTGCCACCAAAATTTCTGTAAAGTCTCACAACATCATAATTACCCCATAAATACCACAACCGTAATATTCACTCTGAAATACCTTATGTGAATTTAAAATTGTTCCTCATTCCTTTCTTATACTGAAATGTAGAATCCATAGTCATACAAAATTACCGCAAGTCCCGGCACCTTCAAATGCAAATCTCAGATTTTATCCATACACAAGTCCGGAAACATTCTCAATTGCTATATATAATTCTCAAACCCATTAGAATTTTCTTGGGAGTCACCCACTTTGCTCCAATCTAAATTGCACCGCCCAAACGGGCCGAAGGGCATAAGCCCCATTAGCATAACAACCCCTAAAGAAGTAACCCTGCCTTAACACCACCAATCAAATTCATACTTCGTGCGCACTACGTTCTTCAAAATAATAATTTAATCATTCCATGATTTCTGTAATTCTATAAAGTGCCATATAACCCGTATTTAGGAATTTTCTTACTCGAGTCATCTTCGATTTACATCTCTGCAAGTCATAACTGATCCACAAGTATGTCTCCGACCAAAACCAAAATTTAACACATAACCCTGAAATCAAATTGTCAATACCAGGCTCCCCCACTTAGCTTTAAGCTGCAATTATATAAACTTAGAACCCGCAAGGATTTCTCCTTCTCAATTACCATGATCTCGCACCGTTAACCCGCCAGACTTCTCGAAGTCTTTTGTTAAGCTTTTCATGAACATTCTGAATCACCAGCCACAGTCACACACTCGACCTCTTACCGGGTAGCAAGTAATATTCCTCGCAGAAGCTTCATCAACATCATACCATCGCTAACTGCTCACATGAGATAGCCCACCTGTGGAATTCCATACTGACATCTTCCAAAGATGCTGCACTGGGTGTAAAGACCACGTAATCAGTAAATTCTCCTAATTTCATGCTCGTCCGCCATTTGTATAAGTCTTCACTTTCCCTATTAACATCAACTGAAAGCTCAACAATACCTTCCGAACTCAAGTCATATTGTGCCTGAAACGATAATCAGATCTTCACATCCCTCTTTATTTCAAACAAACTCCTTTCTGCCATATTCAATCTTTCTTCGTACAGTAACCATCACTTCAAATAAAGTCTGTGGGCCAAATCACATTCTATCACGATTCCAAACCGTTCTACACTTCCTCAAGGCGTGCGACTACCCTACCACAAAATCCATATGCTAATCTTCCACTCTTACTTTGGTTAAATCATCTCCTTTAAGAAACTTCTCAACCTCTACTTCTCCTTCTTGACTTGCTAGTACTTCAACCACCACGAAAAACTTCCCGTCATGTCTTCCCTCAGACATTTATGCCCAACTATTGCATCGAATCAAAATGCATCTCTGTTGCACCTGAACCAATAAAATGTTACCGACTCTAAGCCTCTTCGAAGATCATCTTTCTTGAGCCATCAACATTAGAAATGCCCATTCGCAACCACAATTACTACACAATTACTTACTCTTCTTGAGTCCAAACTCATTGACAAGACATGAGAATTTACTTTTCCCCACAATTTAATAACGTGAAAGATCCTTCAATACACTCACAATTCGAGAGTATACGTCAAATCAAGTCAGAAATCAAGTACCCAATAACAAACTCTTGATTCATAACCAAACTTTATTCATCACATTCAATCCATCTGACACATACCACATTCACATCATACCATCATATAGTCACTTCCACCACTCATCGAGCCACAAATTCCACTCGTAGGGACATTACCGGACATATGAGTCAAAATTTACACGTTACAACTGAAGCTACCGAGCTTAAGCTGTGGTCTAACCCTAGCCTCAAGTCCTCCAAACTGGCCCATCACCAAAACACAAAATACATATCTCGAACCTCGTTCATGGAATCACAAGCCAGCGATGCACAACTGATACTAAGCACTCACATGCGCACACGAATGCGTGGAAGGAATTCAAAGAGTTATGTTTCAAGTTGAATCAATTCCGCACGATAGAATACAAGAAAGCAAAATTTTCCTAAGGTTTCGGCAGCCTCTCAAAGATAAGTACAGACGTCTCCGTACCGATCCGCAAGACTCTACTAAACCTGTTCATGACTCGTGAGACCTATGTAACCTAGGCTCTGATACCAACTTGTCATGACCCAAAATCCTAACCTGTCGTGATGGCGCCTATCTCGATACTAGGCAAAACGATAACCTCAATAAACCACAATATTGTTTAAGTTTGACAATATAATATTTAAACACAATCCACAAGTCTCACAAAAATTGATACACGCACTCCCAAAACCTGGTGTCACTGAGTACATGAGCATCTATATATTACAAGTCTTCAAAACATGGTCTATAATAATCTGAGACTAAATACAATAAACAAAAGGATAGGGAAGGAGAGACAAGGTCTGCAAAACATGGCAGCTACCTCTGAATCTCCGAAAAATCGACTGTGTGAAAGAATCAACACCCACCGTATCCGGGATCACCTGGATCTGCACACGAAGTGGAGGGTGTAGTATGAGTACAACCAACTCAGTAAGTAACAATAATAAATAAATAACTAAAAGTAGTGACGAGCTTCTCAGCTAAGACCAAATACAATACTTTCCAATATAAAAGAGTAGGCATGCTCTCAAGTTCATCATATAAGATTTCACTGAAATTTCATATTAAGTTTGACCGAAACAGAAAATAATATTTTTCCAAAATTTTTAAAAACAATAATGATATATGACAGCTGAAATGCAGCAAATGATGATATCAATGTATCCTCTCAGAGTAAAAGTCACCCAGTCCTCCCATTCACTCCAACCTCACGGTCACTCTTTCCTTCCAGTCGCTCTTTCCTCACAGTCGCTCATCACTCGGCACTCACACTCAGTAGGCACCTGCGCTCACTGGGGGTGTGTACAGATTCCAGAGGGCTCATTCAGCCCAAGCGCTATAATCTGTATGGACAACTCACATGTTGCACGGACAACTCATGTGCTATAGTAGCAATATCTATATCCGCACAGACAACTCACGTGATATAATAAGCCAATCTGGTCTGTTGCGGCGTTCAGCCCGATTCCATAATAATAAAGTATATAAAGCCAATATGGCCTGTTGCGGCGTGCAGCCCGATCTATAAATATCCTCACAATTAGGCCCTCGGACTCACTCAGTCATCAACCTCTCCAGTCTCTCGGGCTCTTAGAAATCATAATAAGCAGCCTGACAACAATGATATGATGCATGAATAATGAATAAGAGAGACTGAGGTAAAGTGTGCAACTAGAACTGTGACTGAGTGCAAAACAACAATTGAGCTAATAATTTCACAACTACACGACCTCTGTTGGTCCCAACAGTGTAAATAGATCAATTTCTCTAATACGGGGAAACATGTACGGATATCAATAGATTTGTTTCAACTACACAGTTCCATGGAATTGACCAAGTCATAATTTCTACGGTGCACGTCCACACGCCCGTCACCTAGCATGTGCGTAACCTCAAAATCAACCACATAAAACATATTCCGGGGTTTCATACCCTCAGGACAAAATTTAGAACTGTTACTTACCTCAACCCGTGTAATTCTGTATTCCGCTATGCCCTTGCATTAAGAATTGGTCTCCGAAAGTCCCGAATCTAGCCACAAGCATTAAAGTACAATAAAAAAAGCTAAAGGAATCAATTCCACAAGAAAATACGAAATTATAGCCAAAATCCAAAATCGGCTAAAACCCGGCCCCCGAGCCCACGTCTCGAAATCCGACAAAAGTCAAAAAACCCGTAAGCTCATTCACTCATGAGTCTAACCAAATAAATTTCAATAAATTCCAACAGCAACTCGACCCTCGAATCTTCAATTAAAGTCTTTGAAGATTTCTACCATTTTTAACCCAATCTATAGCCATTTGAACTCAAGAATCTTTCCACAACCCTTATTAGTATGTGTATGTATAAACAATACTCACACACCTAAGAATCATACTCTTAATCACCCATCTTTACCCAAACTCGAAATTGAAGACTAGGGGTTAGAACCTTACCTCTTGGGTGAAGATCTTGTGATATTTCCTTGTTGGATTTGAAAGCTTGAACAAGATCTTGATGAACAAAGCACTTGAGCTTCTTCCTCTCTCTATAACACTCTCCCTTCTCTCTAAAAATGTCAGACTTTTGCTCCAAAATGAACTTCAAGGGCTATAAATCAAAGTTGGGTCGGGTTAAAAAAGCAACTCTCCAAATTCCGAACCGGGCTACAGATCAGACTTCGCGAGCTCTATAGCGAGCTAAATACCAGGCTTCACGAGCTCTATAGCGAGCTCAATACTAGGCTTCGTGAGGGATATAGCACGGTCTAGCGCACTTCAGACCTGGCTTCGCGAGGTCGAAATGATTCAACTCCCCCAATGCTTTGTTCAACCCAATAAGTCCGAATTAGATCTGTTCAGCATCCAAAACTCACCCGAGACCCTCAGGAACTTAACCAAATACACCAATATATCCTAAAACATCATACGAACTTTGTCGAGCCTTCAAACCACATCTAACAACATCGAAACTATGAATCGTGCATCGAATCGAATTATTAGTTTTCAAATCTTCCATCTTCTATATTTTGGGCCGAAATGCATCAAATCAACTCCGATTGACCTCAAATTTTGCACACAAGTCATAAACGACATAACAGACATATTCAAATTTTCAGAATCGGATTTTGACCCTAATATCAAAAAGTCAACCATCGGTCAAACATTCCAAAAATTCGACTTTTGCCATTTCAATCCTAATTCCACTACGGACCTCCAATAATTTTCAGGATACGCACCTAAGTCCAAAATCACCATACGGAGCTATTGGAATCGTCAAAACTGTATTCCGGGGTCGTTTACACATAAGTCAACATCCGGTTAACTATTTCAACTTAACCTTCCAATATGAAATTCATTCTTTCAAGCTAACTCTGAAATACCTTAAAACCAAAACCGACAATTCACACAAGTCATAATACCTCGTAGGAAGTTATTCAAGACTTCAAATAGTTGAAAGGAGCGTAAATGCTCAAAACGACCGGTCGGGTCGTTACAATGTATTTATTTTATTTCAGCTTTGTAAACTCTATTCTTTGAAACTCATGATTTATACTACCATTTCTTGGGGAATGTATTAGATTCAGATAATTTCTTTACTTAATTATTTTATTAATTGTTATTAGAATTGATTAGTGGTTAATTGGCTTACCTAGCAGGTTGGGTTAGGTGCCATCACGACTAGTTGGATTTTGGGTCATGACACATACAAATTAAGTTTCACGCTTTTTTGTTTTATTCTTATTTAAGTTATGGTGATTATTAATTTTTGGCCAAATTTTATTGTTTGAAATGTTAGATATGCGTCAAATTATCTAGTAGAAATTAGTTTGAAATGTGATATTTTTGCAACTAACTCAAACTTCATAGAGCAAGACTATGCACAATGGTAATGTTAAATTATAAATAAAAATTAGAATTGTCACGACCCAAAATCTAACTAGTTGTGATGACACCTAACCCAACCCGCTAGGTAAGCCAATTACCAACTATCCAATTCTAATAACAATTATTAAAGCAATTTAAGCAAAGAAAAATCTTAATCTTATACATTCCCAAGAACTGGTAGTACAAATCATGAGCTTCTAAAAATAGAGTTTATAAGCGAAAATGAAAAAAATACATAGCATGTTTGAATAGTACATAAACAGAGTTTTACTTATCTAAAGTTACCACGAACAAGAGGAACCTATAGCCGGGACGCAGGTACATCTTAAATCCAGCTCCCATGTAACACAGCAACATCAACAGCCAACATCTGCACGCAAGGTGCAAAAGTGTAGTATGAGTACAACCGACCCCATATACTCAATAAGTAACAAACCTAACCTTAGGTTGAAAGTAGTGACGAGCTTGTACCAAGGTCGGGTCCCAACTTCAATAACCAACAATAGTTCATAACAACATAAAACAAGTAATACCAGAAGTAAATCAACAATCAAATGCTCAACAAAAACATGATTTCTGAAAATAGTTCTGCCTTTCAAGTACTTCAATGAAAACCCAAATCCTTTAGCAGAGTTACCAAAAATATGAATAAGTTTGAAAATAATAATTTTTCCCAAAATCCTTTCATAATAAATAAGATGTTTCATTTTCTTTCCAGATAACCAGTGTAAAACAAATGCATCACTATGCCCATCTGTCAACATGTGTGAGAAATCATGAATGATATGATACCGTACGACATGAGAAACATACATCTCTATGCATGTATGTCATGTGTGCATGTCAATGCAATGTATCTCAGAGATGAACTCATGTACTCACACTCTCAGAGTACTTAATCTCATTGTTTCGCGTTTTCTCTTTTACTATGCTCAAGGCTCAACACACTCAATCACTTAGCGTTGTACAATACCTTCTGTGGCGTGCAGCCCGATCCATATATGACCATAAGGCCTGTTGCGGCGTGCAGCCCGATCCACATATATATAGTCGACTGCGCTCACTAGGGGTGTGCAGACTCCGGAGGGGCTCCTTCAGCCCAAGCGCTATATTGCTGCGGCATGCATCCCGATCCAATATTGTTGCGGCGTGCAACTTGATCTAATATTGTTGTGGCATGCAACCTGATCAAATAATATATATATATATATATATATATATATATATATATATATATATATATATATATATATATATATATATATATATCACGAGCAACATATTATATTGGTTATATTTTATATGGATCGGGTTGCACGCCGCAACGAGCCTTATATATATATATATATATTCGTTGCGGCGTGCAACCCGATCCATATAAAATATAACCAATATAATATGTTGCTCGTGCAACCCGATCCCAAAATTTCACTCTCACTCAGGCCCCCGGCCTCACTCAGTAATCAATCTCTCCAGTCTCACTCACAGACTCACACTGTCATGAAACTAGCTTGACAATAATGATATGATGTATCAATAAATAATATCTGAGACTGAGATATGGTATGAATGCATGAATATGATTCAGTACGAAATATCAATGAAATCGGTGAGATGACAGTAAGAAACGACCACTAGGGGTCCAAACAATATTGACATAAACCCTAAACATGATATCTAGCATGATTGACAACTCAATTACTTTATCACATAGTGAAAACACGGATATCAACAAAATAGGGCCAATATTCAGTGCCATGTTAACAACAGAGTCCCAATTCACATGGTGCACGCCCACATGCCCGTCACCTAGCATGTGCGTCACCTCAATACCTATCACATAATACGTCGAGCAAGCCAAACAATGCTCCAAAGATGCCATCCTGCACGTTCCGATCTCCGAACGGCCCGAAACTAACAAAAAACAACTAAAGTACATTAAACAATGCTAAAGGATTCAATCCAAATCGAAAAGATCAAATCTTGAATCAAAAAGCCCAAAACCGGCCAAAACCCCAACCCGGGCCTGTACCTCGGAACCCGACAAAATTTATAAAATCCAACAACTCATTGGATTACAAATCCAACCATACTTGTTTCACTCAAATCCGACCCAAATTCGATGTTCAAAACTCAAAAATTCATATTAAGAAACTTTAGGGCAAAACCCCCAATTTCCTCTTTAAAATTCATCAACCAAAAGCTAAAATCAAAAAAGGATTCATGGAATATAACCAAAACCGAGTAGAGAACATTTACCCCAATTCATATGATGAAAATTGCTTCAAGAATCGCCTCAATCCGAGCTCCATAGCTCCAAAAATGTAAAAATGGCCGAAACCTCCGAAATGAGATTTAATATAATCTGCCCAGCTATTACACTTCGCGAACGCGGACAATTCCACGCGTTCGCATAAAACAGATGCCCACCAAATGAAATTTCTCTTTTGCGAACGCATCACAACAGACGCGAACACGATGAACAAACTTCTAGAGCTACGCAATCGCATACCACATTTCGCGATCGCAAAGAACAAATGCGTGACAACCTCAAGCCTTCCTTCCTACTACGCGAACACATCACCAGGCTCGCAAACGCACTGAACAAATGCCTCAACCTCCGTGAACATGATGAACAATCCTACTCAGTCATCCAACAACCGTACGCGATCGCAATTACGGAAACCAGAAGCCCAGAATTCTGCAGAACCAGCAAATGCAAATATGAAGGAAAATAGCCTGAAATCAATCTGCAACACACCCGAGCCCCTCGGGATCACGTCTGAACATACCAACAAGTCCCGTAACATAACACGGACCTACTCGAGGCCTCAAAACACACATAACAACATTAGAACGATGAATCACATCTCAATTCGAATTCAATGAACTTTGAAACGTCAACTTCCACAACCGATGCCCAAACCTATCAAATTACGTCCGATTGACCTCAAATTTTGCACACAAGTCACATTCGACATTACGGATCTGCTTCAACTTTCGGAATCATTTCCGACCCCGATATCAAAAAGTCCACCCCCTATCAAACTTTCCAAAATTTTAACTCTCGCCATTTCGAGCTAAATTCAACCACGGACCTCTAAATCACAATCCGGACGCGCTCCAAAGTCCAAAATCACCCAACGGAGCTAACGGAACCATCAAAATTCCAATCCGAGGTCAAATGCTAAAAAGTCAAACTTGGTCAACTCTTGCAAATTTAAAGCACCCTAGTTGAGAATCATTTTTCCAAATCAGTCCCGAATAACCTGAAAACCAAAACGACGATTCACACAAGTCAAAATACATTATACAGAGCTACTCACGCCTGTAAACTAGCGAGCGAAGTGCAAATGCTCAAAATGACCGGTTGGGTCACTACATCCTCACCCACTTAAACATACATTCGTCCTCGAACGCATCCAAAGTTGTTCCAAAAGCCATCAAATCGCAGCGTAACCTTACCATGCACATACCCGGGGGTGAGCTAACGTCACCCTATCCCATATAGGCCCGACAACACATCATAACTATAGTTTCTTAATTCAACCTAGCCCATAAACCTTAGAATCCAATTTCCAACATCCGGAATTTCTATAAGATCAGAATCTCGCATCTACACTCTGTATAAGTCTGAACAAGTTGTATCAATTCTTAACCATAACCCAAGATGTAATCACATGATGTACCACATAACTCAAATACTCATAGCGATAATTTCAAATCACAGTAGCTGCTCAAAATAACCCAATATCGGTAATAAACCTTATATCAAACAAAACCTCGTTCTAGAACCTTCGTACACTACCGATGATGAAAGAAACATGCAGAAACTTATAACCATTCATCAGACCAACAAGTCATGGAATTCCCTCTCCTTCGACAAGAACTATAGCAAATTCTAAGCCAACTTTCGATATTATCCTTCCAAACATACTATAATCAATTCCGATAGTATCCATCCTAGGTCCAATGATCTCATCTCATCCAACACGACCACTGTAGTGACATGCCACATCAATACAATCTAAAGCCATAACACGTGCAATCCGTGGAGCAATAAGGAACATTCCAAATATACTTAAAGTTTGGAAAACTGACTCAGACGGGAGAACTGTCCCGCAAGCTCAACAAGTACCACCACAACGCAATGCTAAGAACCTATCATACATCGTAGAACCAAAACACACGAAACTAACACAAGGGATCATATCTCAACATAAATCTGCTGCAACGCGTGACCCTATCCAAACACTGGTCCATATGAAATACCTCAGCCACCATGCTCAAAATCAATGACCACGCTCAATCCGGCATCAAGTACTCAAAGTGCATTACCATAACAACGGAGAAGCCAATGACACCATGCCACCCAAAACTCAAAAGGACATAACCAATACACAATCAATCATGCAATACCCAACTACTCATCTCGCTTAAATTCCGCTATAAGACCACAACAGAACCGCACCATGTGTACCTAAAACCAATGAATCACAACTCCTCGTAGCATAGAAGAGTAACTCACAGTTCATCTCAGAACACGAATAAGCTCAACAACAACCGAATGGAACATCCCTCAACCATAGCAGTATAAAGCCAACCAATCCGGCTCGGTGTAGAATACACATCCTAATTGGGCCTAACAATGGACCCCAAATCGACTCTGGTCACCCACAAATAGATAAATAACCCTCCGAAAATCCATAATGACTGAATCATAAAACATTCTATCATCTAGCTAGCTTCGGCCACAACCTCACAGTCCATAACCATGAAACAATCTGCTCCTGAGAACTCCCAGCCTCCAAATCCATAAAACACATGAATCACCATATCTGATTCCATCTCCACTGCCAGAATGTCTAACACGTCTCTCATACACGATCATCCCACGAGAAATACTTCTAAAATTCTTCCGTGCCACATAGCAAAATTTGAATATCACTAGTCGATCAACCACGAGAGTGCCGCAATACCAATAAAGTACACATAAATCAAAACACATTGCCTATTCTAAAATGTATACTCTCATCAGGCCGTACCGATTAGTAATATCATTTATCTAGTCATCTGAAACTGTCCATGCTACCTACGAATTTATGTCCTTCCCTTCAAACCTTCCATTAATCTCATCTCGGAGAAAATCCCAATACGCAACATATTCCTCACGCCGGTAGGAAATATACTCCTCGAACCGTGGTAAAACCCAGTGGGAACTCTTTGAAACCCATTTGCACACAACCAAGCTATCAAAACTGAATCTCTCTAACTCACCCAGCCACGCATGTCGCCAAAACCCAAGAGCATTGCCATGAAACACCTGTGGAGACTAGGCACATCATAAGTACCCAAAAAACTTATTATATCCATTACCGTGCTGATCCAACCTACTACCACGCTGTCCTATTTCTCCAAGTCTCTTCCAAATTGCCTTCAAATTGATACTTCTCCTTGCTGGAACACCACGATCCTTAACCAAAATTCACCACACAAGAGACCCTAGTGTAAAACCACAACGCCCTAAGGCCCATAAGCCGCTGACTTCCATCTTAAGCACCCCCAAAGAAGCACAACCGAGATATTGAAATGCATAATCCACAATGATATAAAAATGCCACAAGTCTCGACACCATCCCATGCAAATATCAGATCCTAGCCATATAGCAATCCGAAATTCTCAATTTCTACATATAATTCTTGAATCCATTAGAACCATTCTCGGGAGTCATCCACTCTACTCAAATCTCAATTAAACCGACCAAACAGACAGAACGACCTGTGCCCCATCAACACACCCACACTCAAGGGAGTAACCCACACTCCTAAGCAACCGAGCAAATTCCTACTCCATGTACACAACATCCTTTGCGAATAACCACTAAATTATTTTATGATTCTCATATACCCATAGAGTGTAATACAACATGTATCCAGATATTCCTTTACCCGAGTCATCCTCGACCTCGACCTCTGTAAGTCATAACTGATTCACTAGTATACCCCGAACCGAAACTAATACAACACATAACTATGCAATTAACTTGTTGATAGCAGACTCCCCCCCCCCCCACTTGGCTCAAAGGCATGGAATAAAATATCTGACTACTTATAATAACCATACCCTATTACTACCATGATACCACTGTGAGATTCCATTAAATCCTTCATCCTTTAATGCAACACAAACCATCTAGGACCTCAAATCATCTGCACATCTCGCGTTAATCCTCGTGATGGTTAAGCCAACTTCTACAGGCGATCCAAACTCAAATTGCAATATATATCATTCACTGGTAAAGGAGAACTCTCTACCAAACATCATAAGTACCACACAACCTCAGGATACCTCACAGGAGATAACCTACATGCTCTGCCTCAGACTGACATCTCTCTATACCCTTTCACAGTCACGACTACTACACAATCACTTAATCTTCTTGATTTTGAACTCATCAACAAGACAGGAGAATCCACTTTACCCCACAACTAAACAACATGAGAGATCCCTCAACACACCATAACTCGGGACCATATGCCAAATCAAGACAGAAATCAAACAACCCATAATCCTTGCTACCTCTCAAGTAAACTCATCTCGTCATATTCGAATGATCTGAACACATCTCGCACTTACATCATACTCACCACATAGCCATTTCACCGCTCATTGAGCCACAAATTCCTCCGTAGGGACATTACCGAACATATGAGTCTAAAGGTACAAGTTACCACTGAAGTTACTAAGCTTAAGCTGCGGTCTAACCATGGCCTCAAGTCCTCCAGACTGGCCCATCACCAAAATACAAATTACACATCTCGAACATTGTTCATAGAATCACAAGCCGCCGACGCACAACCGATACCAGGCTCTCACATTCTCATACGAATACGTGGAAGGAATTCAAAGAGTTACGCTTTAAGCTGAATCAATGTCGCACGATAAGAAAAGAAAGATGGGAAATATATCCTAAATGTCCTATAGCCTCTCGAAGATAGGTATGGACATCATCATACCAATCCGCAAGACTCTACTAGACACTTTCTCATGACTTGTAGAACCTATGAACCTAGAGCTGTGATACCACCTTATCACGACCCAAAATCTAACTAGTCGTGATGGCACCTAACCCAACCCGCTAGGTAAGCCAATTACCAACTATCCAATTCTAATAAAAACTATAAAAGCAATTTAAACAAAGAAAAATCTTAATCTTATACATTCCCCAAGAACTGGTAGTACAAATCATGAGCTTCTAAGAATAGAGTTTATAAAGCGGAAATGAAATAAATACATAGTCTGTTTGAATAGTACATAAACAGAGTTTTACAAATCTAAAGCTACAACGAATAAGTGGTAGCTACAGCCAGGACGCAGGTACATCTTCAATCCAGCTCCCATCGAACACAGCAACATCAACAGCCAACATCTTCACGCAAGGTGCAGAAGTGTGGTATGAGTACAACTGACCCCATGTACTCAATAAGTAACAAACCTAACCTTAAGTTGAAAGTAGTGACGAGCTTGTACCAAGGTCGGGTCCCACCTTCAATAACCAACAATAGTTCATAACAACATAAAACAAGTAATACCAGAAATAACTCAACAATCAAATGGTCAACAAAAACATGATTTCTAAAAATAGTTCTGCCTTTCAAGTACTTCAATGAAAACCCAAATCCTTTAACAGAGTTACCAAAAATATGAATAAGTTTGAAAACAATAATTTTTCCCAAAATCCTTTCCATAATAAATAAAATATTTTATTTTCTTTCCAGATAACCAGTGTAAAACAAATACATCACTATGTTCATCTGTCAACATGTTTGAGAAATCATGAATGATGTGATACCGTACAGCATGAGGAAAATACATCTCTATGCCTATATGTCATGTGTGCATGTCAATGCAATGTATCTCAGAGATGAACTCATGTACTCACACTCTCAGAGTACTCAATCTCACCGTCTCGTGTTCTCTCTCACTATGCTCAAGGCTCAGCACACTCAATCACTCAGCGTTGTAAAATACCTATTGCGGCGTGTAGCCCGATCCATATATGACCATAAGGTTTGTTGTGGCGTACAACCCGATCCACATATATATAGTCGACTGCGCTCACTGGGGGTGTGCATACTCCGGAGGGGCTCCTTCATCCCAAGCGCTATATTGTTGCGGCATACAGCTCGATCCAATATTGTTGCGGCGTGCAACCCGATCCAAAATATATATATATATATCGGGTTGCACGCCGCAACGAGTCTTCGGGCTATATATATATTGATTATATTTTATGTGTATCGGGTTGCACGCCGCAACGAGTCTTCGGGCTATATATATATTGATTATATTTTATGTGTATCGGGTTGCACGCCGCAACGAGTCTTCGGGCTATATATATATTGATTATATTTTATGTGTATCGGGTTGCACGCCGCAACGAGTCTTCGGGCTATAGATATATAGCCCGAAGACTCGTTGCGGCGTGCAACCCAATCCATATAAAATATAATGAATATAATATGATGCGGCGTGCAGCCGGATCCCAAAATGTCACTCTCACTCAGTCATCAATCTCTCCGGTCTCACTCACGGGATCACAATGTCATGAAACTAGCCCGACAACAATGATATGATGTATCAATAAATAATATCTGAGACTGAGATATTGTATGAAAGCATTAATATTACTGGGTACAAAATATCAATGAAATCAGTAAGATGAGAGTAAGAAACGACCACTATGGGTCCAAACAATATTGACATAAAGCCTAAACATGATATCTAGCATGATTGACAGCTGAATTACTTTATCACATGGTTAAAACACGGATATCAACAAAATAGGGCCACTATTGAGTGCCATGGAAACAACAGAGTCCCAATTCACAGGATGCACGCCCACACGCCCATCACCTAGCATGTGCGTCACCTCAATATCGATCACATAACACGTATTTCAGGGTTTCATATCCTCAGCACTAAGATTAGAAGAGTTACTTACCTCGAACAAGCCAATACCAATGTCGAGCAAGCTAAACGATGCTCCAAAGATGCCATCCCGTGCGTTTCGACCTCTGAACGGCCCGAAACTAACCAAAAACAACTCAAGTATATCAAAGAATGCTAAAGGAACCAATCCCGATCGAAAAAATCAAATCTTGAATCAAAAAGCCCAAAACCGGACAAAAATCCAACCCGGGCCCGCACCTCGGAACTCGACAAAATTTATAATATCCAACAACCCATTTGATTACGAATCCAACCATACTAGTTTCAATCATCCGACCCCAATTCGATGTTCAAAACTCAAAAGTTTATATTGTGAAACGTTAGGCCAAAACCCCTAATTTCCTCTTTAACATTTATCAACCAAAAGCTAAAATCAAAGATGGATTCATGGAATATAACCAAAACCGAGTAGAGAACATTTACCGCAATTCATATGGTGAAAATGGCTTCAAGTATCGCCTCAATCCGAGATCCATAGCTCCAAAAATGTAAAAATGGTCGAAACCCCCAAAATGAGATTTAATATAATCTGCCCAGCTATTACACTTCGAGAACGCGGACAATTCCACGTGTTCGCATAGAACAAACGCCCACCAGCTGATATTTCTCTTTCGCGAACGCGGAACCACATACGTGAATGCTATGAACAAACTCCTACAGCTACGCGATTGCATACCACATTTCACGATCGGGAAGAACAAACGCCTGACATCCTCAGGCCTTCCTTCCTACTACGCGAACGCATCACCATGCTCGTGAACACACTGAACAAATGCCTCAACCTCCGCGAACGCGACTCTGGACTCACAAACGCGATGAACAATCCTACTCAGTCATCCAACAACCCTACGCCATCGCGTTTTATACTCAGTGATAGCAATTAAGGAAACCAGAAGCCCAGAATTTTGAAGAACCAGCAAATGCAAATATGAAGGAAAATAGCCTGAAATCGATCCGCAACATGCCTGAGCCACTTGGGATCATGTCCAAACATACCAACAAGTCCCGTAACATAACACAGACCTACTCGAGGCCTCAAAACACACATAACAACATCAGAACGACGAATCACACCTCAATTCGAATTCAATGAACTTTGAAACTTCAATTTCCACAACTGATGCCGAAACCTATCAAATTACGTCTGATTGACCTCAAATTTTTCACAAAAGTCACATTCGACATTACGGACCTGCTCCAACTTTCAGAATTGGAATCCGACCCCGATATCAAAAAGTCCACCCCCGGTCAAACTTTCTAAAATTTCAACTTTCACCATTTCGAGCTAAATTTAACCACAGATCTCCTAATCACAATCCGGACGCGCTCCTAAGTCCAAAATCACCCAACGGAGCTAACAGAACCATCAAAATTCCAATCTGAGGTCAAATGCTAAAAGGTCAAACTTGGTCAACTCTTTCTAATTTAAAGCCCCCTAGTTGAGAATCATTCTTCCAAATAAGTCCTGAATAACCTGAAAATCAAACCGACGATTCACACAAGTCAAAATACATTATACAGAGCTACTCACGACCTAATATTTACAACTAACGCCTCAAATTTCATGAAGAGGATAACCGTAGGCGTTTGTGCACCATTCCTCAAATACGCTTCTCAACTAATTTTTATCGTAGAGGAAGGAAAGCAATGAAATCAGATAAATTATCAAAGAAATAAAATTCCCACACACTGCACGGACAAATCACGTGTGACACGGACAGCTCGCGTGTCAATGATACCAATATGTAGATCCACACGGACAACTCACGTGCCAATAATATAAATTGCCTGGCATGGTCCCAGTCCCCCAGTCCCAGTATATCATACAAGAGAAATTAAACAAGTACACATGTAAATGGTAATGAAATAAGATTTTCATGCTCCTGGACTGGTATAAATAACACGCCATAGTGTAGGCATGTGCAAAGTCTGCTATCACAACTCAAATCGGCAAGTTAACGCAGAAATAGTAACTACCAAGTTTACTCAGGGAATTAGCCTCTTTGTAACCTCAAGTATAACCTAAAACAACTCAAACTCTAGGCATATCATAGCTTAAGCATTTTTCCGAGTATGAATACTTTCCTCGATGCCCGCACATGGGCTCAAACCTCACATATATGCACACTCATAGCGCGTAGCTATCACAAATAATTAACACAACTATTGCCTCCACTGAGTTTATTTAAAATACTCACCTCAAACAGGTCGCAACCCTGAAACAATATGCTTCTGAGAACTCCCAGTCTCCAAATTCATTCGACACATGAATCATCATAACTGATCCCAACTCTAGCTTTCGAATGACTAACATATCTTTCATGCTCGATCATCCTACCAGGAATACTTCCATAATTCTTCCATGCCACATAGCAAGAATTTGAATATCAGCAGTCTATCAACCAGGTGAGTACCGTAATACCGATGAACATCAGTAAATCAAAACACAATGCGCCTTCTGAAATGGGAACCCTTCTTAGGGATTACTGAGCAGTTATAACATTCCTCTAAATATCTAAAACTGACTATTCTGTCCCAAATTCGTGACCTTCCCTTCATGATTGAACTGGCACCTTGTACATATAAATCATAACCCCTCATAACATACCACATCTATCATGCCATCATGTGACAAGCACAAGAATCTCATTATGAACTCTGAGTCACCAGCAAATTACATACTCGGTTAGTTAGAAACCTTTCTCTTGCTTCCTTCTAGGAGGAAATCACAATACACAACGCGTTCTCCACATCAGTAGAAAATATCCGGTTATAACCATAGTAGAAACCTTCAAGAACACTTTGAAATCCATTTGCAAATAACCAAGCTATTAGAGATGAATCTCCCCAACTCTACCAAGCCACGCAGGTCACCAAACCTAAGAATATTGCCATCAAAACATTTGTAAAGTCTCACCACATCATAATTACCCCCATAAATACCACAACCGAAACACCCACTCTGAAACTACTTTATTTGAGTCTAAAGTCGTTTCCTTCACTTTCCTGATACCAAAATATTAAATCCATAATGATATAAAAAAATGCCACAAGTCTCGACACCATCGAACTTAAATCTCAAATTCTAGCGATATACAAATCCGCCAAAATTCTCAATTGCTACATTTTAATCTTTCATCCATTAGAACTTTCTCGAGAGACATCCCCTCTGCTCAAATCTCAATTGCACTGCCCAAACGGGCCCTTAGTACAACAACACCCCAAAGAAGTAACCATGCCTTTACACAATCGAGCAAATTCATACACCATGCACACTACATCCGTGACGAATAACAACTCAACTCATTCCGTGATTTTCATATGCTCATAAAGTGCAATATAACAAGTATCCAAGAATTTCCTTACTCGACTCATCCTCCATCTCAACCTCTGCAAGTCATAACTAATCCACAAGTATGCTTCAGATCAAAACCAATACAACACATAACAGTGCAATCAAATCGGTGATAGCAGACTCCCCCACTTGTCTCAAAGCCATAGAACAAAACATTCCATAACTCACAATATCCATACTCTATTACAAATTCTTCTAAAGCTCAAGCCACACCAACCATAAAATACCTCAATCATCCGCTAAGCTCGCATTTATTCTCTTTATAGTCAATTCACCTTTCTTAGCCAAATTCAAATTCAGATCTCAACACATACACCCTGCTGGTAGAAAAGAAACTCTTCGCTTAACTTTATAAGGAGCACACCTTGGTAGATTACTCTGCATGAGATAAACCACATGCTTTGCCTAAAATTTGCATCTTGATATACCCTTTCGCAGCCACAATCACTACGCGACATGAAAATCTACTTTGCTCCACCATTAAACAACATGAAAGATCCTTCAACACATTCATACTCGAGACTATACGTCAAATCAAGACAAACACCAAGCACCCAATGGCCCTTTTTCTTTTTTTTTACATCTCAAGCAAACTATTCTCGTCACAATCAAACCATCTGAACATATTATGCAGTCACATCATGCTCATCATATAGCTATTCAACTGCTCATCGAGCCATAAATTCCACTCATAGGGACACTTTCGGACATATGAGTCACACAACTGAAGCTACCGAGCCTAAGTTGCGGTATAAACCTGGCCTCAAGTCCTTTATATTGGCCCATCACCAAAACACAGAATACACATCTCAAACCTCATTCATGGAATCACAAGCCGGCGATGCACATCTGATACCGAGTGCTCACATGCACACACGAATGGGTGGAAGGAATTCAAAGAGTTATGTTTAAAGTTGAAGCAGTTCCGCACGATAAGGAAAGAAAGATAGGAAATTATCCTAAATGCCATATAGCCTCTCGAAGATAAGTATGGACGTCATCATACCGATCTGCAAGACTCTACTAGACACTTGCTCATGACTTGTAGAACCTATGAACCTAGAGCTCTGATACTAACTTGTCACGACCTAAAATCCACCAAGTCGTGATGGCACCTAACCCAACCTATTAGGTAAGCCAATTAACAACTATCCAATTCAATTAATATTTAATTGACTGTAATACACTCCCCAAGGACTAGTAGTATAAATCATGAGCTTGTAAGATTATAATTTACAAAGCTGGTATGAAATAAATACATCATCTGTTCGCAACGTACATAAACAAATTTTTATAAATCTAAGGGTACCATGAACAAGAGGCAACTACAACCAGAACACAAGTACGTCTTCAAATCCAGCTCCCGTCCATCATAACAACATCAACATTCAATATTTGCATGCAAGGTGCAGAACTATAGCATGAGTACAACCGACCCCATGTACTCAATAAGTAACAAACCTAACCTTAGGTTGAAAGTAGAGACGAGCTGGAACACAAGCCGGGGTCTAACACCAATAGCCAACAACAGTTCATAACAACATAATGGAAGTTATAAAATAAGTTCAGAGATAAAATGCTCAGTTTGTTCACAATACTAGAAAAATAGGCCTGTTTTTCACGTATATCAGCGAAAACCCAAATCTTTTACCGAAATCACCAAAATATGAGTACGTTTTGTAAAACTATGATTTTCCCCAAAACTTTTCAACAATAGATAGGATGTTTCATTTTCAAATGGCATGAGGTAAATACATCTCTATGACTACATGTCCATGAGTTTGTGAAGTCATGAATGACGCAATATCGTACAGCATGAGGAAAAATGTATCTCTATGCCTGTATATCAAGTGTGCATGACAATGCGATGCAACTCAGTAAGAAAACCATATGCATACTCTCAGAGTATCATTTCACTCAGTCCTCCCAGTCACTCAGTCCTTCTAGGCACTAAGCACTCGGCACTCGCACTCAGTAGGTACCTACGCTCACTGGGTGTGTGTACAGACTCCAAAGGGGTCCTTTAGCCCAAGCGCTATAATCTGTACGAACAACTCACGTGCTGCACAGACAACTCATGTTCTATAGTATTAATATCTGGATCCGCATAGACAATTCATGTGCTGCACGGACAACTCACATGATATAGTATCAATATCTGGATCCGCAAGGACAACTCACGTGTTGCACGGAAAACTCACTTGCTATAATAATCCAATCTGGCTTACTGCGGTGTGTAGCCCGATCCTATAATTATCCTCACAATCAGGCCCTGGGCCTCACTCAATTATCAATCTCTCCAGTCTCTCGGGCTCACAATGCCATGAAACTAGACCAAAATAAAGATATGATGTATCAATAATTAACAACAGAGACTGAGATATGATATGCAATGAATTAATATAACTGAGTATGAAATTACAGTTTAAATATATAATTTGACAGTAGAAATGGCCTCAGTGGGTCCCAATAATACCATAATTTGCCTAAGTATGATTTCTAACATGAGTCACAACTCAGTTTCTCTAACACATAAAAATACATGAAAAAATACAAGTTAATTGACTATACAGCTCTACGGAATCAACCGAGTCTCAATTTCTACGGTGTACGCCCACACGCCCGTCACCTAGCATGTGCGTCACCTTCAAACAATTCATATAACAGCTATAATCAAGGTTCATACCCTCAGCTCCAAGATTAGAGATGTTACATACCTCGAGCAAGCCAAATCCAATACCGAGCAAGTTGTACAATACTCCAGAAATTTCATTCCGCGCGTATCAATCTCCATACGCCTTCCTATCTCCTCAATTCAAGCCAAACGATTCATATCTATTCAAACAATGTGCAAATTAATCAAAATATACTCCAATGCTTACAATTTAACAATTTACAAAAATTGCCAACTTTGCTCGAAAAATCGACAGTGGGGCCCACATCTCGGAATCCGACAAAACTCACAAAATCCGACAACCCATTGTCACAACCCAAAATCCAGTGAGTCATGGGGGCACCTAACCTAACCCGCTAGGTAAAACAGTTACCAACTATCCAATTCCAATGAAATTATTAAGGCAATTAATTAAAAGAAAATATCTAAAACAAATACTTTTCCCCAATAACTGGTAGTACAAATCATGAGCTTCTAAGAATAGAGTTTACAAAGCTGGTATGAAATAATACATCATCTGTTTGAAAAGTACATAAACAGAGTTTCATGAATCTAAGGCTACTATGAACAAGAGGCAGCTACAACCGGAATGCAGGTACATCTTTAGATCAAGCTCCCAACAAACGCAGCAACATCAGCAGCCAACATCTGCACGCAAGGTGCAGAAGTGTAGTATGAGTACAACTGACCCCATGTACTCAATAAGTAACAAACCTAACCTTAGGCCGAGAGTAGTGATGAGCTTGTACGAAGGTCGGGTCCCAACTTCAATAACCAACAATAGTTCATAACAACTTAAACAAGTAATACCAAAAGTAACTCAACAATCAAATGCTCAGCAAAAAACAAGATTTCTGAAAAACATGTCAATGCAATGTATCTCAGAGATGAACTCATATGCATACTCTCAGAGTATCAATTCATTCAATACTCCCCATCACTCAGTCCTCACAGTCACTTGGTCTTCACATATACTCAATCCTCACAGCCATTCAATCCTCCCAATCGCTTGGCACTCGCACTCGGCACTCGCACTCAGTAAGTACATGCGCTCACTGGTGATGTGTACAGACTTCGGAGGGGCTCCTTCAGTCCAACCCCTATAATCTGCATGGACAACTCACGTGCTGCACGGACAACTCACGTGCTGCACGGACAACTCACGTGCTATAGTATCAATATTTGTATCCGCACGGACAACTCACATGCTATAATAAGCGAATCTGGCCTTCTGCGGCATGCGGCCCGATCCTATAATTATTCTCACAATGTCATGAAAATAGCCCGAAAATGATGATATGATGTATCAATAAATAACAACAGAGACTGAGATATGATATGTAATGATATAAAGATGACTGAGTATGAATTTTCAATTTAAAACAAATAATTCACAGCAATATGACCTCTTTGGGTCCCAATAATACTGGCACATAGCCTCAACATGATTTTTAATATGATTCTCAGCTCAATTTCTTTAGCACATAAAACTACATAGAAAATGCCAAGATTATTTGACTACAAAATTCCACGAAAATAATTATATCACAATTTTCATGGTGCACGCCCATACGCCCGTCCCAATAATTCACATAATACATATATTCAAGGTTCATACCATCAGCTCCAAGATTAGAAAAGATACTTACCTCGAACAAGACGAATCCAATGTCGAGAAAGTTAAAAAATCCTCCAGAAATTTCAATCTGTGCGTATCAACTTCTGAATGACTCGAATATAGTCATAATTAATTTGATTCAGTCCACACAAATTATAAGAATTAATTCCATATCAAAATACTAATATTTTCCCACAAAATCCGAAATTACACTCAAAATTCACTCGTAGGGCCCACATCTCGGAATCCAACGAACCTCATAAAATCTAATAACCCATCCAATTACAAGTTCAACTATACTAATTTCAGTCAAATCCGACACCGAATCGGTATTCAAATCGCAAAAATTCATTTTATGAAATTTCTACAATTTTCCTCAAATTTCCATCTCAAAATACCAATTAAATGATGAAAACAATGATATATCCATGTATGTTAACCAAATCCGAGTTAGAATCACTTACCCCGATGAATTTCTTGAAAATTCCACGAACAATCGCCACAAACCGAGCTCCCAAAGTTCAAATATGAAATAATACTCTAACCCTCATTTATAGAGTACAAAAATCTAATCCCTCATTGTGTAGACCACACAATTTTTGTGCGGTCCGCACATTCCAGGTTCTGCGGTCGCACTCCAAATTGTGCGGCCGCACTTCAGCAGTCTCTGCATTACCAGGCTTTAGTAAATGGATCATAACTTTCTATAAAAATATCCAAATGATGATTGGTTTAGTTTTCTGGAAATTAGATTCAAAGGGCTACAACTTTTGTTTTTGAATCATCTCCAAATTCCTTGTAGATTAAAAGATATAAGCTTCCGAAGTCGGACCATCAAATCTGCGAAATCACTTTTCTGCGGCCGGACTTCTACTCTCAAAAATGTGCCCTCCGCACTTCAATTGTCCCATAACATTGTTAGAGTGCCGAAATGCCCGGACTCGCTCAAAACTCACCCGAAAAACACCCGAGCCACTTGGGACCCCGTCCGAATGTACCAACAAGTCCTATAACACGATACAAACTTTGTCAAGCCCTTGAATCGCATCAAACAATATCAAAAACACAAATCGCACTCCAATTCAAGCCTATTAAAACTAAGAAAATTCCAACTCTACGATCAATGTCAAACCTATCAAATCAAGTCTGATTGACCTCAAATTTTGCACACAAGTCATAAATTATATAACGAAGCTATTCAAATTTTCAGAATCGTATTCCGACCCATATATCGAAAAGTCAACTCCCCGGTCAAATATCCAAACTTAACTTTCTATTTTAGCTATTTCAAGCCAAATTCAACTACGGACTTCCAAATAATTTTTTCGGACATGCTTGTAAGTCTAAAATCACCATACGGAGCTGTTGGAATCGTCAAAATTCTATTCCAGGGTCGTTTACACACAAGTCGATATCTGGTCACAATTTTAACTTAAGCTTTAAACCTTGAAACTAAGTGTTCCAATTCATTCCAAAACCTCACCGGACCCGAACCAATTACCCCGGCAAGTCACACAACAACTATAAAGTACAAATTGAGCAGTAAATGGGGGAACAGGGCTAAAATACTTCAAACGACCAGCCAGATTATTACACCCATTCAATTACGAGTCCAACCATACTAATAGCATGTTTGGCCAAGCTGGAGAAATCAGCTTATTTTGAGAAGTGCTTTTTTCAAAAGTTCTTTTGAAAAAAGTATTTTTTTTCATAAGTGCTTTTGAAAATTACTTTTGGAGAGAATCGGTTTGTGTTTGGATAATCACTCTGAAAAGCACTTTTGAGCAATAATCTGCGGTTGGCCAAGCTTTTCAGAATGTGATTTTAAGTATCAAATTACGAATAAGGACATGAATAGATTTACTTAATAGTTAATATTATAAGTAAATAAATAATCTTAAAAATTTGTTATTACAGGCAATAATTAAATCTTTTTATTTTATTTAAGTAAAAGATGAAAAGTAAATTTAAAAATACTTAATTCTTTTAATATAAGTTAAATATATTAAAAATTATTCAACAAATATAAAAGCATTCACCCCTAAAGTCACTATATATAAGAAAGTTATCCTAAAAATAAGAATAAATATTTATATATTAATATCCTAAGTTTTAGGTTTAACGGTTATTTTGGTATATACTATATTTTCTTAAGGGTATTTTAGGTAAAAAAAGGTCAAAACTGCTTCTACTTCTGCTTTTGGGAAGAAGCTACTTTTTTCTGCTTCTCCGAAACTGCTTCTGCTTCTTCCCAAAAGACTTTTTTTTTCCAAAAAAGCTTGGCCAGACACCTCAAGTTAGGGAAAAAAGTGCTTTTCAGAAAGAAAAAAAAAAGCACTTTTGGCTTCTTGATAGGCTTGGCCAAAAAGGCTATAATTTAACTCAAATCCGACTCCGAATCGATGTTCAAATCTCGAAAATTTATTTTATAAAATTGTAGAAAATTCCTCCGATTTATCTTGAAAAATCAATAATCTAACGCCGAAAACGAAGATTAATTCATGAAATATAATCACAAGGGAGTCAAGAACACTTACCCCAAGTTGTGTGGAGAAATATGCCTCTAAAAATCGCCTAAACCGAGCTCCTTAACTCTATTTTCGTCAAAAATGGAAAAAACCTCCCGTTTATAGAGATTTTTAGTATTTGGGCGCCACAAGTGGCGTGGGGCACTGCCTATGACCGTTTCCAGAACTCCAGAAGTTCCGGTGCCTAGGATAGCGCCCCACGCTACCCTGGACACTGACGAGAAATGTTTGCCGACACGGAAATGGGCATAACTCTCTCATACGATGTCCGAATTCGATGATTCTTTTTGCTATGGCTCCGTAATTTCAATATGAATCTAATGATTTAATAAAAATGGAATTTGGAGCTCATTTTCTTAAGGTGATACCGCGTATACTTGAAGAATCGACATTGAAACATTCTAGAAATATCCAACTTCTACATTCGATGCCGAAACCTATCAATTCAAGTCCGATTGACCTCAAATTTTGCACACAACTCATAAATGACATAACATACCTATTCCCATTTCCAAAATCAGATTCCGACCCCAATATCAAAAATTTAACCCCCCGATCAAACTTCAAACTTTCAATTTTTCCTATTTTTGCCATTTCAAGTCTAATTTAACTACGGATTTCCAAATAATTATCCGGACACACTCCTAAGTCCAAAATCACCTTACGGGAATCATCAAAACTCCATTCCGGAGTCGTTGTCACAAAAGTCTAACCCCGGCCAACCCTTTTTTCGTTTAAGCTTCCAACATGATATTCATTCTTTCGAACTAATCCCGAAACACCTGAAAATCAATACCAAGGATTCACACACGTCATAATATATCATCTTAAGATATTCAAGACTCAAAATAGTTGAAAGGAGCATAATTACTTAAAACGACAACTCAGGTCGTTACAGATGCGGGCATGGATCGCAAAAGCGGAGGCTCGCTGAGTAAGTGATTTCCGCAGAAGCACATTTCTTTCCACAAAAGTAGATGCGCAGGTGCTAGTCTAGGATCCGCAGGTGCGGAAATGCCTGGGCAGTGTTAAAAATGAGAGTTTACGAGATTTTTCTCATTTTGGACATTTTGGAACTCGATTTGGGCGACTTTGGAGAGGAATGTTTCCACACAATTTGGGGTAAGTCTTCCTGACTCCCTTGTGATTATATTTCATGAATTAATCTTCATTTTTGGTGTATGATTATTGAATCTTCAAGAGAAATTAAAGGAAATTTCTATAATTTCATGAAACGAATTTTCGAGTTTTGAATACCGATTCGAAGTCGGATTTGAGTGAAATTAGTATGGTTGAACTCCTAATTGGATGGGTTGTCGAATTTTGAGTTTTATTGGATTCTAAGATGTGGGCCCCACTGTCGATTTTTCGAGCGGAGTTAGGAATTTTTATAAATTGTTAAACTGCACGTATTGGAGTATATTTTGATTAATTTGCACGTTGTTTGACTAGTTTTGACTCATTTGGCATGGAATTGAGGAGATATGAAGGCGTTCGGAGGTTGATACGCGCGGAATGGTATTTTCGGAGTATTTTTTAGCTTGCTCGACATTGGATTCGTCTTGTTCGAGGTAAGTAACACTTCTAAACTTGGTTCTGAGGGTATGAATCCCCGAATTTGGTGTTATATAAATTGTTTGGAGGTGACGCACACGATAGGTGACGAGCGTTTGGACGTTCACCATAGAAATTGTGATTTGATTAAATCCTGTGAAGTTGTAAAATTGAAGAATCATGTTATTATTCGTATATTCTCCACGTGTTAGAAAATTGAGCTGAGACTTATATTAAAGATGATGATTAGGCTACGTGCCGATATTTTGGGACCCACAGGGTCGTGTTGCTGTTGAATTTAATTGTTTTAAAAAAAATATATTTCATACTTAGTCATGTTCATTCATTGTGAGGATATTTATAGGATCGGCAGGCCATATCGGCTTTATATATATTATGATTAAATGGAACGGGGCTGCCTGCTTGCAGCAGGCCTCATAGGCTTTATCATTATATGGATCGGGGGCTGCCCGCCTGCAGTATGCCACATCGGCTTTATATCACGCTTGAGCTGAAGGAGCCCTTCCGTAGTCTGCACCCCCCACAGTGAGCGTAGATGATATACATGTATATATACATACGGGATGGACTTCCTAGGGCATGGACTTGCCTTACTTATTTATATTCGTGATGAATTTCCCTAGACATGGATCTTGTCCGAAGCATTTATATTTGGGGATAAATTACCCCAGGGCTGGATTAGCCTTTACGGTACTGAGTGACTGACTGTCAGTCAAGGTATATATATATACGGGATGGAATGTCCATAGCCTAGATTGTCCATAAATAGTACCGAGTGACCGAGCGATTAGTGATCAAGAGTACACGAGGTTTTCCAATGAGAGGTCATATCCCTCATATCATACAATACTGATCTATCTTACTTGTACTGATTTTACATGTTGAACTTGAAAGCATGCCTACATTTCTGTACCGTTATTTATATACTGGACTGTACATGCGGAGCTCGTCACTACTTTCAGCCCAGAGGTTAGTCTTGCTACTTATTGAGTTGGTTGTAATCATACTATGTTCTGCACCTCGTGTGCAGATCCAGGTACTTCCGGACACGGCGACTATTAGATCTCAGGGTGTTATCACTTGGAGACTATCAAGGTAGCTTCCTGGCATCCGCTGACATTGACTCTCTCTTCCTTTCAGTTATTGTACTGTTCTATATTTTCAAATAGTGTATTTATCAGTCAAACTTTGTTATCACTTAGATGCTCAGGTAATAAGTGACACCGGGTTTTGGAAGTGTTTTGTATCTGAAATTGTGAATTTTTTCTATGAAATTTAAATATTATGTTTTCAAACATCAAAGAAATTGAGTTTTATGGAGATTGTCGGCTTGCCTAGTATTGAGATAGGCTTCATCATGACAGATTAGGATTTTGGATCATGACAATTTGGTATCAGAGCCTATGTTACATAGGTCTCACGAGTCATGAGCAAGTGTCTAGTAGATTCTTGTGGATCGGTATGATGACGTCCATACTTATCTTCGAGAGGCTACAAGGCATTTCAGGATAATCTTCCCATCTTTCTCTCCTTATCGTGCAGAATTAATTCAGTTTGAAATATAACTCTTTGAATTCCTTTCACGCATTTGTGTGCGCATGTGAGCACTCGGTATCAGCTGTGCACCGCCGACTTATGATTCCATGAACGAGGTTCGAGATGAGTATTCTGTGTTTTGGTGATGGGCCAGTCTGGAAGACTTGAGGCCAGGGTTAGACCGCAGCTTAAACTTGGTAGCTTCAATTGTAACTTGTACATTTGGACTCATATGTCCAGTAATGTTCCTACGAGTGGAATTTATGGCTCGATGAGCGGTGAAATGGCTTTGTGATGAGTATGATGCTGACTGCGGGATGTGTTAAAATGATTTGAATGTGACGAGAAGTGTTTCCTTGAAATGTAAAAATGGCCATTGGGTGCTTGATTTTCGTTTCGATGTGATGTTCAACCTGGAGTATGAATGTTTTGAAGGACCTTTCACGTTGTTTAATTTTGGGACAAATTAAATTTGCATGTCTTGTTAATGAGTTTGGACTCATAAAGATTAAGTGATTGCATAGTAATTGTGACTGCGAAAGGGTATAACAAGATGCCAATTTGAGGCTAAGCAGGTGGGTTATCCCTTGTGGAGTAATCTACGTAGGTATGTTCCTTATAATGTTGAGTGGAGAGCTTCTTTTCTGCCAGCGGGGAGTATGTGTTGAGATTTGAATTTGAATCTGGTTGAGAAAGTTGACTTGAGTGTCAAGAGAATGAATGCGAGTTTAGCGGATGATTGATGTATTTTTATGGTTGGCGTTGCATGAGCTTGGGAAGAATTTTTGTTAAATTGATTGTTGTATTATTGCAGTAATAAAGTATGGGTATTGTGAGTTATCAAGTGTTTTAATCTATGGCTTTTAGCCAAGTGGGTGAGCTTGTTATTGACAATCCAATTCATGGTTATATATTAAATTTTAGTGTTGGTATGCGGCATACTTGTGGATTAGTTATGACTTGCAGAGGTTAAGATCGAGGATGACTCGAGTACTAAAATTCCTAAATACGGGTTATATTGCGCTTTATGAGTATATGAAAATCAGGAGATAAGTGAGTTGTTATTTGTGAATGATGTAGTGCGCACAGACTCTCGAGAAGGTTCTAATGGGTTCAAGATTTATATATAGCAATCGATAATTTTTTCGGATTTGTGTATGGATAGAATCTGAGATTTACATTTAATGGTCCCGGACTTGAGATAATTCTGTATGACTATGGATTCTACATTTTAGTATAATAAAGGTAAAAAGAACAATTTTAAATTCACATAAGGTATTTTTAGAGTGAGTGTTACGGTTGTGGTATTTATGGAGGTGCTTAAGAAGAATACAATGGCTTATGGGCCTTAAGGCGGTGTGGTTTTATGTTTGGATGTCTTGTAGTGAGCTTTGGGTAAGGATCGTGGAATTTTGACTGGGAGAGGTGTCAACTTGAGGGTAAGTCAGAAGAAACTCGAAGAAAATAGGACGACTAGGTAGTAGGCTGGACTAGTATGGTATGATCGGTTCTTTGGGTACCTATGAAGTGGTGAGGCTCTAGGGATGCTTTAGTGGAAATATTCTTGGGTTGGTGACCTGCGTGTCTTGGTCGAGTTAGAGGAATTCAGTTCTGATAGCTTGGTTATGTGAAAATGAATTTCAAAGTGTTCTTGATGGTTTCTACCATGATTCGAATTAGATATTTTCTACCGGTGTGGGGGACATGTTGTGTATTGTAATTTGCTGGTGACTCAGAGTTGATAATTAGATTCTCATGCTTCTCACATGATTGCATGATAGATGCGGCGTGTTGTGCGGGATTTAAAATTTACATGTACAAGGTGGCTGATCAGTCTTGAAGGGAAGGTCCCGAATTTTGGACAACATGGTCAGTTTCAGATATTTAAATGAATGTTATAACTGCTCGATAATTCCTGAGTAGGGTGCGCATTTCAGAAAGCGCATTGTGTTTTGACTAATAGATGTTCATTGGTATTGTGGTACTCACCTAGCTGATAGACTGTTGATATTCAAATTATTGCTATGTGGCACAGAAGAAGTATGAAAGTATTCCTAGTGGGATGATCGTGAATGAAGGATGTGATAGTTATTCGAGTGCTGGAGTTGTGTTCAGTTAAGGTGGTTTATGTATTCTATGATTTTGGTGGACTAGGAGTTCTCAGAAGCAAATTGTTTCAGGGTTGAGGCCTGTCTGAGGTGAGTATTTAATTTAAACTCAGTGGAGGCACTAATTGTGTTAATTATTTATGATAGTCACGCGCTACAAGTGCGTACACATGTGAGGTTTGAGCCATGTGTGGGTATCAGGACAAGTATTCATGCTCGGAAGAATGCTTAGGCAAAGATATGCCTAGAGTTGACTGTTAAGCGTAAAGTTATAACGTTTCTTATATTTGTACCTTTGTCGAGAACTATCTGGACTACACTTGAGGTTACAAAGAGGCTAATTCCCCGAATAAATTGGGCAGTTACTATTTCTGCGTTAACTTGCCGATTTGAGTTGTGATAGTACAATTTGCACATGCCTACTCTATAATGTGTTATTTATACCAGTCTAGGAGAATGTGAATTTTATTTCATTTATCATTTACATGTGTACTTATTTGATTGCTCCTGCATTCTATGCTTAGACTGGAGGCATGTGACCATGTCAGGCGATTGATATTATTAGCACGTGAGTTATCTGTGTGGGTTCAGACATTTATGTTATTAGCACGTGAATTATCCATGCGGGTCCAGATATTGATACTATAGCACGTTAGTTGTCCATGCAGTTGATGTTAATGTGAGCTCTAGAAGAGTTGGTTACCATTGTTAGATTCGTGTGTCTTGGTTCTACTATATATGATGAGCTTATATCATTGCAGTTGTGGTGGTGCTTGTTGAACTTGCAATACGGTTCTCTTCTTTGAGACATTTTCCATTTTTGGGTACATGGATTGCACAGTTGTGGCTTGAGTTATATTGGCGTGGCATGTCTGTGGGATAGTTGTGTTTAATAATATATGGTCATTGGACCTAGAATGGGTACTATCAGGTTTGATTACGATATATTTGGGAGGATGACATTGAAAGTCAGCTTAGAATATGATTATGGTTCTGGTTGGGGCTAGAGAGCTCCATGACTTGTTGATCTGATAATGGGTTATGTGATTCCGTGTGTTTCTTTTATTATCAGCAGTGTACGAAGATTTTGGAACGAGGTTTGGCTTGATACGGGGTATAATACTAGTACCAGGTTTGTTTGGAGTAGTTACTATGATCGGGAATGGTACTGCGAGCATGCGAGTTGTGTAGTATGTTATGTGATTATATCTTGGGTTATGGTTATGGCTTGATACAGATTCTTCATAGTCATAAAGTTTGTAGATGTGAGATTCGTGTTTTGAAAAGAAATTCTGGATGTTGGAAATTGAATTCCAAGGTTTATGGGCTAAGGTTAAATTAATGACTTTCAATTATGTTGTGTTGTCGGGCCTATACAAAATAGGGTGACGTGGGATCACTGTCACGACCCAAAATCTCACCCGTCGTGATGGCGCCTATCTCAATACTAGGAAAGCCGATTATCTCAATAAATCACATATCTTTTAAATTTGAAAACACAATAATAAAATTCAGCGGAAGAGAGTACACCACGGTCGGTACCCAGTAAGTATCAAGACTAACGTCGGTGAAGTAGTGACGAGGTATAATCAAGACACTCACTAGTCTAATAACCTGTGCAATATAGTATACAAAAATAATAGGAAATAAGTAGCAATGACAACAACCATAATCAACTATTGATGTAAACAGCAAGGCAACAAGAGCACCATAAATAATACTCAAAGGAATAATAAACACAAGTACATCCAATTAATCAAGTCCTTCAAAATATACATCTTTTATCTATGAGTTTTACAAATAAAAATCTTTAGATTGTAATCCGTACAATTAAATGTATCCCGAATATACTTCATTCAAAGAAATATCTTACCAATATAATTCTTTCAAATAAATATCTTCAAATATAATTCTTTCAAGTAAATATCTTTCAAATATAATTCTTTCAAGTAAATACCTTTCGAATATAATTCTTTCAAGTAAAAGTCACCATGTGACACCTCATTTAACTTTCCTAGTGTGAGAAATATATTCAATATATTACATCAAATGGCACGGTAATACCTTCGTGTACTTGTCTCGTTCTCAACCGATATATATATATATATATATATATATATATATATATATATATATATATATATATATATATATGTAGATTAAATTAATTAGCACCGCAACACCCTTCGTGCATTTATCTCTTTCTCACAGAGCATACATATAACAGTACCAACTAGGTGGGAGAAATGCCAATAACAATAAACGAAATAAAGTGGGAGCCACACAGGAAGCAACAACGACTATAAGTCACATAGAAAATATAGGTGCACAATAACATCACAAGATAAAGGAATGAATGCATACACAACGAAAAAATATCACAATATAATATATGTCTCTTGTCCTCGCCTGCACGGAAACACCCTTCATTCCATGAACATATGATAATATAAAAATGTCACGACCTCAAATTCCCACCTTCGGGACCGTGATGGCGCCTAACATTTCACTTCCTAGGCAAGCCAACATTAGAATAATCTTAACCATTTTTAAACAATTTAAATTAAACGGAAGTCAATTACTGAAATAAAGTACGGAAGACCATAACTACCGAATCATCAAAATACATCCCCAGATCTGGTGTCATAAGTGCACGAGTTACTTGAATGATACAAATAAAGGTCTGAATAAAATTCAAGTTGTTTGAAAGATAATACACAAATAAGATAAGATAGAAGGGGACTTCAAAACTGCGAAGGTTGTGCAGTAATACCTCAAGTCTCCTCTGGGTAGCTGAATCCAAGCAAATCTATGGTACGTCGCTAGGACCAACTCCAAAATCTACACACGAAGTGCAGAGTGTAGTATCAGTACAACCGACCCCATGTACTCCGTAATTGTCGAGCCTAACTTCGACGAAGTAGTGACAAGGCTATGGCAAGACATGTACGTAAACAACTTGTACAAGCATATACAAATAGGAAGCAATAATAATACAATAAATAACACTTTATAAATTTGGGAGGGAACATGCGAAGGGGGATGATATACTAATTTCAGCAGGAGAAGTATCACTTAGCAACCAATTAATTCCTCAACAATAAAATGAGCAGCTGATAATATGAAAATGGCACGGCACCACCCTTCGAGCTTTGACTCTCATTCTCCCATAAATTTATAAATAAATAATAAGATTGGCACGGCATCACCCTTCGTGCTTTAACTCTCTTTTGGCACGGCATCACCCTTCGTGCTTTAACTCTCTTCTGGCACGACATCACCCTTCGTGCTTTTGCATTCTTTAAAAATGATACGGCATCACCCTTCGTGCTTTAACTCTCTTCCTCACTTCATAATTCAATAAATAATAATGTAAAATTGGCACGGTATCACCCTTTGTGCTTTTACACTCTTCCTTAACATGAAAATAATAATATATATTCGGAAGAGTATTTAAATGCGGGGATATATATTTATCAATCAATTCAGTACCATAATACTGATTTCACCTTACAAAATATTCAACAATAATTAAACTAGCAATAATCTCATGAAAATGTTCAAATAAACAATAATAACTTAAGCAGGAATATCTTAATTAAATAGGTAATTATGCACAATAAGCAAATTCCACCAGCATTCTTTGACTCAACTATAACGCATAAGTACTCGTCACCTCAAATATATGTTGTTCCCGCAGATTAAGTCACATAGCAAATAGACAAATAAGTCCTACTGCCTCAAGTCAAGGTTATCCACGAAACTTACCTCGCTTTGCAACCAACTAAAGATTCCAATAAACCTTTGCCTCGTGGATTCGTGTCTGAAATCCTCAAATCTAGTTATAAACAATTCAATATACTCAATACAAATCGTAGGAATTAATTCCATATGAATTTTCTAATTTTTCGGATTAAAATCCGAAATTCATCTAAAAAATCAACAGTGGGGCCCACGTCTCGAATCTCGGAAAAACTTACGAAATCCGAATACTTGTTCCGAGATGAGTTCAACCATACAACAATTATCAAATTCAGATGTAAAATGGACCTTCAAATCTTAAATTTTTATTTTTAGAAAGTTTTACAAAAATTCCAATTTTTTCCATCTAAATCCGAAATAAATGATGGATATTGACATGGATTTATGATATATAATCACTTTCGGATATAGAATACTTACACAAGTCGAAGTTTCCCTTTGAAATCACCCAAATCCGTGCTTGAAAAGACTAAAAATGAGAAAAATCTCAGACTCTTCGATTTATATATTCTCCAGGGATTTTTGCTTCTGCGGTGGACTAGACCGCACCTGCGGTCTAGCTTCTGCGGAGCCAAATACGCATCTGCACTGCTCCCCTCTTCTGCGATCGAATAGTCTGCTTCTACGGACGCGCGGGTGCGTTCAAGGTTTCGCACCTGCGGCACTTTTCCCAGCTTGCCCATGCCGCTCCTGCGAGGGATTTTTCGCTTCTGCGGCTAAGATTTCGTAGAAGCGAAGGCACCAGAAGCAACAAAATTCCAGATTTTGCTTAAGTCCAATTTTTGTTCCGATTTCGATCTGAATCACACTCGGGATCCCATCCTAATATACAAACAAGTCTCGAAACATAATACAAACTTACTTGGGGTATCGAATCACGTCTAACAATGTCAAAATTACAATTCACGCCTCGATTCGGACTTGTTAATTTCAAACTTTTCAATTTACAAACTCGTGTCGAAACATGTTAAATGAATCCAGAATGACATCAAATTTGGCACACAAGTCATAAATGACATAATGAAGCTATTCCAATTTTTGAAATCTCAATCCGAGTCCGATATCAATAAAGTCAACTCCGCGGTCAAACTTAGGAAATCTTTAGCCTTTGGATTTCTAGTTTTCGTTAAATAGCGATAAGTTGAGTTAGGGACATCCAAATTCAATTTCGGACATACACCCAAGTCCCAAATCCCGATATGGACCTACCGAAACTGTCAAAACACTAATCCGGGTCTGTTTGCTCAAAACTGTTGACCACAGTTAACCTAGTTGAGTTTTAAAGCTCTATTTATTTCACATTTTAATCCAGTTTTCACATAAAAACTTTCCAGAAAATAATACGGACTGCGCACGCAAGTCGAGGATGATAAATTGTGCTTTTCGAGGTCTTAGAACATAGAAATGAATGTTTAAATTAAAGATGACATTTTTGGTCATCACATTCTCCACCTCTAAAATAAACATTCATCCCGGAACGGAATTAGAAAAGTACATGGGCTGGTGAAAAGATGTGGATATGTACTCTGTATGTTCGACTCGAACTCCCAGGTAGATGCTTCTACCGGCTGACCTCTCCATTGCACCCGTACTGAAGGATAACTCTTAGACCTCAACTATCGGACCTGCCGGGATAGAATAGCTATCGTCTCCTCTTCATAAATCAAATCTTTGTCAAATTGGACTGAGCTGAAATTTAATACGTGGGACGGATCATCATGTTATTTTCGGAGCATAAACACATGGAACACTGGATAAACTGCTGATAAACTAGGTGGTAGTGCAAGCATGTAGGCTACTTCACCCACCCTTTCAAGAATTTCAAAGGGTCAAATATACCTAGGGCTCAACTTGCCCTTCTTTCCAAATCTCATTACACCTTTCATAGGTGAAACCCGGAGCAATACTCTTTCTCCAACCATGAATGTAATATCACGAACTTTACGGTCGACATAACTCTTTTGCCTAGACTGAGCTGCGCAAAGTCAATCCTGAATAATCTTGACCTTATCCAAGGCATCCTATACCAAGTCGGTACCCAATAAACGAGCCTCTCCTGGTTCAAACCAGCCAACTGGCGAACGACATCGCCTTCTATATAATGCTTCATATGGAGCCATCTGAATGCTCAACTGGTAGCTGTTATTATAGATAAACTCCGCATGTGGCAATAACTGATCCCAAGAATCTCCAAAGTCTATACTACAAGCGCGAAGCATATCTTCTAATATTTAAATGGTGCGCTCTAACTGTCTGTCTGTCTGTGGATGAAATATTATTCTCAACTCAACCTGCGTGCCTAACTCATGCTGTACAGCCCTCCAGAAGTGTGAGGTGAATTATATACCTCGATCAGAAATGATAGACACGGGCACACCGTGAAGGCAGACAATCTCACGGATGTAAATCTCCGCTAACAACTCTGAGCAACAGGTAACTGCTACTGGAATTAAATGTGCTGACTTAGTCAACCTATCCACAATGACCCATACTGCGTCAAAGTTTTTCTGAATCTGTGGGAGCCCAACCACAAAATCCATAGTGATACACTCCCACTTCCACTCAGGAATTTCTAACTTCTGAAGCAAACCACCAGGTCTCTGATGCTCGTACTTTACCTGCTGACAATTTAGACACCGAGCTACATACGAAACTAGATTCTTCTTCATTCTTCTCCACCAATAATATTTCCGCAAATCTTGATACATTTTGGCGGCACCTAGATGGATAGAATACCTGGAGATGTGGGCCTCTTCCAGAATTAATTCACGAAGCCCATCCACATTAGGCACACAGATACGACCCTACATCCGCAGAACTCCATCTTCCCCCCCAACAAATTGTTTGGCCCCATCGTGCTGTACCGTGTCCTTAAGGACTAGTAAAGGAGGATTATCATACTGCTGCTCTCTGATACGCTCATATAAAGATGACCGAGCGACTGTGCAAGCTAGAACCCGACTGGGTTCTGAAACATATAACCTCACGAACTGATTAGGCAAATTGTGAACATTTGTAGCTAACGGTCTCTCACCAACCGGAATATACGCAAGACTGCCCATACTCACAGCCTTTCTACTCAAAGCATCGGCCACCACATTGGCCTTTCCGGGGTGATACAAAATGGTGATACCATAATCTTACAACAACTCCAACCATCTTCTCTTCCTCAAATTGAGATCTTTTTGCCTGAACAGATACTGTAGGCTACGATGATCAGTGAATACCTCACACGAGACAACGTAAAGGTAATGCCTTCAAATCTTCAGTACATGGACAATAGCTGCCGATTCTAATTCATGAACATGATAATTCTTCTCGTGAACTTTTAACTGCCGCGACGCATATGCAATCACCCTGCCATCTTTTATCAATACTATACCAAGCCCAACACGAGATGCATCACAATACACCATATAAGATCCTGAACATGTGGGTAATACCAACACTGGCGTCGTAGTAAAAGCGGTCTTGATCTTATTAAATCTCAACTCACACTCATCTTAACATCTGAACGGGGCACCCTTCTTGGTCAATTTGGTCAATGGAGATGCTATAGATGAAAACCCCTCCACAAACCGGCGATAATATCCTGCCAAACCCAGGAAACTCCGGATCTCTGTAGCTGAAGTATGTCTAGGCCAATTCTGAATAGCCTCAATCTTCTTAGGATCAACTTTTTTGCCTTCTACCGATACAACATGCCCCAAAAAGGAAATTGACTTTAACCAAAACTTGCATTTTGAAAATTTGGCATATAATTGATTATTCTTCAAAGTTCGAAGCACAATCCGAAGATGTTGCTCATGCTCTTCTCGACTGCTGACGTAAATCAAGATGTCAATAATGAATACAACTACAAATGAATCCAGATAGGGCTTGAACACTCGATTTATCAAATCCATAAATACTGCTGGGGCATTTGTCATCTCGAATGACATCACTAGGAATTTGTAATGCCCATACCAAGTCCGAAAAGTTGTCTTAGGGACATCAGATGCCCTAATCTTTAACTGATGGTAACTAAACCTCAAGTCGATCTTTGAAAACACCTTGGCACCCTGAAGCTGATCAAATAAGTCATTAATTCTTGGCAGTGGATACTTGTTCTTGATAATAGCCTTGTTCAACTGCCCATAATCTATACCTATTCGCATTGAACCATCTTTTTTCTTTACAAATAACACTGGTGCACCCCAGGGCAAGACACTAGGTCTAATAAATCCTTGATCAAGCAAGTCTTGTATCTTTTCCTTCAATTCATTCAATTCCGATGGGGCCATACGGTATGGTGGAATAGAAATGGGCTTAGTGTCCGGAGCCAAATCAATACTGGAGTCTATATCTCTATTGGGTGGCATCCCCGGCAAATCTGCATGAAATACTTCTGGAAATTCACGAACAACTGGTACTGAGTCCATCGAAGGAACATCCGTACTGGGATCGCGAATATAAGCCAAATAGGCTAGACACCTCTTCTCGACCATACGCCAAGCCTTCATATAAGAAATAACCCAGCTGGTAGAATGCCCAAGAGTTCCTTTCCACTTTAATAAAGATAACCCCGACATGTCCAAGGTCACCATCTTGGCATGACAATCCAATATAGCATGATAAGGTGACAACCAATCCATACCCAAGACGACATCAAAATCCACCATATCAAGCAGTAAAAGATCCACACTAGTCTCTAGACTCCCAATAGTAATCACACACAAATGGTAGACATGATCTACCATGATAGAATATCCCACCGGAGTGGACACACAGACAGGAGCACTCAAAGAATCACAAGTCATCACCAGATATGAAGCAAAATAAGAGGACACATAGGAATAAGTAGATCCTGGATCAAATGGAACTGAAGAATCTCTATGGCAAACTGAAACAATACATGTAATCACAACATTAGATGATTCGGCCTTAGGCCTTGCTGGAAAAGCATAAAATTGAGGCTCGGCCCCACCACTCGGAACTGCTTCCCTAGGACGACCTCTAACTGTTTGGCCACCACCTCTAACAGCCTGACCTCCACCTCTAATGGCCTGACCTCCACCTCTAGCTGCCTGACCCATACCTAGCTGGCTGGGCAGGCGGTGAAGCAGCCGATGCTGGAATCATAGCACAAGAACACTGATGTTGCATGTTTGCCTGAGACTTGGTGCAGAATCTAGCAATGTGCCTCAGATCACCACAAGTATAACAAGACCTCGTCTGTTACGACTACTGACCCTAAAATTGTCCCTATCGACCTGAGTAACCATTTTGAAAACTCTGGATCAGAGGTGCAGTAATAGGAGCTGGTGGTGCACTGTAGGATGCTAGGAGCGCTGAATGAAACGGTCTAGATGGATGACCCCTACGAAAATTATCCCTTCCTCTAGATGAGGCACCACTGAACCCACCGAACTGACGAGGCCTCTTATCAGACCCCTGCCCTCTTTCCAGTGCAAGAAAAATCTCGATCCACCTAGCAACATTAACAGTCTCCTGAAAGAAAATATCACTTCCGGTCTCCTTGGTTATCTGAAGCCTAATAGGGTGAGTAAGTCCCTCAATAAACCTCCTCACTCTGTCTCACTCGGTAGGAAGTAAAAGGAGAGCATGACGAGCTAGATCCACAAAATGGGTCTCGTACTAAGTAACAATCATACTGCCCTACTGGAGACGCTCAAATTGCCTACAGTAATCCTCTTTCAATGTGATAGGGAGGAAATTCTCTAGAAATAGCGGTGAGAACTGCTCCCAAGTCAGTGTAGGCGACCCAGCTGGTATTGTCAACATAAGATATCTCCACCATCTCTTGGCGGAACCCGTCATCTGAAATACAGTAAAATTGACCCCATTGGTCTCAACTATACCCATGTTCCGCAGCACCTCATGGCAGCGGTCAAGATATTCCTGTGGGTCTTTAGAAGGTGTACCACTAAAGTGAATTGGAAAGAGCCTAGTAAACTTGTCCGGCCTCAATAAATCCTCAAAAGACATGGCGGGTCTATCACCGGCCTATGCCGTAACAACTGGCTGAACTACCCCAACTGGTGGGGCTACTGGAGCCTGATACTTTGGAGACACCTGCTCCGGAACGGGAGTAGTGCGAGTCTGTGCTTCTCCCCCAGCCTGTGAGACGGCTGGTGCCACTGGAAATGTATCATTCTGGGCCACGCCCTCCATAAGACTCACCAAATGGACTAGAGCATCCTGAAACACTGGAGTAGCTTTAAATCCTTCCGGTACTTGAACTGGTCCAACCGGCACAGTCTGAACTGGAACCTCTTCCTAAAGATCCACCTGAGGTTCTACTACGGGTGATGCTGCTCAAGATCTAGCTTGAGCTCTGCCTCTGCCTCTACCCCGGCTTCCGGCACGACCTCGACCTCGGCCTCTACCCCTAGTCATAGTTGCCACCAGGGGCTCTGGTCCCTATCCGTCGGTAGATGTATTACATGTTCTCGCCATCTGCGAGAGAATAAGAATAGAATGGTTTAATCATCAATGATAAAATAAAATCGCACGACAGAATAAGAAAGAAGTGATATTGTTCCTAAAGTTCATAGCCTGTGAGAGATAAGTACGGACGTCTCCATACTGATCCTTCAAACTCTACTAAGCTTGTTCGTGACTCGTGAGACATAGGTAACCTAGTGCTCTGATACAAACTTGTCACGACCCAAAATTTCCACCTTCGGGACCGTGATGGAGCCTAACATTTCACTTGCTAGGAAAGCCAATGATAGAATTATCTTAACCAGTTTTAAATAATTTAAATTAAACGGAAGTCAATTACTAAAATAAAGTGCGGAAGACCATAACTACCGAATCATCAAAATACATCCCCGAATCTGGTGTCACAAGTGTTCGAGCTACTAGAATGATACAAAAAAAGGTCTGAATAAAATTCAAGCTATTTGAAAGATAATACACAACTAAGATAAGATAGAAGGGGACATCAAAACTACAAACACTTTGCAGTTATACATTAAGTCTCCTTTGGGTAGCTGAATCCGAGCAAGTCTTTGGTACGCCACTGGGACCAACTCCAAAATCTACACAAGAAGTACATAGTGTAGTATGAGTACAATCGACCCCATGTACTCCGTAAGTGTCGAGCCTAACCTCGACGAAGTAGTGATGAGGCTATGACAGGACACATACGTAAACAACCTGTACAAGTATATACAAATATGAAGCAACAATAATACAATAAATAACACTTTATAAATTTGGGAGGGAACATGCGAATGGGGATGGTATTCTAATTTCAGCAGGAGAAGCATCACTTAGCAGCCAATTAATTCCTCAACAATAAAATGAGCAACTGATAATATGAAAATGGCACGGCACCACCCTTCATGCTTTTATTCTCATTCTCCGATAAATTTATAAATAAATAATAAGATTGGCACGGCATCCCCTTTCTACTTTAACTCAAAATGACACGGCACCACCCTTCGTGCTTTAGCTCAAAATGACACGGCATCACCCTTCGTGCTTTAACTCAAAATGACACGGCATCACACTTCGTGATTTAACTCTTTTCCTCACTTCATAATTCAATAAATAATAATGTGAAATTGGCATGATATCACCCTTCATGCTTTTACACTCTTCCTTACCATGAAAATAATAATAAAAATTTGGAAGAGTATATAAATGCAGGGATATCTACTTATCAATCAATTCAGTACCAGAATACCGACTTCACCTTCCAAAATATTCAACAGTAATTAAACTAGCAATAATCTCATGAAAATGATCAAATAAACAATAATAACGTAAGGATGAATATCTTAATTTAATAGGCAATTATTCACAATAAACAAATTTCACCCGCATGCTTTGACTCAACCACAACGCATAAGTACTCGTCACCTCACATATACGTTATTCCGCATATTAAATCATGTAGCAAATAGACAAATAAGTCCTACTCTTTCAAGTCAAGGTTAACCACAACATTTACCTCGCTTTGCAACGGATTCAAGATTTCGACAAACCTTTGCTTCGCGAATTCATGTCCTAAATCCTCAAATCTAGACATAAACAATTCAATATACTCAATACATATCGTAGGAATTAATTCCATGTGATTTTTCTTATTTTCCGGATTAAAATTCGAAATTCATCTCAAACTTTAATAGTGGGGCCCATGCCTCGAATCTCAGAAAAACTTACGAAATCTGAACACCTGTTCCAAGACGAGTCCAACCATACAAAAATTATCAAATTCCGATGTCAAATGGTCCTTCAAATCTTAAATTTTTGTTTTTGCAAAGTTTTAAAAAAAATTCCAATTTCTTTCACCTAAATCTGAAATAAATGATGAATATTGTCCCCAGCATGCCCAGGCCGCTTCTGCAAGGTATTTCTCGCTTCTGTGGAGCCGCTTCTGCGGCCAAGGCTTCACAGAAGCGAAGGCACCAGAAGCAGGAAAATTCCAAAATTTGCTTAAGTCCAATTTTTGTTCCGATTTCCATCTGATTCACACTCGGGGTACTTGAGACCCTATCTGAATATACCAATAAGTCTCGTAACATAATACGAACTTACTTGGGGTATTGAATCATGTCTAACAACGTCAAAATTATAATTCATGCCTCGATTTAGACTTGTGAATTTCAAACTTTTCAATTAACAAAACTCATGCCGAAACATATTAAATGAATCCAGAATGACTTCAAATTTTGCACACAAGTCATAAATAACATAACGAAGCTATTCTAATTTTTGGAATCTTAATCCGAGTCCGATATCAATAAAGTCAACTCCATGGTAAAACTTTAGAAATCTTTAGCCTTTGGATTTATAGTTTTCATTAAATGGCAATAATTTGAGGTACGGACCTTATAATTCATTTCAGGGCATACGCCCAAGACCTATATCACGATACGGACCTATCGGATCTGTCAAAACACTGATCCGGGTCTATTTGCTCAAAATATTGACCAAAGTCAACTTAGTTGAGTTTTAAAGCTCTATTTCATATTTTAATCCATTTTTCACATAAAAACTTTCCGAATATTTATTCGGACTGTACACGCAAGTCGAGTATCATGACCCAAAATTCCACCACAGGCGTCGTGATGGCGCATAGTCTCTAAGACTAGGTAAGCTGATTTTAATAACAATTCAAGCCATTTTTTTATTCAATACAAGTGTCAATACTAACAGCGAAAATATTCAACAAACAACCTCCCAAGACTTGTAACGACCCGACCGGTCATTTTGTGCTCTAGCACGTCGTTCAGCGATATGAGACCTTGAGTAGTTTCACTTCAGGTCAGAATTGAATTTCGGAAAGTTCGGAGTTAGTTTGGGAAGAAAATTCTAATTTCAGAAGCTTTAAGTTGGAAGAATTGACTAAGTTTTGATTTTTGAGTAATCGACCTCGGAATCGGGATTGGAAGATTCCAATAAGTTCGTATGATAATTTTGGACTCGGGGGTATGTCCAGATTAGATTTCGGATGACCCGTGAGATTTTCAGTGCCTATTGTGGAAGGTTGGCATTTTGGAAGAATTTCATAAATTTGGGTTGAAGTGCATTTCAATGCTATTGATGTCCGTTTGGAATTTTGAGTCTCGGAATAGATCTGTATGGTGATTCTAGTATTCGGAGCGAGTCCGTATGTGGATTTGGAGGTCCGTAAGTCAATTCAGGGTCATTTGGCGAAAGTTAGAAATTTGAAGGTTTTTGAGAAGTTTGACCAGGAGTGAACTTTTTGATATCGGGGTCAGAGTCCAATTCTGGAAGTTGGAGTAGGTCCGTAGTGTCGAATGTGACTTGTGTGCAAAATGTGAGGTCAATCGGACGTGATTTGATAGGTTTCGGCATCGAATGTAGAAGTTTGAAGTTCTAAAGTTCATTAAGCTTGAATTAGGATGTGATACATGGTTTTGGCATTGTTTGATGTGATTTGAGGCCTCGAGCAAGTTCGTGTCATGTTTTACGATGTGTTGGTATATTTGGTTGAGGTCCCAGAGGCCTCGGGTGGATTCTGAATGGTTAACGGATCAACTTTTGGACTAAAGTAATGATGAGGCAGCTGGTATCTGGTGTAACCACACCTGCAAGGTTTTGGCCGCAGGTGCGGAGCCGCAGAAGCGGCCAAGAGGGGGCGCAGAAGCGGAATTAGCTGGGGAAGGCTGGGACCGAAGATGCGGTCAAGTTTCGCAGAAGCGAGACTGCACCTGCGCACGAAGAGCCGCAGAAGCATGGGCGCAGATGCACATGAGGGCCGCAGAAGCAGCCAGCGTCCTTGTCTTGGTTTCTCACAGGTGGGAGACTTGGAGCCACAGAAGCAGTTGTCGCAGAAGCGACCTTCGTACCGCAGAAGAGGAATTCGTGCTGGGCAGTGAGGTTTCTTTAAAACGGGGTTTTGGCCCATTTTCTTCCATTCTCACTTGGTTGGGCGATTTTTGGAGAGCTTCAAGTGGGGGTTTTTCATCATCTATGTCAAGGTAAGTTATGTCAAGTGGATTTAGACATGAAAATTTATAAAAATTTGGGATTTTGAAGAAAAACCTAGAATTTGGTATTTGTTTTGGATTTTGACCACGAATTTGGGCATGGAATTGAGAATAAATCATATATTTGATTTCGTTATTTTATGGCTAATGTTTATCTTCAAAACATTTCGGAATCCGGGCACGTGGGCTCGAGGGTTGCTTTATCGGCTTTTCGAGTGGAGTTGGGAATTTTTCTAAATTGATTTATTATGAGTATTAGAGTATATTCTTATTGGCTTGCACATTGTCTGACTAGTTTTGGAGTGATGGGCATTGGTTAGAGGTGTTAGAGGGCTTTGGAGCCGGTTAAAGAATTTCGGAGCGAGGTAAGTCTCCTGTCTAACTCTGTAAGGGGGAAATTACCCCTAGGTGTTGTATATTGATGTGTGCTACTTTTTGTGGGGGATACATACGCGTGAGGTGATGAGAGCCCGTACGTAGCTACATTTATGTTATTGTCCGGCTACGCTTAGGTTCACATCAGGCTATAGTTGTACTATTTGAGCAGTCTCTCGCCTATTAAATTCCTCTATTTTACATTACTACTTGAGACTAGACTTGTTATTGTAGAGACTTCACAAGTTCATGATTAGTCACCGAATAATTCTACTCCTATTATGATAGCTTCCGTGATATATATGTTTCATTGAAAGGTTTTTGTTAAACAAATTACAACTCACATGTTTATTCGTGAGTGGGGTCAAGGACCTGTCAAATCTCCTTATACTAATGGGATCGGGCCGTTCAACTCAACAGGATTAAGTACTTCTTATTCTAATGGGATCGGTTCGTTCGCCTCGGCAAGATTATGTACTTCTTATTCTAATAGGATCGGGTCATTTGCCTCGGCAGGATTTATGTACCACACTCTCATGGAGGCGGGCCGTTTGCCTCGGCAGTTTAATAGATGCATTTATGGTTCATGACGTTTGACCCTCGACAGTGCACAGTTTATTATTTATGTTGGATTGGTCTGTACGCCTCGGCATTTCTATAAAAATATCCTCATGGAATCGTGCGTAACATTTGGCAAGAAGCCAAAGTATCTGTGAGTTCTTCCCTGATTCTAATTATAACAACCTATTTGGTGAGGTCCATTACATACATACATACACACACACACACACACATATATATATATATATATATATATATATATATATATATATATGTGTGTGTGTGTGTGTGTGTGTGTGTGTGTGTGTGCGCGCGCGCGCGCTCCGGTTGAGGAGGAATTGCTAATTAAGAGATTGAGTTTATTGTAAGAAGGATAATTGTACAACAGATTTACAGTTGTTTATTTCATTTATTTACTTTGCCTCATATTTGTTCACCTCCTTACTGTACCTGATATTATTGGACCACTAGTGAGTATCGATGTCGACCCCTCATCACTACTCCTCCGGGGTTAGGCTAGATACTTACTGGTTACACGTGGATTTACGTACTCATACTACACTTGCTGCATATTTTTGTGCAGGTACTTTTATGTCCGGTGGTCCTTTGGGCACGGAGGCACAGATGATGCGGGGACTAGCCGCGAGCTGCATTTCAGGTTACGATCCGCAGCCAGCAGAGTCTCCTCCAGGGTTGTTGTATTTTTCTGTCAAATTTTTATTCCGGACAGATACTGTATTTTATTTTACTTCCTAGTTGATACTCATGCACTTATGACACCTGGTTTTGGGGCTACTTATGAGTGGTTCAGTATTATAGTTGGGAAAATATTATCATTTACTCTGTAAATTTTTAACTCTGATTATTAATTGAAGGAAAATTTTGATTTCAAAATACTAAATGGAATATTTAAGTTAAAATTTATTGTGGGCTTTCCTGATAGTGGTGTTAGGCGCCATCACGACCTTTGATGGATTTTGGGTCATGATAACATGGTATTAGAGCGTTAGGTTCACATAGGTATCACGGAGACGTCTATACTTATCTTTGAGAGGCTACAAGACTGTTAGGAGGACTTTCCTTCTTGATTCCTCATCGTGCGATTTGATTCCTTTGAGGCTTATGCCTTCATTTCTTTCCTATTCAATCTTACGCAACGTGAAGAGCTTGTTATCAATTTGGAATCGAAGAATTTTAATGGTACTGCAGAGGTGGTGCAGGATGTGTCTCCCTACGCATTCGAGCAAGTTATTATTATCTTCTTGCGGAAAGGTGTTCTGTCATTTCGGCTCAGTAGCTGTATTTCTGATAGTTTGGTGGCTATGCACAGGTTGCCATGATGTTGTAAGTTATTATCGCACAGTAATGAAGTAATGGTAGGGTGCTATTTTATGTGTCGAGGTAGTGAATGACTTGAAAGGAGGTTTTTCTCAGTGCATGATTCAGAGGTTCAGCATTCTATTTCCAGCGAAGGAAAGGAAATCAGACTATGAATTTTTAGGTTCGGGATAATGGAGTAACGAGACTTGGTATTTTCAAGCGTGGTGGAATTCTTAGTTGTGATGTGGTGTCATCGTCCTTGTTGAACATGTTAAGGTTCGCCGGTGTTATGGTATTCATCAATTCGCCTTTGGGGCGGGGTATTGTGAAATGGTGTCGGGGAAGCAGGTATCAGAAATCGCAGTGTGCAGTGGTTCAAAATCGAGTCGGCATTTCTAATACTGATGAATCTGGAAAGATGATCTTCAAGGAGGCTTAGAGTTAGCAGCAATTTATCAAGTCAGGTGCTACAGTGATGGATTTTGCTTTGAGGCAGCAATTGGGCAGCGAAGGACGAGGAAGGTCATGTGAGAGGCGTTTTGCGGTGGTTAAATTGCTAGAAGGTCAAGTATGAAAAACAAAAATCGAGAAGTTGCTTAAAGGGGAGGGTTTAACCAAAGTGGGAGAGTGGCAGAGTAACATATGGGTACTGTGGTAGGATGGCCACATGCCTTGAGGAAAGTTTGGAGCCATTTGGGAATTCATGGTGGGCAGAGACTAGGTCTACGGATTTGTTTTGGATGAAACATGACTTCGAGCTTTGAATGCATTGTTGGACTTTTAGCTGATGGCAATGGGGAAGAAGGAATCTTGGTGGGTCCCAGGGTTATGTAATTGTAGCTTCAAGCTAAGTGGGAGAGCCCCACCATCTATAATTGGATTACGTGATTGTCTACTTGTGAGGTTTTTGGTTATCAGTGTATTAGTGGGTTATTACGACTAAGGAAAGAAATATTAGTGGTAATTTGAGCAGAGGATTTGGGGGAATGTGTTCTATATTTGGCATTGCCGATTTGTGTTCAGGCTTTGGGAAGACTCGGAGTTTATGCTTCGTGTAGATGTGATGTACAAGGAAAGCAATTTAGTCGGTTGCTTCTTTGAGAAAATGTTCATGTGCTAGCAGGGCCTTGGAGTTTGATCATAATTGGAAACAAGTCAGAGTGGGTGAATCTCAACAATGGTCCTAGTGGGTTCAAAAATGTAAAGTGCGGTGCATAAGAATTTCGAGTCCGTAGTATAGTTAAGTATCGGGCTTTTGCAATGGATTATGAAAGGGTCTTGGAGTGTTCTACGTTATCTCCGGTCTACGGTGTGGCATTGGAGGAATGGGAGAAAATAACTTCGGATTCATAGAGGGATTTTCAGAATGGGGGTACCAGTTGAAGATGCGAATATGCGCATAAGAAGGGTATAAGATGGTTCGTGGGTGTTGGAGACAACGTGGTCTCGTGAAATAAGATCACTCAGGATAAGTGAGGAATTGGCTTCATGATATTTTGAATGGAGCTATTAATATTCCTAAGGCAAGTCCAGAGTAAATCAGAAGAAGTCGGATAGGTTAGCAATGGTTGAATTGGCATGATGGTGGCAATGATCAGTTCCTTCAGCGTGTTGAGTTATGCATATGATTTGTGACGGTGCGTGCGAGGCTTGACGACCGCCGTAATTGATTTATTTGGAGGCATTCGATTATTAAGGTCTGTTATGTATAGATGGATCCCGAAAGAGTTATGGTGGTTTAGACCACAACTTAAGGTCTGTATTTTTTGTGGTTATGGGAATTCAGTCGCGTGTTGCAATGGTCCTCCTGAAATGAGTTAAGTGAAAGGTTCCTATATGATGAAGTGTTTATTCTATTAGTGGTTCAGTAGATATGATGAAATTCATGTACTCTCACATAGTGGCATATTAAGTGCAGTGAGAAGCAGGGGAGTTGGAAGTTGAGGATCAAGGCTATGATTTGGTGTTTTCAAAGATGTCACGAGCTCGGAAAGCAGGAAAGAATTCAGATGTTTATAGTAAGCTATTTTTGTCGTTAGCATCACCTGAGGTAGGTGTCATGTGGAAGAGGCTTTGTGTATTAACTTGCAGATTTTTGATTCACTTTACAAAATTAGAACGGTTGGTGGTATGGATGTGCGGACTTTGCAAACCTCAGTGGAATGGTCGTGGGAGCATGCCCCGCATGAAGATTGTATAAATGTCACATGTAATCACTTGATTGATTAAATATTTAACACAAAGTATGGAGATTGTGCTACTATCGCTAATGTGAGAATTTATGCCTGAAGGGCGCTCGGTTTATTTGGTTATGGACCATGGAAGTCTGTTTCGGATTTGACGACTGTTCTTGTGTGTCATGGGAAAAAAGGTTATTGTGGATCCTTAAAAGGTTATTAGCCCAGTGTGGTACGATCAGAATCAACTTGAGGTCCGTGGATGGATCTAAATGTGAATGTGGGCTCTATATCAGGCTGGATGTGTTCATTTCAGCATAGCGTTGTTTTCAGAGGGGTCTTCGGGCCTTGGATGCTATTTCTGTTATCTCCCCTTCAGTGTAGTCTCTATTGTTCCATGTGGGTTGTGAGACAGTTTGATTATTCGCACTCGTATTGAGATCCCGTATAGTTTGTGGTATTATATGAGCAGGATGGCTCTCGAGATGCATGTCATTTATTGCACCTTAGTTGTGCTTGAGTTTTATAGCGTATGACGCTACCCGTCTCCCCATGATTTGTATTATGCACTTGGCGTGCTTATGGTTTATATTCGGGCATTTTGTGAGTATAAGCGTTACAGCTCGATGTGTGTTTTCTTTAGATTATTATGTGTAGATTGGGTGGTACGCCGCCACGGGTATATAGTAGGATCGGGTGGCGCGCCGCCATAGATATGTTGTTTGGATCGGGTGGAACGCCGCCATAGGTATCATGGTTGGATCGGATTTCACGCCGCAATAGTGTGATATTGAGTACAATTTCCCGTATCTATTATTGTGTGTTTTGATTCTCATTTCCTAATGAAGGTTCATAACATCTTTTCGGTTGTTTAAATTAGTTATGTGGGTTGAGTAGATCTTTCTAGAGTTCGTTTCCCTATGTATCTCATTCAAGTTTGTAGCTTGTTGGCATATTGTGGCATCATATGAGACTTTTGGCAGTGTCTAAGGTGGCTTAATGCCTGAGCAGCTTGTACTGGGTGAGACAAGATTATTGGAGCTAAGATCAATGCGATCAGATTTATATGAGGCACATTAAAGAGTAAATATCGATATTTAGTCCAGATTGAGGTAATAGTTCTTGACGGAAGGAGAGACTCAATGAGTTGTGATTTGGCAGGTGGTTAGGAGTTTCTACACATCTCTTCTGTCGTGGCAGTATTGCGAGAGCCGAAACGGGACTTATATGGTTTGTGAGATATGTTGTGGGCATCAGATTCGTAGGATTTCGGCGATTGTTGTCAGGGAATGTCATTATGGTTATGTGAATAATGCGGTGCATGGTGTGAATTCAGTAAGAGTATACAATCAGGTATTGGTACATTGTGTAGTGATGGATACGGTGTTCGTATGTTGGGAACAGACCTGGTAGAGGATTTCAGATGTTGGAATTTTGCTCTAAGGCTAACTTGGCTGAATAAAAAAGGAGAATCTTCAGATTTACTCGGGCTAATGTGCTCAACTGGGTTGTGGTAGCACGGGTAGGTACACGAGGTGTTAATTAATGATTTCGGACAACTCTAGAGCAGTTCTTAGCATGTTTGAGGACGAACATATGTTTAAGTGAGAGAGAATATAAGGACCCGACCGGTCATTTTGATCTCTAGCACGTCATTCAGCGGTTTGAGGCCTTGAGTAGTTTCACTTCAGGTATTATGACTTACACGTTTGGTCGGAATTGAATTTTGGGAAGTTCAGAGTTAGTTTGGGAAGAAAATTCTAATTTCGAAAGTTTTAAGTTGGAAGAATTGATTAAGGTTTGATTTTTGAGTAAACGACCTTGAAATCGGGATTGGAATGTTTCAACTGGTTCATATGATGATTTTGGACTTGGGTGTATGTCCGGATCGGGTTTCGGATGAACCGTGAGCATTTCAGCGCCCATTGTGGAAGGTTGGCATTTTGGAAGAACTTCATAAATTTGGGTTGAAGTGCATTTCAATGCTATTGATGTCCGTTTGGGATTCCGAGTTTGGGAATAGCTTCGTATGGTGATTATGGTATTGGGAGCGCGTTCGGTGGTGGATTTGGAGGTCCGTAGCTCATTTCGGGGGTCATTTGGCGAAAGTTAGAAATTTGAAGGTTTTTGAGAAGTTTGACCGGGAGTGGACTTTTTGATATCGGGGTCGGATCCGATTCCGGAAGTTGGAGTAGGTCCGTATTGTCGAATGTGACTTGTGTGCAAAATTTGAGGTTAATCGAACCTGATTTGATATGTTTCGGCATCGAATGTAGAAGTTTGAAGTTCTAAAGTACATTAATCTTGAATTAGGATGCGATTCATGGTTTTGGCATTGTTTGATGTGATTTGAGACCTCGAGCAAGTTCATGTCATGTTTTTGGAAGTTTTAGAATATTTGGTTGAGGTCTCCAGGGCCTCAGGTGGATTTCGGATGGTTAACGGATCAGCTTTTGGACTAAAGGAATGATAAGGCAGCTAGTATCTGGTGTAACCGCACCTGCGAGGTTTTGGCCGCAGGTGCGGAGCCGCAGAAGCGGCCAAGAGGGGGCGCAGAAGCGAAATTGGCTAGGGAAGGATAGGACTGTAGATGCGGTCAAGTTCCGTAGAAGCGGGACCGCACCTGCGCACGCATAGCCGCAAATGCGCATGAGGGCCGCAGAAGCGGCCAACGACCTTGGCTTGGTTTCTCGCAGGTGCGAAACTAGGAGCCGCAGAAGCTAATATCGTAGAATCGACCGTTGCACCGCAGAAGCGGAATTCGTGTTGGGCAGTGAGGTTTCTTTAAAACGGGGGTTTGGCCCATTTTCTTCCATTCTCTCTTGGTTGGTCGATTTTTGGAGAGCTTCAAGTGGGGGTTTTCATCATCTATGTCAAATTAAGTTATTCCCACCTATTGCAAGTTAAATACTTGGATTATATATGAATTTAGACATGAAAATATTTAGAAATGTGTGATTTTGAAGAAAAACCTAGAAAATGGTATTGTTTTGGATTTTGACCACAAATTTGGGCATGGAATAAAGAATACATCATATATTTGAGTTCGTAATGTTATGGGTAATGTTTATCTTCAAATATTTTCGGAATCCGAGCACGTGGGCCCGAGGGTTGCTTTATCGACTTTTTGAGCGGAGTTGGGAATTTGTCTAAATTGATTTGTTATGAGTATTGGAGTATATGTTTATTGGTTTGCACATTGTTTGACTAGTTTTGGAGTGACAGGCATCGGTTTGAGGTGTTATAGGGCTTTGGAGCCGGTTATAGAATTTCGAAGCAAGGTAAGTCTCCTGTCTAACTTTGTGAGGGGGAAATTACCCCTAGGTGTTGTATATTGATGTGTGCTATTTGTTGTAAGGGGCTACGTACGCGTGAGGTAACGAGAGACCGTACGCAGCTACATTCATGTTATTATCCGTGTAGGCTTAGGTTCACATCAGGCTATAGTTGTACTATTTGAGCAGTCTCTCGGTTATTAAATTCCTTTGTTTTACTTTACTACTTGAGACTAGACTTGCTATTGTAGAGACTTCATGAGTTCATGATTAGTCACCGAATAATCCTACTCCTCTTACGACATGTTTCTGTGATATATATGTTTCAATGAAAGGATTTTGTTAAAGAAATTACAACTAACACGTACATATATATATATATGTGTGTGTGTGTGTGTGTGTGTGTGTGTGCGCGCGCGCTCTCCGATTGAGGAGGAATTGCTAATTAAGAGCTTGAGTTTATTGTAAGGAGGATAATTGTACCACAGATTTACAGTTGTTTATTTCATTTATTTACTTTGCCTCGTATTGGACCTGATATTATTGGACCACTAGTGAGTGTCGATATTGACCCCCCGTCACTATTCCTCCAGGGATAGGCTAGATACTTTCTGGGTACACGTAGATTTACGTACTCATACTACACTTGCGGCACATTTTTGTGCAGGTACTTTTATGTCTGGTGGTCCTTTGGGCACGGATGATGCGGGGACTTTGTAACGACCCGACCGGTCGTTTTGGGCATTTACACTTCGCTCGATTGTTTGAGGGCATGAGTAGCTCCGTATGATGTATTATGACAAATGTGAATCTTCGGTTTTGGTTTTCAGGTTATTTGGAATTTTATTTGGAAGAATGATTCTCAGCCAGAAGCTTTAAATTTGAAAGAGTTGACCAAGTTTGACTTTTTAGTAGCTGATCTCGGATTGGATTTTTGATGGTTCCGTTAGCTCTGTTGGGTGATTTTGGACTTAGGAGCGCGCACGGATTGTGATTTGGAGGTCCGTAGTAGAATTAGGCTTGAAATGGCAAAAATTTGGAACTTTTGGAATGTTTTACCGGGGGTGGACTTTTTGATATCGGGGTCGGATTCTGATTCCGGAAGTTGGAGTATGTTCGTAATGTCGAATGTGATTTGTGTGCAAAATTTGACGTCAATTAGACCTTATTTGATAGGTTTCGGCATCGGTTGTGGAAGTTTGACATTTCAAGTTCATTGATTTCGAATTGAGGTGTGATTCGTCGTTTCGATATTGTTATGTGTGTTTTGATGCCTCGAGTAGGTCCGTGTTATGTTATGGGACTTGTTGTTGTGTTTGGATGGGGTACCGAGGGGCTCGTGCATGTTTCGAATTGATTTCGGACTATTTTAGATCATGTTGTTATTGTTGGTTTCTGGTATTTCAGCTGTTCTTCGCGATCGCGGATAGAGCAACGCGTTCGTGATGAGTATTTTGGTTAGTGCAGTGGTTTGTTCTTCGCGTTCACGGTGGTTTGATGTGGTGTTCTTCGCATCCGCATACAGGGATATGCGTTCGCGTAGTATTGAGGTTTGGCAGCTGGGAGTTGGAGGATTCTTCAATGCTATCGCGGAAGGTAAGTCGCGTTCGCGAAGCTGGGGAATCTATGGTCATCGTGTTCGCGTGATGTATGTCGCGAACGCGTAGATTGTTTTGGTGGCAAGATATTTTGTTCATCGTGAACGCGATGGCTTTCCCGCATTCGCGAAAGAGGACGTCTGGGTAGTGTATATAGTACTCTACTATGAAGGTTTCAGACATTTTTACATTTTGGGAGCTATGGAGCTCGGATTGAGGCAAATTTTGGAGCAAGTTTCATCACAAGGATTGGGGTAAATGTTCTCTACTTGGTTTTGGTTATATTTCATGAATCTACCTTCGTTTTTGGTAATTGGGTTATGAATTTTAAAGAGGAAATTAGGGATTTTGGCCTAAAGTTTCATAATGTGAATTTTTGAGTTTTGAACATCGAATTGGAGTCAGATTTGAGTGAAACTAGTATGGTTGCACTCGTAATTGAATGGGTTGTTCGATTTTATAAATTTTTCGGGTTTCGAGGTGCGGGCTCGGGTTGGGCGTTTGGCCGATTTTGGACTTTTGATTCAAGATTTGATCTTTTTTGATCGGGATTGTTACCTTTAGCATTGTTTGATGTACTTGAGCTGTTTTTGGTTAGTTTCGAGCCGTTCGGAGGTCGGAACATGCGGGATGGCATCTTTGGAGCATCGCTTGTCTTGCTCGGCATTGGTATTGGCTTATTCGAGGTAAGTAATTCTTCTAAACTTAGTGTTGAGTTTATGAAACCCTGCAATACGTGTTATGTGATCGGTATTGAGGTGACGCACATACTAGGTAACGGGCGAGTGGGCGTGCACCATGTGAATTGGGACTCTGTTGCATCTATGGAACTATATATTGGTCCTACTTTATTGATGTCCGTGTTTTCACCATGTGATAAAGTATTGAGCTGTCAATCATGCTAGATATCATGATAGGCTTAATGATGATATTTGTAGGACCCATAGCGGTCGTTTCTCGATGTCATTTCATTGATTTCTTGATATTTCGTATTCAGTCATATTCATGCATTCATATCATATCTCAGTCTCAGTTATTATTTATTGATACATCATATCATTGTTGTCGGGCTAGTTTCATGACATTGTGAGCCCGTGAGTGAGACTGGAAAGATTGATGACTGAGTGAGGCCGGGGGCCTGTTTGTGAAAATATTGATACTATAGCATGTGAGTTGTCCGTGCAGCACTGAGTTATCCGTGCGGATCCAGATACTGATACTACAGCATGTGAGTTGTCCGTGCGGATCCAGATACTGATACAATAGCACGTGAGTTATCCGTGCAGCACGTGAGTTGTCCGTGTGGATCCAGATATTGATATTATGGCACGTGAGTTATCAGTGCAGATTATAGCGCTTGTGTTGTAGGAGCCCCTCTAGAGTCTACACAACCCCCAGTGAGCGCAGTCGACTATAAATTTGTGGATCGGGCTACACCCCGCAACGGGTATTGTACAGTGCTGAGGGATTGAGTGTGCTGAGCATTGAGCATATATATAGAGGATGCGAGACAGTGAGATTGAGTACTCCGAGAGTGCGAGTATATGATTCATCTCTGAGATACACGGCATTGGCGTGCACGCATGACATACAGGCAAATAGATGCATTTTTCCTCATGATGTACTGTATCACGTCATTCATGACTTTTTTACACACATTGATATGTGGGCATAGAGAGGTATTTCACACTTGCTATCTGGAAAGAAAATGAAACATCATATTTATTATGGAAAGGATATTTGGAAAAATTACAGTTTTCAAACTTACTCGTATTTTTGGCATTTCCGATAAAAGATTAGGGTTTTCACTAAGATACTTGAAAAGCATGACTATTTTCTGGAACTGCGAACGAGCTGAGCATTTTACAACACATAACCGTTCAATCAGCTCGTCAATAGCGGACTCCCCCACTTGGATCAAAGCCATGGAATAAAACATTTGATTACCTACAATAGCCATACCCCATTACTACCATAATACCACAGTGAGATTCAACTAAATCCTTCATCCGCTAATGCAAAACAAACCATCTAGTACCTCAAATCATCTGTAGGTCTCGCGTTCATCCTCTTGATGGTTAAGCCAACTTCCACAAGCGATCCAAACTCAAATTGCAACATATATCATTCACTGGTTAAAGAGAACTCTCTACAAAACATCATAGGGATCACACAACCTCAGGATACCTCGCATGCGATAACCCACCTGCTTTGCCTCAAACTGACATCTCTCTATACCCTTCCACAGTCACGTCTACTACGCAATCACTTAATCTTCTCGATTCTGAATTCATCAACAAGATATGCGAATCTACTTCACCCCATAACTAAACAACATGAGAGATCCCTAAACACACACATAACTCGAGACCATGTGCCAAATCAAGACAGAAATTAGATATCCATAGTCCTTGCTACATCTCAAATAAACCCTTCTCATCACATTCAAACAATCTGAACAGATCTCGCTGTCTCATCATACTCCAGTCATCCAACCACAAATTCCACTAACAGGGATACCAACAGACCTGTAAGTCCCAAATGCACGTGCTCACACAATGGAAATCTCCGTGCTCAAGTTACAGTCAAAACACGGCCTCAAGTCCTCCAGACTGGCCCATCATCAGCACGCCAAAATCATATCTCGCACTTCAACCATGGAATCACACGTCGTCATTACACAGCTGATACCGAGCGCTCATGTGCGCATACGAATGTGTGGAAGGAATTCAAAGGGTTACGCTTCAAGCTGAATCAATGTCGCATGATAAGGAAAGAAAGATGGGAAGTATATCCTAAATGTCCTGTAGCCTCTCAAAGATAGGTATGGACGTCATTATACTGATCCGTAAGACTCTACTAGACATTTGCTCATAACTTATAGAACCTATGAACCTAGAGCTCTAATACCAACTTATCACGACCCCAACCCGCTAGATAAGCCAACTAGTAACTATTCAATTTCAATGATATTAACAAGACAAATAAACACTAGTAATTTACTGAATTATATACATTTCCCAAGGACTGGTAGTACAAATCATGAGCTTCTAAGAATAGAATTTACAAAGCTAAAATGAAATAAATACAACATCTATTTCAAAAGTACATAAACAGAGTTTTATAGATCTAAAGCTACCACGAACAAGGGGCAGCTACAACCGGGACGCAGGTACATCTTCAATCCAGCTCCCATCGAACACAGCAACACCAGTGACCAATATCTGCACGCAAGGTGCAGAAGTGTAGTATGAGTACAACCGACCCCATGTACTCAGTAAGTAACAAAGCTAACCTTAGGTTGAAAGTAGCAACGAGCTAACACAAGGTCGGGTCCTATACCAATATCCCACAACAGTTTATAGTAGCATAATACAAGTAATAAGAGATGTATCTCAGAAGTTGGTTTCGGTTCGGGGTGTACTGGTGAATCGGTTAGGACTTGCGGAGGTCAAGATCGAGGATGACTAGGGTAAAGGAATTTCTGGATACAGGTTGTATTACACTCTATAGGTATATGGGAATCATAAAATAATTGAGCGGTTATTCATGAAAGATGTAGTGTACATGGCATAGGAATTTGCTCGGTTGCTTAGGAGTGTAGGTTACTCCCTTGGGTGTTGGTGTGCTAATAGGACACAGGTCGTTCGGCCCATTTGGTCGATTTAATTGAGATTTGAGTAGAGTTGATGACTCTCGAGAATGGTTCTAATGGATTCAAGATTTATATGTAGCGATTTGGAATTTTTAAGATTTGTATATGGCTAGAAACTAAGAGTGACCCTGGATGGTGTCGAGACTTGTGGCATTTTTATACCATTGTGGATTATGCATTTCAGCATCAAGAAGGTGAAGGAAACAATTTTAGGTTCACATAAGGTCTCCTTAGAGTGGGCGTCGCGGTTGTGGTGCTTTGGGGTGCTTTAGGGGGAAGTCAGCGGCTTATGGGCCTTAGGGCATTGTGGTTTTATACTAGGGTCGGTGAATCTTGGTTAAGGATCGTGGTGTTCCAGCAAGGAGAAGTATCAATTTGAAGGCAATTTGGGAGGGGCTTGGAGAAATAGGACAGTGTGGTAGTAGGTTGGAAAACCACAGTAATGGATATAATCGGTTCTTTGGGTACTTATGTTGTGGCTAGTCTCTACAGATGTTTTGTGGCAATGCTCTTGGGTTTTGGCGACCTGCGTGGATGGGTTGAGTTAGAGACATTCGGTTATGATAGCTTGGTTATGTGAAAATGGACTTCGAAGGGTTCTCAATGGTTTCTACCACGGTTCTAGCGGTATATTTCCTACTGGCGTGAGGAACATGTGGTGTATAGTGATTTTCTCCTAGGTGAGATCAAATTGAATGTTTCTGACTGAACGGGTATGTATTCTGCTTGTGACTCGGAGTGGACTATGAAGTTCTCGTACTTTTCTTAGGATGACATGGTATATACGGTGTGTTGTGTGGGATTGAGATTTATTTGAGCGGGATCACAGTTCTGTTTTGGAAGGGAAGGTCATAAATTCGTAGGCAACATGGACGGTTTCAGATGACTAGGTAAATGATATTACTAATCGGTAGGTCTTGGTAGGAGTATACATTTCAGAAGGGGCAATATGGTTTGATTTATGGATACTTCATTGGTACTGCGACACTCTCCTAGTTGATCGACTGCTGATATTCAAATTTTGCTATATGGCAGGGAAGAATTTTTGAAGTTTTCCTCATGGGATGATCGTGTATGAGAGATGTGTTAGACATTCGGGCGATGGAGATGGAACCAGAAATGGTGATTCGTGTGTTCTATAGATTTGGAAACCGGGAGCTTTTAAGAGCAGATTGTTTTGTGGTTGTGGGCTGTGAAGTTGTGGCCAGAGCTAGCCAGATGATAGTAAGTGTTATGATTCAGTCATTTTGGACATTTGGAGGGTTATTTATCTATTTGTGGGTGACGAGAGTCGATTTGGTGGGTCCATTGGTAGGCCCAATTAGGATGTGTATTCTACACCGTGCCGGATTGGTAGGTTCCATACTGCTACTGTTGAGGGATGTGTCATTTGGTTGTTGTTGAGCTTATTCGTGTTCTAAAAGGATCTGTGAGTTACTCTTCTATGCTACGACGAGTTGCGATTCATTGGCTATAAGCACGCCTGGTGCAGTTCTATTTGGCGCTTTATAGCGGAATTTGAGCGAGATGAGTAGTTGGGTATTGCATGATTGAGGGCATATTAGTCATGTTGTTTCGGGTTTTGTGTGGCACTGTGTCATCTGCTTCTCCATGGTTATGGTAATGCATTTTTGGGTACTTGACGTCGAATTGTGCGTGGTTATTGATTTTGAGCATGGTGGCTTGAGGTGTCTCATATAGGCCAGTGTTTGGATAGGGTCGCACATTGCGGCAGAGTTATGTTGAGACATGATCCTTCATGTTAGATTCGTGTGTTATGGTTCTACGGTGTGTGATGGGTTCTTAGCATTGCATTGGGGTGGTACCCGTTGAGCTTGCGGAACGGTTCTCTTCTTTGAGTCATTTTCGTGATTGAGTAGATTTGGGTTGTTTCTTATTGGTGCATGGATTGCACGGTTTGTGGCTCTGGGTAGTATTGGCGTTGCGTGTCAGTAGAGTTATTGGTATTTGATAAGATGAAGTCGTCGGATCTAGGATGGGTGCTATTAGATTTGATTGCGGTATATTTGGAAGGATAATATCGGATGTCGGCTTAGGAATTGGCTATAGTTCTTGTTGAAATAGAGGGAGCTCCATGACTTATTGGTCTGATGAATGGTTATGAGTTTCCGCATGTTTCTTTCATCATCGGCAGTGTACGAAAGTTTTAGGACGAGGTTTGGTTTGACATGAGGTTTATAAACGGAATTGGGTGGTTTTAGACAGCTGCTGTGATTAGAAATCATTGCTATGAGTATTTGAGTTATGCGGTATATCATGTGATTACATCTTGGGTTATGGTGAAGGCTTCATACAGCTTGTTCAGACTTATACAATGTATAGATGCGAGATTGTGATCTTATAGAAATTGTTGATGTTGGAAATTGGATTCTGAGGTTTATGGGCTAGGTTGAATTATGAAACTACAGTTATATTGTGTTGTCGGGCCTATATGGGATAGGGTGACGTGAGATCACCCCCAGGTGTGTACATAGTAAGGTTACACGGCGATTTGATAGCTTTTGGAACAACTCTTGGCATGTTCGAGGATGAACGTTTGGTTAAGTGGAGGAGGATGTAACGACCCGACCGGTCGTTTTGGGCATTTACACTTTGCTCGGTTGTTTGAGGGCATGAGTAGCTCCGTATGATGTATTATGACTTATGTGAATCGTCGGTTTTGTTTTTCAGGTTATTCGAAATTTGATTTGGAAGAATGATTCTCAGCTAGAAGCTTTAAATTTGAAAGAGTTGACCGAGTTTGACTTTTTAGTAGCTGACCTCATATTGGATTTTTGATGGTTCCGTTAGCTCTTTTGGGTTATTTTGGACTTAGGAGCGCATTCAGATTGTGATTTGGAGGTCCGTAGTAGAATTAGGCTTGAAATGACAAAAAGTTGGAATTTTGGAAAGTTTGACCGGGGGTGGACTTTTTTATATCGGGGTGGGATTCTGATTTCGGAAGTTGGAGCAGGTCTGTAATGTCGAATGTGACTTATGTGCAAAATGTGAGGTCAATCGGACCTGATTAGATAGGTTTCAGCATCGGTTGTGGAAGTTTGATGTTTAACGTTCATTGATTTCGAATTTACGTGTGATTCGTCGTTTCGATGTTGTTATGTGTGTTTTGACGCCTCGAGTAGGTCTGTGTTATGTTATGGGACTTGTTAGTGTGTTTAGATGAGGTCCTGAGGAGCTCGGGCGTGTTTCGGATTGATTTCGGACTATTTTGAACCATGTTGTTATTGCTGGTTTCTAGTGTTTTAGCTGTGCTTCGCGATCGCGGATGGAGCAACGCGTTTTCGATGAGTATTTTGGTCAGTGCAGTGGTTTGTTCTTCACGTTCGCTCTTCCTTGGTCACATTCGCGGTGGGTTGATGTGGTGTTCTTTGTGTCCGTGTGCAGGGATATGCGTTCGCGTAGTGTTGAGGTTTTGCAGCTTGGAGTTGGAGGATTCTTCAACGCAATCGCGGAAGATAAGTCGCGTTCGCGAAGCTAGGGCATCTGTTATCACGACCCAAAATCCATTGAAGGTCGTGATGGCTCCGGACACCTCTGTCACGCAAGCCAAAAATAAATACTTAATATGGTACTCAATTATAATATGTTTGAAATCATATTTTCCTTTGATTAAATTGTGAAAGATGGAATTCACAGTGTAAATAATAAAATTCTTAACATTTTCAATACAGAACAACCCATAATCACCCAAAAACCCGGTGTCACAAGTGCATGAGCATCATCTAGGAATGTAAAATAAAATACATCTGTCCGGAATACAAATTTGTACAGGAGAAATGTAAATACTTTGAAGGAGACTCTGCCAGCTGCGGGTCATAATAAGGAATGCAGCTCACGTAAGTCCTCCCATGCATACACGCCTCTGCTCTCACAAGACCACTAGTCATATATGTACCTGCACAAAAATGCGCAGCAAGTGTAGTATGGGTACGTAATCAACGTGAACCCAGTAAGTATCTAGCCTAACCCCAGAGGAGTAGTGATGAGGGGTCGACATCGACACTTACTAGAGGTCCAATAATATCATGTACAATAAAGAGGTAAGTAAATATGAGGGAGAGCAAATAAATGAGATAAACAAGTATAGATCATGTGGTACAAATACCCCTCTTTACGAGGAACTCAAGCTCTCCATTTGGAAATTTCCTCCTTAACCGGAGCATATATATATATATATATATGAATATAGCGGATCTCATCAGATAGATTTTTATAACCCAAATCGGGAAAACTTACAGATACTCTGGCTTCTTTCCAAATATTACGCACGATTCCATGAGGATATGATATAGGAAATACCGAGGCGTACAACCCAATCCAACATAAATATTTAAATTGTGCACTGCCGAGGGTCGAACGGCGCGAACCATAGATACATCAACTAAACTGCCGAGGCAAATGGCCCACTCCCATGAGAGTGTGGTACATCAATCCCGCCGAGGCGAATGGCCCGATCCCATAAGAGTGAAATACGAATTCCTGCCGAAGCGAACGGCCCATCCTATTAAAATAAGAAGCTTTGACGGGTCCTTGACCCCACTCACGAATAAACGTGTGAGTTGTAATTTCTTTAACAAAAGCCTTTCAATGAAGTGTGTATATATATATGTATATATATATATATATATATATTGCTGAAACATACCGTAAGAGGAGTAGAATTATTCGGTGACTAATCATGAACTCGTGAATTCTCTACAATAACAAGTCTAGCCTCAAGTAGTAATATAAAACAGAGGAATTTAATAGCCGAGAGACTACTCAAATAATACAGCTATAGCATGATGTGAACCTAAGCCTACCCAGACAATTACATGAATGTATCTACGTACGCGCTCTCATCACCTCGCGCATACGTAGCCCCCACAACAAGTAGTACACATCAATATGCAATACCTAGGGGTGATTTCCCCCTCACAGAGTTAGACAGGAGACTCACCTCGCTCCCAACACCAACGCCCTCTAACACCTCAAACTGATGCCCATCGCTCCAAAACTGGTCAATTAAGATGCAACCCGATCAAAATGTACTCTAATAATCATAATTAATCAATTTATAACAATTTCCAACTCCGCTCGAAAAATCGATGAAGCGACCCTCGGGCCCACGTGCCCGGATTCCGAAGATTTTCGAAGACAAACACTACCCGTAGCACTACGAATTCAAATATATAATTTATTCTCAATTTCATGCCCAAATTCGTGATCAAAGTCCAAGAATACCAATTTATAGGTTTTTCTTCAACATCCCAAATTTCCAAAAATTTTCAAGTCTAACTCTTTATATAATCCAGGTATTTAACTTGCAATTGGTGGGAATCGCTTACCTTGACATAGATGACGAAAATCTCCCTTACAAAAGTCGCCCAACCAAATGAAAAATGGGTGAAATGAACCCAACTCTCGTTTTAAAGAAAACACTGTCCAACCACGATTTTCGCTTCTATGGTTCATCAGCCGCTCCTGCGGCTCTGCACCTGTGGAAATTCCATCGCTGGTGCAGTTCAAGCTCGGCCCAATAGCCCTCGCATCTGCTCCCCATGCAGCGCATCTGCGCGTCCGCTTCTGCGGTCCATGAGCCACACATGCGCTCATCGCTAGCTCGTGCGTTGCTCACTTCGCACCTGCGCCTTCGCAGGTGCACCCAAATATTCTACACCTGCGGTTGCTGATCAGCCTCCTCTCCTTCACACATGCGACTCGTGGCTCGCAACTGCGACCCTTTTCCCGCAGGTGCGATTGCACCAGATATCAGCTGCCTCAGCATTTCATCCAAGTCCAAACTCGATCCGTTAACCATCCGGAATCCACCTGAGGCCCTCGAGACCTCAACCAAATATACCAGCACGTTCCAAAGCACATCACGAACTTAGTCGAGCCTTTAAATCATATCAAACAACACTAAAAACACGAATCACCCTCCAATTCAAACTTAGTGAACTTTGAAACTTCAACTTCTACAATCGATGCCGAAACCTATCAAATCACGTCCGATTGACCCTTGAATTTTGTACACAAGTCATAATTAATATTACGGACCTACTCCAACTTACGGAATCGGAATCCGACTCCAATATCAAAAAGTCCAGTTCCGATCAAACTTCTCAAAAACCTTCAAAGTTCCAAATTTCGCCAAATGACCTACGGACCTCCAAATCCACGTCCGGACGCGCTCCCAATATCAGAATCACCATATGGAGCTATTCCTAGACTCAGAATCCCAAACGGACATCGATAGCATTGAAATGCACTCCATCCCAAATTTATGACATCCTGCCAAAATGTCAACTTCCACAATAGGAGCCAAAACATTCCCGGGTTATCCAAAACCCAATCCAGACTTACGCCCAAGTCCAAAATCATCATACGAACCTGTCAGAACCTTCAAATCCCGATTCCGAAGTCGTCTACTCAAAACTCACCCTTTAGTCAATTCTTCCAACTTAAAGCTTCCGAAATTAGAATTTTCTTTCCAAATCAACTCTGAACTACCCGGAATTAAATTTCGACCACGTGTACAAGTCATAATACCCGAAGTGAAGCTGCTCATGGTCTCAAACCACTGAATGACAGCTAGAGCTCAAAACGACCGGTCGGGTCGTTACATTCTTTCCCACTTAATCATACGTTCGTCTGCGAACGTGCTAAGAACTGCTCTGGAGTTGTCTGAAACCAATGTTTAACACCTCGTACACCTACCCGTACAACCACAACCCAATTGAGCACATTTGCCCGAGCAAACATGAAAATCCTCCCTTTTATCTAGTCAAATAAGCCTTAGAGCCAAATTCCAACATCTAAAATTCTCTACCAGGTCTGTTTCTAACATATGAACACCGTATCCATCACTACATGATGTACCAACACATGATTGTATACCCTTACTGAGTTCTTATCATGCACCACGTAACTCATTTGCCTAATGCAATCTTTCCAAGGCACAACAACTAAAATTTCCACTGACTTGAAGCCCGTGGTGTACCTCATGACCAATTAAGCCTTGCTTTAACTCTCGCAATACTGCCATGACAGAGAAGATGTGTAGAACTCATAACCACCTGCCGAAATCACAATTTATGGAGTCTCTCTTCCCGAAAAGAACCATTACCTCATTATGAACCAAATAACGATATTTGCTCTTTAATATGCTTCATATAAATGTGATCGCACTGATCCCGTGTCCAATAATCTCGTCTCACCCAGTACAAGCTGCTCAGGTAATAAGCAGCCTCAGACACTACCAAAAGTCTAATATGATGCCACAATGTGCCAACAATCTACAACCCTGAATGTGATACATAAGAAAACGAACTCTGGAAAGAACAACTCAACCCACGTAGCTAATTTAAACAACCGAAAAGATGTCATCAACCTTCCTCAGAAAATGAGAAGCAAATCACACAATAATAGAGATGGAAAATTGTACTCAACATCACACTGTTGCAGCGTGCAACCCGATCCACACATGATACCGTTGCGGCGTTCAACCCGATCCAACCATGATACCCGTGGAAGCGTGCCACCCGATCCAAACAATGTATCTGTGGCGGCGTGCCACCCGATCCAACCATATACCCATGGCGGCATGCCACCCGATCCACACATGATAATCTAAAGAAAACACACATCGAGCCGTAATGCGCATACTGATGAAGTGCCCGAATAACAATCATAAGCATGCCAAGTGCATGATACAAATCATGGGGAGACGGATAGTGTCACGTGCTATAAAACCCAAACACAACTAGGGTGCGATATATGATCTGCATCCCGAGAGCCATCCTGCTCACATAACACCACAAATTATACTGGATCTCAATACGAGTGTGAATAATCAAACCGCCTCATAACCTATATGGCACAACAGAGACTACCCGGAAGGGCCGATAACAGAAATAACATCCAAGGCTCGAAAACCCCTCCGAAAACAGCACTATGCTGAAATGAACACATCCGGCCTGATATATGGCCCACATTCACATTTAGATCCATCCACAGACCTCAAGTCGATTATGATTGTACCATACTGGGCTAATAACCTTTCAAGGATCCACAACAATCCCTTTTTCCCATGACACACACGAACAACCACCAAATCCGGAACAAAATTCCACAATTCACAACCAACTGAATAGAGCTCCTTTCAGGCCTAAACTCTCACATTAGCGATAGTACCAAATATCCATATTCGATTTCAAATCTTTATCAATCAAGTGACTACATGTCACACTTATACAATCTTCCCGTGGGATATGCTCCCACGACCTTCCGCACCAGGTAACCAGCCTGCACATCCATACCACCGGCCATACTAATGCTGTAAAGCAAATCAAGAAGCCGCAAATCAGTACACAAAGCCTCTGACACAGGACACTGATCTCAGGTGATGCTAAGGACAATACCAGCTTACTCTACACATCTTAATTCTTCCCTGCTTATTCGAGCTCGTCACATTCTTGTCAACATCAACTGCAACCTTGATCCTCAAACTTCCAATTCCCATGCCGCTCACTACACCTAACATACCAATACGCAAGAGTACAAGGATTTCATCATAACTCTCGAACTTACATACTTCGTCATATAGAAACTTTTTACTTAACTCATTTCAGGAGAACCATTGCCACACGTGACTGAATTCCCATAACAGTAGAAAATACAAACCTCGAGTGGTGGTCTAAACAACCATAATTCTTTCGGGCTCCAGCTACACATAATAGGCCATAATACTCGAATACCTCCAAATAAATCAATTACGGCGGTTGTCAAACCTCACACGTACCACCACAAATCACATGTATAACTCAACACGCTGAAGGAATTGATCATTGCCACAATCATGCCAGTTCAACCATTGCTACCCGAATCCAACTTCTTCTAATTTACTCTGGACTTGCCTTAGGAATAATAATAGCTCCATTCAAAACATAATGAACCCAAATCCGCACTTATCCTGAGTGACCTTATTTCTCGAAACCACATTGTCTCAAAACCCACGAATCATCTCATAACCTCCTTGTGCGCATATTCACATCTTCAACTGGTATACCCATTCTGATAATTTCTCTATGATCCCGAAGTTATTTTCTCCCATTCTTCCACTACTACATCGCATACCGAAGATAACATAGAACACTCCAAGCCCCTTTCATAATGCACTGCAACAGCTCGATACTTAACCATACTACAGACTCGAAACCCTTAGGCACCACACTTTAACTTTTGAATCCACTAGGACCGTTGTTGAGAGTCACCCACTCTGACTTGGTCCAGAATGTAATCGAACCCCAAGGCTCTACTAGTACATGAACACCCTCTCAAAGAAGCACCCAGCTGAATCACTTTCCTTGCAAATCACCTCTACATGGAGCATAAATCCTGAGTCTTCCCCAAGCCTGAACATGAATTGATAAGGCCAATTATAGGACACATTCCTCAAATCCTTTGCTCAAGATACCACTAATGTTTTCTTTCCATAGTCGTTATAACCCATCAATACACCGATAAGTAGAAACCACACAAGTGACAACTACGCAATCCAATCATAAACGGTGGGGCTCTCCCACTTAGCTTGAAGCTACAATCACATGACCCTGGGACCCGCCAAGGTTCCTTCTTCTCTATTGATATCAGCTAAAAGTCTAACAATGCATTCCAAATTCGAAGTCATGTTGTATCCAAATAAAATCCATGGTCCTAGTCACTACCCATCATGGTTCCCAGATTGCTCTAAGCTTCCCTCAAGGCATGTGGATATCCTACCACGGAACCCATATGCTACTCTACCACTCTCCCACTTTGGTCAAAACCTCCTCCTTTAAGCAATACTCGACTTCTATTTTCTTACACTTGGCCTTCTAGAGGTTTAACCACTGCAAGACACCTCCCACATGTCCTTCCTCATCCTTCGTTGCCCAGTTGTTGCCTTAAATAAAAATCCATCTCAGTAACACTTGAGCTAATAAATTGCCACCAACACCAAGCCTCCTAGAAGATCATCCTTTTCGAGCCATGAACATTAGAAATACCTTTTCGATTCTGAAACCACTACACTCTGTTATCTCTGAAAACTGCATCTCAGGCGCCATTTCACAACACCCTGCCTCGAAGGCAATTTGAAGAAGACCATAACACCGGCGAGCTTAACACGTTCAATCAAGGACGACGATACCACATCATAGATGAAAATTCCACCACGCTTAAAATACCAAGTCTCGTTACTCTATCAACCCAAACACTCATAGTCTGGTTGCCTTTCCTCCACTGCAAAATAAAACACTGAGTCTCTGAATCATGCACTGAGCAAAACCTCCTTTTACGTTATTCGCTGCCTAGATGCATAGGCAAGCGTCCTACCATTACATAAATAATATGCGATAGCAACACACAAATTGTCATAACAATCAATGCCAAATCTCAAAACCATAGGAAATACTGATGCTGAGCTGAAAGGACAGGACAACCTTCCACAAGGTGACGGTAATAGTCCAATCAAATACGCAGGGAGAAACATCATGTACCACATCTGTAGTACCATTACAATTCCTCGATTCCAAATCCATAACAAGCGCTTCACGTTGCATAAGACTGAATAGGAAAGAAATAAAGGTACAATCCTCAAAAGAATCAATTGGCACGGTGAGGAATCAAGAAGGGAAGTGCTACTAACAGCCTTGTAGCCTCTCGAAGATAACTACAGACGTCTCCGTACCGATCCGCAAGACTCTACTAGACTCACTTATGACTCGTGAGACCTAAGTGAACCTTGCACTCTAATACCATCTTGTCACGACCCAAAATCCATTAAAGGTCGTGATGGCACCGGACATCGCTGTCAGGCAATCCAAAAATAAATACCTAATTTGGTACTCATTTTTAATATTTTTGAAATCATATTTTCCTTTGATTAAATAGTAAAATATGGAATTCACGGTGTAAATAATAATATTCTTAACACTTTCAATACAAAACAACCCATAAGTACCCCAAAAATCTGGTGTCACAAGTGCATGAGCATCAACTAGGAATGCAAAATAAAATACAACATCTGTCCGGAATATAAATTTGGACATGAGAAATATAAATACTCTGAAGGAGACTCTGTCGACTGCCGGTCGTAATATGGAATGTAGCTCACATAAGTCCCCGCATGCATACACGCCTCTACTCTCACAAGACCACTAGTTACATATGTACTTGCACAAAAATGTGCAGCAAATGTAGTATGAGTATGTAATCAACGTGTACCCAGTAATATCTAGCCTAACCCCAGAGGAATAGTGATGAGGGGTCGACATCGACACTTACTAATGGTCCAATAATATTATGTACAGTAAAGAGGTAAGTAAATATGAGATAGAGCAAATAAATGAGATAAACAAGTATAGATCATGTGGTACAAATACCCCTCTTTACGAGGAACTCAAGCTCTCCATTTTGAAATTTCCTCCTTAACGGGGGCATATGTATGAATATAGTGGATCTCATCAAATAGATTTTTATAACCCAAATCGGGAAAACTTACAGATACTCTGGCTTCTTGCCAAATATTACGCATGATTCCATGAGGATATGATATAGGAAATGTCGAGGTGTATGGCCCGATCCAAAATAAATATTTAAATTGTGCACTGCTGACGGTCGAACGACGCGAACCATAGATACATCAATTAAACTGCCGAGGCGAACGGCCCGCTCCCATGAGAGTGTGGTACATAAATCCTGCCAAGGCGAACGGCCCGATTCCATAACAGTTAAATACGAATTCCTAGTGAGGCGAACGACCCGATCCCATTAGAATAAGAAGCTTTGACGGGTCCTTGACCCTACTCAGGAATAAACGTGTGAGTTGTAATGTTTTTAACAAAAACCTTTCAATGAAGTGTATATATATATATCGTGGAAACATGCCGTAAGAGGAGTACAATTATTCGGTGACTAATCATGACCTCGTGAAGTCTCTACAATAACAAGTCTAGCCTCAAGTAGTAATGTAAAATAAAGGAATTTAATAGGTGAGAGACTGCTCAAATAATACAGCTATAGCATGATGTGAACCTAAGCCTACCTGGACAATAACATAAATGTAGCTGTGTATGGGCTCTCGTCACCTCGCGAGTACGTAGCCCCCACAATGAAGACTTACCTTGCTCCAAAATTCCATAACCGGCTCCAAAGCCCTCTAACACCTCAAACTGATGCCCGTCGCTCCAAAACTAGTCAATTAAGATACAACCCAATCAAAATGTACTCTAATACTCACAATTAATCAATTTATAATAATTTCCAACTCCGCTCGAAACACCGATAAAGCAACCCTCGGTCCCACGTGCCCGGATTCCAAATATGTTCGAAGACAAACACTACTTATAGCACTACGAACTCAAATATATAATTTATTCTCTCATGCCCAAATTCGTGATCAAAATCCAATAATAGCAATTTCTAAGTTTTTCCTCAAAATCCCAAATTTCCACAAATTTTCAAGTCTAAATCCTTATATAATCCAAGTATTTAACTTGCAATCACTTAACTTGACATAGATGATGAAAATCTTCCTTTTGAAGAGCTCCAAAGATCTCCCAACCAAATGCAAAATGGGTGAAATGAACACAACTCTCGTTCTTAAAGAAAACACTGCCCATCCATGATTTTTGCTTCTGCGGTTTATCAGCCGCACCTGCGGTTCCGTACATGCGGAAGTTCCATCGCAGGTGAGGTTCAAGCTCGGCCCAACAGCCCCCGCATTTGCTCCCCATGGAGCGCATCTGCGTGTCCGCTTCTGCGGTCCATGAGCCGCACCTGCACCCATCGCCCGCTCTTGCGTTGCCCACTTCGCACCTGCGCCTTCGTAGGTGCACCCAAATATACCGCACCTGCGGTTGCTAATCAGCCTCCTCTCCTTCGCACCTGCGACTCGTGGCTTGCACCTGCGAGCTTGCACCTGCGGCCCATTCCACGTAGGTGAGATTGCACCAGATATCAGCTGCCTTAGCATTTCATCCAAGTCCAAACTTGATCCGTTAACCATCCAGAATCCACCCGAGGCCCTCGGGACCTTAATCAAATATACCAACACGTCCCAAAACACATCACAAACTTAGTTGAGCCTCTAAATCACATCAAACAATGCTAAAAACACAAATCACCCTCCAATTCAAACTTAGTTAACTTTGAAACTTCAACTTCTACAATCGATGTCGAAACCTATCAAATCACGTCTTATTGACCTCAAAATTTGCATACAAGTCATAATTGACATTATGGACCTACTCCAACTTCCGGAATTAGAATCCGACCCAATATTAAAAAGTTTACTTCCGGTCCAATATTTGCCAAATGACCCCGAAATGACCTACGGACCTCCAAATCCACATCCGAATGCGCTCCCAATACCAGAATCACCATATGGAGCTATTCCCAGACTCAGAATCCCAAACGGACATCGATAGCATTGAAATGCACTCCATCCCAAATTTATGAAATCCTTCCAAAATGCCAACTTCCACAATATGAGCCGAAATGTTCCCGTGTCATCCAAAACCCGATATGGACATACTCTCAAGTCCAAAATCATCATATAAACCTATTTTTACCTTCAAATCCCAATTCCGAGGTCGTTTACCCAAAAATCACTATTTAGTCAATTCCTCCAACTTAAAGCTTCAGAAATTAGAATTTTCTTTCCAAATCAACTCTGAACTTCCCGAAATTAAATTCCGACCATGCATAGAAGTCATAATACCTGAAGTGAAGTTGCTCAGGGTCTCAAATCACTGAATGATGTGCTAGAGCTCAAAACGGCCGGTCGGGTCATTACTGTAACGATCCGACTGGTCGTTTTACTTGCTAGAATCCCGTTCCCCTAAATAAGACTTCCCATACTTGCTTTTACAGATTTGTAACTTGTGGGGATGGTTGGTTTGGGATTTAGAAGAGTTTGAGTTAAAATCGGAACACTTGGTTCCTTAAGGTTGGCTTGAAAGGCCAAGTTTGACTTTGGTCAACATTTTTAGTAAACGACATCGGAATAGGGATCTAACGGTTCCAATAGGTTCGTATGATAATTTCGGACTTGGGCGTATGCTCGGATCATGTTTTAAATGAACCGAGAGCGTTTCGGCACCTAATAGTGAAAGTCGGTTCTTGAAGGTTTTAGATGTTTTTTAAAATTTGGTGTCATTCCGAGTAGTATAAGTACGTTTCGGTGCACTGGAAGTAAATTGAAAAACTTGAAGTTCTTAAGTTTGATTCAATTGGTTCTAGGGTGTGATTCTTAGTTTTAATGTTGTTACGGGCGTTCCGTGAGTTCGAGAAAGTATGTTTTGTGATTCCAAACTTGTTGGTATGTTCGGGCAGCGCCCCGGGGGCCCCGAGTGCCAATCAGACGAGGCTCAGACTAAGTTGAGAATTTGGAACTACAGCTGAGTGCACGAGATCTGTCATAATCACACTTGCGGTTTGTTAGCCGCAGGTGCAAGCTTGCAGATGCGGGCCAAGCCTCGCAGATGCGGCCAATGAGGGTAGCCCCAAACTCCACAGAAGTGGTAAAACGCCCGCAGAAGCGGCCCAGTCGACCCAGGAACTTCCGCAGAAGCGAGGGCGCTGATGTAGTCCATTGACTACAGGTGCGGAAAAGCTGGAGGCAGTGAGATTCATTTAATACGGGACTTAGACCAATTTTTACTCATTTCACTCACCTCTTGGGCGTTTCTTGGAACTTCTTGAGAGGGGCTTTCACCTAGCTTTTGGAGGTAATCGATTTCTACCAAATCTGAATTAAATACTTAGATTATGGGTAGATTAATATGTGGAAATTAGTGAAAAACAAGGGTTTAGAGGAAGACCTAGGGTTTTGATAAAAACGAGATCTAACCACGAAATTCATTATGGAATTTAGTAAAAATCATATATTTATGTTCCTAATGTTATGGGTAACAACTTTCTTTGAAAATTTCCGGAATTCGAGCATGTGGGCCCGGGGGTGAATTTTAGGAATCTTGCAATTTAGGTTGGGTAATCAGTTAAATGGTGAAATTATGAATTTTTGAGCATAGATTGATTATTTTATGTAGTGTTTGACTAGCTTCGAGTCGTTTGGCATCAAATTTGGAGGTTTAAGCGTGTTCTTGAATTGGGAAGTAGGCTTTGAGGCGAGGTAAGTCTCCTTTCTAACTTTGTAAGAGGGAATTAACCCCATAGGTGAATTAAATAAATGTGTGTACCTATTTATGGGGGCTACGTACCTACAAAGTGAGGAGAGTCCGTACGTAGTTACTACTCCTGTTTATGTCCGGGTAGTTCTAGGTTTACACCATGTTTTGTGGACACCGTTATTTGATGATATTTGTTAATTGTATCGAATGAAACTAAGTCAAGGATTTCCAAGGATTTAAACGCTTCAATATAAAATTGTCTTTATTTTGAAAAGAATCAAGAAAGGGTTATGATTTATTGATAACTTATAATAGACCGCATCGCAAGTATATTCCGCAAGCGGGGTAATTCTTTATACTACTCTCATGGGAGTGGGCCGTTCGCCTCGACGGGTTAATAGATGCATCTATGGTTCGAGTCATTCGACCCTCGGCAGTGCACAATTTATATTTATGTTGGATCGGGCTGAACGTCCTCGGTGGAATTTTGTACGTGATAATAGGACTGGAAGTCCCTTTTCTAATCGGTGCCAATTTCATTATTCGAAAGATTTATTGTTTGAAATGAAGGAAGTGATTTGAGGTCTTAAATATGGTGACTAATTGTTCGGTTATTTAATTTTCTAAGTTTCATTGTTATATATCATGTTTAATTAGAATATCATATTATCGTATTATGGGCCCTAGTAAGTGTCGGAGTCGACCCCTCGTCACTACTTCTTCGAGGTTAAACTAGATACTTATTGGGCACATATTATTTATGTACTCACGCTACAGTCTGATGCACAATTTTGATCCCCATCTCGAGACTTCAAGGTGAGCTACCTTCAGAGCCGTCCTGTAGCAGCTGGGGTGTCTCTTATGCACTATTTTTCTATCTATTTCCTTTGAGATAGTAGGCTAGTACTATTTTATATATTGTACTAGATTTCCCACACACTTGTGACACCAGGTCTTGGCACGTACTCTAGTAGACTCATGATTTTGGATTCTTTTACTTGATTTTGATTAGTATTTGTTATTTCCGTTTAATTATGTCCCATTTGCAAATTTCTAAATCTTTTCAACAAATAAGGAAATGTATCCACTTAGTAAATTTCTTTAAATGGTAAACCACTATTTTGATTAGTGTCGGCTTGCCTAACAATGGTGTTGGGCGCCATCACGGCCTAAATTAGAATTTTGGTCGTGACCGTTACATTTGTGGTCATCACGTTCGCGTGAGGTGTGCCACGAACGCATAGAGTGTTTTGGTGGAAGGATATTTTGTTCATCGCGAACGCGATGGTTTTCCCGCATTCGTGAAAGAGGACGTGTGGGCAATATATATAGTACTATATTTCGAAGGTTTGAGACATTTTTACATTTTGGGAGCTATGGAGCTCGGATTGAGGCGATTCTTTGAGCAAGTTTCATCACAAGGATTGGGATAAGTGTTCTTTACTCGATTTTGGTTATATTTCATCAATCTACCTTCATTTTTGGAAATTGGATTGTGAATTTTGAAGAGGAAATATGGGGTTTTGGCCTAAAGTTTCATAATGTGTATTTTTGAGTTTTGAACATCGAATTGGAGTCGGATTTGAGTGAAACTAGTATGGTTGGACTCGTAATTGAATGGGTTGTTGGATTTTGTAAATTTTGTCTGGTTCCGAGGTGTGGGCCTAGGTTGGATTTTGGCCAATTTTGGGCTTTTGATTCAAGATTTGATCCTTTTCAATCAGGATTGGTTCCTTTAGCATTGTTTGATGTACTTGAGTTGTTTTTGGTTAGTTTCGAGTCGTTCGGAGGTCAGAACACGCGTGATGGCATCTTTAGAGTATCACTTGGCTTGCTCGGCATTTGTATTGGCTTGTTCAAGGTAAGTAACTCTTCTAAACTTAGTGATGAGGGTATGAAACCCTGTAATACGTGTTATGTGATCGATATTGACGTGACGCATATGCTAGGTAACGGGGCGTGTGGGCGTGTACCATGTGAATTGGGACTCTGTTGCTTCTATAGCATTGTATAGTGTTCCTACTTTGTTGATGTCCGTGTTTTCACTATGTAATAAAGTATTGAGCTGTCAATCATGCTAGATATCATGATAGGCATTATGATGATATTGCTAGTACCCATAATGGTCGTTTCTTGCTGTCATTTCACTGATTTCATTGATATTTTGTACTCAGTCATATTCATGCATTCATATCATATCTCAGTCTCAGTTGTTATTTATTGATACATCATATCATTGTTGTCGGACTAGTTTCACGACATTGTGAACCCGTGAGTGAGACTGGAGTGATTGATGATTGAGTCAGGTCGGGGGCTTGTTTGTGAGGATATTGATACTATAGCACGTGAGTTGCCTGTGCAGCACGTGAGTTGTCCGTGCGGATCCAGATACTGATACTATAACACGTGAGTTGTCCGTACAGATTATAGCGCTTGGGGTATAGGAGACCCTTCAGAGTCTGCACACTCGCAGTGAGCGTAGTCGACTATAAATATGTGGATCAGGCTACACGCCGCAGCAGGTATTGTACAGCGCTGAGGGATTGAGTGTGCAGAGCATTGAGCATAGTGATAGAGGATCCGAGACAGTGAGATTGAGTACTCTGAGAGTGTAAGTACATAATTTATCTCTGAGATACATGGCATTGGCATGCACACATGACATACAGGCATAGATATGCATTGTTCCTCATGATGTACGGTATCACGTCATTCATGACTTTTTACACACATTGATATGTGGGCATAGAGAGGTATTTCACACTTGCTAGCTGAAAAGAAAATGAAACATCTTATTTATTGTGGAAAGGATATTTGGAAAAATTATAGTTTTCAAACTTACTCGTATTTTTGGCATTTTCGGTAAAAGATTTGGGTTTTCACTAAGATACTTGAAAAGCATGACTATTTTCTGGAACTGTGAACGAGCTGAGCATTTTACTTCTGAGATACATATCTTAGTACTTGTATTATGCTGCTATGAACTATTGTTTGATATTGGTATGGGACCCGACCTTGTGTTAGCTCGTCACTACTTTCAACCTAAGGTTAGGTTTGTTACTTATTGAGAACATGAGATCGGTTGTACTCATACTACACTTCTGCACCTTGCGTGCAGATGTTGGTCGCTGGTGTTGATGTGTTCGATGGGAGCTGGATTGAAGATGTACATGCGTCTCGGTTGTAGCTACCCCTTATTCGTGCTAGCTTTAGATCTATAAAACTCTGTTTATGTACATTTCAAACAGATGATGTATTTATTTCATTTCAGCTTTGTAAATTCTATTCTTATAAGCTCCTGATTTGTACTACCAGTCCTTGGGAAATGTATAAAATTCAGTAAATTACTATCGTTTATTTATCTTGTTAATATCATTGAAATTGGATAGTTACTAGTTGGCTTACCTAGCATGTTGGGTTAGCTTCCATCACGACTAGTGGATTTGGGGTCGTGACAGACTTGCCGCGAGTGCATTTCAGGTTACGATCCATAGCCAGCAGAGTCTCCTCCAGGATTATTTATATTTTTCCTATCTAATTTTATTCCGGATAGGTGCTGTATTTTATTTTACTTCCTAGTTGATGCTCATGCGCTTGTGACACCAAGTTTTAGGGGTACTTATGAGTGGTTCAGTATTGTAGTTGGGAAAATATTATCATCTATTCTCTAAATTTTTATCTCTGATGATTAATTGAAGGAAAATTTCGATTTCCAAAATACTAAAAGAAATAATTAAGTTAAGCTTTAATTGTGGGCTTGCTTGATTGTGGTGTTAGGCGCCATCACGACCTTTGATGGATTTTAGGTCATGATAAGACTGGTAATACTGAGTCACGAATTCTAACTGAATACATGAAATGATCTCAAGGATCAAATACTCAATATTGTTTGATTAATAATTAACAGTACAATAAAATGGGAAGACTCCAAGGGACTGTGACGACCAAGCAATCCTACCTTGAATCCTTGTGATCATACTCTAATCCTTGTCCGAATCCAATATCTCCAATACCTGGCTCTGCACAAAAATGTGCAGAAGTATAGTATGAGTACACCACAGTCGGTATCCAGTAAGTATCAAGACTAACCTCAGTGGAGTAGTGACGACGTACAGTCAAGACACTCACTAGTCTAATAACCTGTGCAATATAGTACAACAAAATAATAGGAAACAAAACAATGATGGCAACACTAATCAACCAGTGATATACACATCAGGGAAACAATAACACCATTAATATTGCTCAACAAATAACGAATACTAGTACAACCAATTAATCAAGTCCTTCAAATATAAATCTTTCGCCTATATGCTTTTCTAATAATAATCTTCAAGATATAATACTTTCCAATAAATATCTTTCAAATATAATTCCTTCAAATAAATATCTTTCAAATATAATTCTTTCAAATAAATCTCTCTCAAATATAATTCTTTCAAATAAATCTCTTTCAAATATAATTCTTTCAAATAAATCTCTTTCAAATATAATTCTTTCAAAAAAATATCACCATGTGACACCTCATTTAACCTTCCTAGTGTGAGAAATATATTCAATATATCACATCAAATGGCACAGCAATACTTTCGTGCACTTGTCTCATTCTCACTCAACGTATATATGTAGATCAAATCAATTGGCACGACAACACCCTTCGTGCATTTATCTCTTTCTCACCGTGCATACATATAACAATACCAACTAGGTGAGAGAAAAGTCAATAACAATAAAATAAATAAAGTCGGAGGCACACAGTAAGCAACAACGACTACAAGTCACATAGAAAACCTAGGTGTACAATAACATCTCAAGATAAAGGCCTGAATAAATACACAACGAAAAGATATCATAATATAATGTATGTCTCTTATCCTCGCCTGCACGGAAAAACTCTTCGTGCCATGAACATATAATAATATAAAAATAATGGCACGGCATCACCCTTTGTACTTTAACTCTCATCCTCACCTGATAATATAAATGAAATGGCACGACATCACCCTTCGTGCTTTTACACTCTCAATGGCACGACAGCACCCTTCGTGTTATACACTCTCAATAGCATGACATCACCCTTTTTGGTTTACACTCTCCCTCACATGATAATATAAATCAAATGGCACGGCATCACCCTTCGTGCTTTACACTCTTCCTAACCAAACACATGTATATCATTAACAAGCAAGTTAGGAAGCATAAAAAACATCAAGGAGAGTGTTTAAGCGACAACACAATACAACAATTCATATCACAATTTGTCCAATGACCATAACTAATTCCAAAGATATAGCAAAATCAATAAATTTCTCAATAAATATCCCAAGGATCCGCACAATGTATATAAAACCTCAAAACAACAATAGTGATGGAAAAGTAACTCAACATAGGACAACTCATTCTTTAATCCAAATTTTGATAAATATATTAACGCCTCTTTTTAAGCTTATTTAATAATTATTTGCAGATAAGAATTACATAATGAATTTAATTCCAATAAAATTATCAAAACAACCACACACGGAATTCACATAAAAATGCAAGTGACAATAACACCAAATTATCATATAAAATACAAATTTGACAAACAAGGAATGGGGCATGAATATTCAAGGATTTACTAAGATCCAACAATTTTCCAATTTAATACATAAGGGCGTCTACAAATTTCAACCAATAATAATTGCACATATAAACCATGTATGTACTCGTCACCACGCGTACACAGCTTTCACATTACACAAATGGAACATACAACTCAATGCTTAAGGGGTAATTCCTCCACTCAAGGTTAGGCAAGATACTTACTATTTTGAAGTTATGCCGATATTTCAAAATCACCTTCTTACTTGAATTGACCTCCGTACAACTCAAATCTATTACAATTAATTTTCTAACTTCATTAAAATTTTACATTAATAAGTCAACATGGGGCCCACCTCTCGGAGCCCAACATAATTTTTATGAAATCCGATTACCCATTCCGATACAAGTTCAACCATATCAATTTTATCGAATTCCAATAACAAATCGTCCTCCATATATTGAATTCTAGTTCTTGAAAAGTTTTACAAAAATCTTGATTTCTTCCACTTATATCCGAAATAAATGATTAATATAATCATAGATTCATGAAATATAATCATTTTAGGATATAGAACACTTACCCCAACCAAGTTTGTGAAAAATCATTCCATAATCGCCCAAATCCGAGCTCCAAATATCCATAACGAAAATGGAAAAATGACCAAGTTCAATCCTTATGTTTCTGCCCAGTTTCGCACCTGCGGATGAGTTGCCGTATCCGCAGAGCCGCTTTTGCGAACCAAAATCCGCTTTTGCAGAAGTCCACTGACCAGAGGGCCTCGCACCTGCGGAGTTCTCTTCGGGACCTAAACCAAATATATCAACATGCCCCGAAATATAATACAAACTTAGTCGAGGGTTTAAACCACGTCAAACAATGCCAAAAATACGAATCGCGCCTCGAATCAAAATATGAGTTTTCAAATCTTCCAACTTCTATAATTTGCGCTGAAACGTATCAAATCAATCCAGAATGACTTCAAATTTTGTACGAGAGTCATAAATGATGTAATGGAGCTGTTCCAATTTCCGGAATTGAAATCCGACCACGTTATCAAAAGTTCAACCTTCGGTTAAACTTTCCAAAATTTTCTTCTTTCCAACTTTTGCCAAAATGCGTCGAATTGTCCTACAAACTTCCAAATCTAAATCTGAATACAAGCCTAAGTCTGAAATCACCATACGAAGCTATTGACATCAACAAAATTCCATTCCGGAGTCATTTGCTCAAAAGTCAAATTTTTATCAACCATTTTCATTTAAGCTTCAAAAATGAGAATTGTTCTTTTAATTTAATTCTGAATCTTCCGAAAATCAAACTCGACCACACACGCGGGTCATAATACATATTAAGAAGCTGCTCGAGACCTTAAGTCGCTGAACGGGACGTAAATTCTTAAAACGACAAGTTGGTTCGTTACATTAAGGAATGATAAATAGTGCTTTTTGAGGTCTTAGAACACAGAAATAAATGTTTAAATTAAAGATAACATTTTGTGTCATCACAAAAAATAATGGCACGGTATCACCCTTTGTGCTTTTACTCTCATCCTCACATGATAATATAACTGAAATGGCACAGCATCACCCTTCGTTCTTTACACTCTCAATGGAACGGCATCACCCTTCGTGCTTTACACTCTCAAATGACACGGCATCACCCTTCATGCTTTACACACTCCCTCACATGATAATATAATTAAAATGGCACGACATCATCCTTTGTGCTTTACTCTCTCAAATGGCATGGCATCACCCTTCGTTCTTTACACTCTCCTTACCAAGCACATGTATATCATAAACAGGCAAGGTAGGAAGCATAAATAACATCAAGAAGAGTGTTTAACCGAAAACACGATACAACAATTCATATCACAATTTGCCCAATCACCACAACCAAATTCCAAAGATGTAGTAAAAATCAATAAATTTCTCAACAAATAGCCCAAGGCTCCACACAACATATATAAAACCTCAAAAAAAATAACAGAGATGGAAAAATAACTCAGCATAGGAAAACACGTTCTTTAATCCAAATTTTTGATAAATATATTAACGCCTCAATTTAAACTTATTCAATTAATTAATTGCAGAAGGAAAATCCATAATAAAAGTATTTTCAAGAATTGTCAACCCAACTAACCATGATATTTCACATAAAAATCAAAGTGGCAATCACACTAAATTATCATATAAAAACAACCTCGGCAAACAAGGAATGAGGCATGACAAATAAAGGATTTACTGTGTTCCAACATTTTTCCAATTTAATACATAAGGGCGTCTACGAATTTCAACCAATGTAATTTGCACATATAAACTAAGTAAGTACTCGTCACCTCGCGTACATGGTTTTCAATTACACAATTTCCATATAATATTCTATGCCTAAGGGGCAATTCCCCCACTCAAGATTAGGCAAGATACTTACCTTAATGAAGTTAGGACGGCATTCCAAAATAGCCTTCTAACTTGAATTGATCTCCGTACAACTCAAATCTATCCAAATTAATTGTATAACTTCATTGGAATTCATCGGAAACAATTCCGGATAATAAAACGTCGATTAATAATTTCACATTAAAAAGTCAACCAAAGTCAACGAGGGGCTTTCCTCCCGGAACCCAACAAAATTTACACGAAATCCGAACACCCGTTCCAATACGAGTTCAACCATACAAAAATTATCGAATTCCGACATCGGATTGACCTTCAAATCTTCATTTTACATTTTTGGAAGATTTTACAAAAATCTGATTTTTCTTCAATCAATTCACGGATTCATGATGTAAATAAGTATGGAATCATAAAATATAATCAATATAGGATAAGGAACACTTACCCCAATATTTTCCCGTGAAAATTGCCCAAACATCGCCTAAACCAAGCTACTCAAACTCAAAAATGAGTAAAAATGGCAAAACTCCACGTCGTTCTATGGGGTTTTTATGTCCGTGGCGCCACAGGTGGTGTGGGGCGCTTCCTGTGGCACCGTTTCTAGTACCTCCAACAGTCCCAGCACCAGGGATAGTGCCCCACGCTACCCTGGACACTGACGACAACGGAAAATATTTTTCGAAAGGAAATGGGCATAACTCTCTCATATGATGTCCGAATTCGACGATTCTTTTTGCTATGGCTCTCATACGATGTCCGAATTGGAGGTTTGAAGAAACATCGTCAAAACATTCTAGAATTATCCAAATTCTATATTCGATGCCGAGACTATCAAATCAAGTCCGGTTGACGTCGTGATGGCACCTAGTCTCTATAATTAGGTAAATAAGAATTGTTCTCCCAATTTGATCCTGAATCATCCGAAAACTGTCACGACCCAATTTTCCCTCCGTGTGGCGTCTTGATGGCACCTAGTCTCTATAACTAGGGAAGCCTAACATTTTGCGGAATAATGAAACAAAAATATAAATTTAACCAACTATTCAAAAATACACAACAAATCCCAAAACCCGGAACATCATGAATCACAAACTATAGAAGGAAAGATCTATTGTCTCTAAACATCAGAGTCTAACAAGGAAAAATACAGAAGATAATGGGCATGGGAAAGAGTAGAAGGGGACTCTGAAGTCTGCTGACGCGGCATATATACCTTGAAGTCTCCAAAACTGTCCCGACTCATTGATAGTTTGGCTGATAAGGTGCACCTGGATCTATACACGAAAAAAATAGGTGCAGAGAGTAGCATGAGTACACCACAATGGTATCCAGTAAGTGCCAACCTAACCTCGGCCGAGTAGTGACGAGGTCAGGTCAAGGCCCTACCGGAGTAAATATAATAAATTTAACAGTAAAAGATATAAGTAAAATTTACGGTAACGCAGTTAAAGAAATTCTCAAAAATTTAACACTTAAGGGAGCCCTCGGCTCAGAACAAGGTAAACATAATTGGGAATCTCCCAGGATACCGTCCCGTAGTTTCGAATGAATATGCAGTACAGGGGAATCTCCCAGAATACGTCCGTAGTCTCAAAGTAAATACTGAGTGCTTGGGGATCTCCCGGAATATGTCCGTAGTCCCAAAGTAAATATGCAGTACTGGGGGATCTCCCGGAGTACGTCCGTAGTCCCAAAATAAATATGCAAGACAGGGGGATCTCCCGGAATACGTCTGTAGTCCCAATTTAAATATGCAACGCATGATGAAATGGCAGTAAGGCATTGAGTTATACAGTTTATACAAAACACAGATAAGGAAAGAAGGGACTTCACTAAGCATGGCGCATAGAATGTCAGTTAGGCATTTAAAACACGTAAGCATGCTTCTTAAGTCTAAGCTGAACAATTAAACGTATTAGTGCAATTTTATAAGTGAAATACAATTTATGATTTAGAAAGGAAAAACGGGATTTTTGAATAATAGCCCGTGTACGTACTCGTCACCTCAGGTATACGGCGCCCACACCTCAATTAATATCAAAACATCCTAAGGGAAAGTCCCCAACACAAGGTTAGACAAGCCACTTTCCTCGAACCGCTCAAATCAACTCTATATCATGTTCTTGCCACGAGTATCCGATTCCAAATGGCCCGAATCTATTCAAATTAATTGCATAATGTAAATATATCTGCAAGTAACTAATTTAACTAATTAATTCGAAGCTAAAGCGTGAAATTAGGAAAAACGCCCAAAAAGTCTCCCCGGGCCCACGTCTCGGAATCGAGTAAAAATTATAAATTATGAACACCCATTGACTCACGAGCTCACTCGAACAAAAATCATCTAAATCCGACATCAAATTCCCATTCAAATCTCAGATTTTCAATTGGGGAACCTTTTCCCCCATTTCCAAACTTCTACCCTCAAATTCCATAATTAGACAAGGAAAACAATAATGGATTAATGAAATATACACAAAATAGAGTTAAGAATTGTTACCCACTGATTTCCTCTTCAAAACCCTTGCAAAATCGCCTTCTCCCGAGCTAAAATTTGAATTGGTGAAAAATGAGGAATCAACCCTCGAATCTGCCTCTTCAACCCAGCAATTTCCGCACCTGCACTCACAGGGCCACATATGCGGTCACGTACCTGCGGAAAAAATCATCGCAGGTGCGAAGGTCATTTATCTGGGCTGGAGCCGCATCTGCGGGAAATTCCTTGCACCTGCAGTCCAAATCGGCGCATTTGCACATTTCACTAAGGCAGCCAGGATCCGCACCTGCGCCCACGCTTCGCACCTGCGGGCTCGCAAGTGCGGTCAAATTTGCACACCTGTGTTCCATCACCAGCCCCACCAGTTCCGCATATGTGCACTCTCTCCGCACCTGCGGCTCGCGCACCTGCGGTATCCTTTCCGCAGGTGCGAAACACCAGAACCAGCAAAGGCACCAGATTTTTCCTAAGTCCAAATTCATTCCGTTAAGCATCTGAAAGACGCCCGAGGCCCCCGGGACCTCGACCAAACATACCAACCAATCCTAAAACACCATACGAATTTAGTCGAGCCTTCAAACCACATCGAACAACACCAACATCATGAATTAAGCACGAATTCAAGCCTAAGAATTTAGAATATTTTTCCAAATTCTACAAACGATGCCGAACCACACCAAATCTAGTCCGAATGACCTCAAATTTTACACACAGGTCACAAATGACACTACGAACCTACAACCACTTTTGGAATTCCTTTCCGAGCTCTATATCAAAATTTCCACTATCGACCGAAATCACCGAAAAACTAACTTTCAACAATTCAAGCCTAAATCTACTACAGACCTCCAAAACACATTCTGGACACGCTCCTAAGCTCAAAATCACTCAACGGAGCTAACGGAGTTTATGGAATTCCATTCTGGATCCATCTTCACACAGCTCCGACTACGGTCCAATTTTTAAGGCTTAGACTCACAACTAAGGACTAAGTGTCCCAAAACTCCCCGAATTCCATAACCAATCACTCCGGCAAATCCTAAAAGCAGAAACAATGTGGGGAATGCGGATATTAGGGGATCGGGGCAATACTTCTCAACACGACCGGCCCGGTCGTTACGTCCTCCCCCTCTTAAAACAATTATTCGTACTCGAACGAGTATAAAGACATACCTGAAACTGTGAAAAGATGAGGGTACTGGCTGCGCATAACATGCTCGGTCTCCCAAGTCGCCTTCTCGACCGGCTGACCCCTTCACTGGACCTTTACTGAAGCAATATTCTTTGATCTGAGCTTTCTGACCTGCCTGTCCAAAATGGCTACTGGCTCCTCAACATAAGATAGATCCTTGTCCAACTGGACTGAGCTGAAATCCAATACATGAGTCGGATAACCGTGATACTTCCGGAGCATAGACACGTGGAATACCGGGTGAACTCCTGTTAGGCTGGGAGGCAAGGCAAGCTCATAAACAACCTCCCCAACTCGCCGCAATATCTCGAAAGGACCAATGAACCTCGGTCTCAGCTTGCCCTTTTTCCCGAATCTCATGATGCCCTTCATAGGCGATACATGAAGCAAGACCCCCTCACCAACCACAAATGCCAAATCACGAACCTTCTGGTCCGCATAACTCTTCTGCCTGGACTGGGCTGTGCAAAGTCTCTCGTGAATCACCTTCACCTTATCCAGGGCATCCTGGACCAAATCTGTACCCAACAATCGGGTCTTGCCCGGCTCAAACCCTCCCACTGGGGACCGATACCGACTACCATACAAAGCCTCATACGGTGCCAACTGAATGCTGGACTGGTAATTATTGTTGTAAGAAAACTCTACAAGTGGAAATTATTGGTCCCATGACCGTCCGAACTCCATCACACAGGCATGGAGCATATCCTCAAGAATCTAAATCGTGCGCTCGGACTGCCCGTCCGTCTGAGGGTGAAAGGCTGTGCTCAGCTCCACCCTAGTACCCAACTCCTGTTGTACGGCTCTCCAAACCTGTGATGTGAACTGCGTACCTCTATCTGAAATGATGGATATTGGGATACCATGAAGGCTAACAATCTCTTTGATATAAATCTCAGCCAACCTCTTAGAAGAATAATTGATCAACACTGGAATAAAATGAGCTGACTTAGTCAGCCGATCCATGATCACCCAAATAGCATCGAACTTTCTCAAAGTTCATGGAAGTCCAACTACAAATTCATGGTGATTTGCTCCCACTTCCACTCTGGGATCTCTAACCTCTGAAGTAATCCACCTGGCCTCTGGTGCTCATACTTGACCTGCTGACAGTTAAGATACTTGGCCACAAACCCAACTATATCCTTCTTCATCCTCCTCCACTATTAGTGATGGCTCAAATCCTTGTACATCTTCGCAGCACCGGAATGAATGGAGTACCGCGAGCTGTGGGCCTCCTTGAGAATCAACTCCCAAAGCCCGTCTACATTGGGCACACGGTTCCGGCCCTGCATCCTCATCACACCGTCATCACCAATAGTCACATCTCTGACATCACCTCGCTGAACCCTGTCCTGAAGAACCAGAAGATGAGGATCATCATACTAGCGCTCCCTGATACGGTCATAAAGAGAAGACCGAGCAACCACACAAGCTAATACCCGGATAGGCTCTGAAATATCCAATCTCACGAACTGGCTGGCTAAGGCCTGAACATCCAAGGCTAAGGGCCTCTCAGCTACCGAAAAATATGCCAAACTTCCTAAACTCTCTGCCCGGCGACTCAAGATGTCGTCCACTACATTGGCCTTCCCTGGGTGGTATAATATAGTGATATCATAGTCTTTAAGTAGCTCCAACCACCTCCGCTGATGCAAATTAAGGTCCTTCTGCCTGAGCAAGTGCTGTAAACTCTGGTGATCAGTGTAGATCTCACAAGGAACACCGTACAAATAATGACGCTAGATCTTCAGGGCATGAACAATAGCTGCTACCTCGAGATCATTGACTGGATAATTCTTCTCATGCACCTTCAACTGTCTAGACTCGTAGGCAATCACCCTACCATCCTGCATCAATACCACTCCAAGGCCAATCCTCGAGGCCTCATAATAGACAGTGTAGGAACCCGAACCTGTAGGCAATACTAATACTGGGGCTGTAGTTAAAGCTGTCTTGAGCTTATGAAAGCTATCCTCACACTCCTCAGTCCACCCGAATAGAGCACCCTTCTGGGTCAGCCTGGTCATAGGTGCTGTAACGGATGAAAATCCCTCCACAAAGCAACGGTAATACCCCGCCAAACCAAGAAACTATGGATCTCCGTAGCTGATGACGGTCTAGGCCAACTATGCATTGCCTCCACCTTCTTCGGATCTACCTTGATCCTATCACAAGACACTATGTGGCCCAAGAATGCCACTGAATCAAGCCAGAATTCACACTTAGAAAATTTTGCATACAACCTCTTCTCCCTCAAAGTCTGAAGCACGGTCCTCAGGTGTTGTTCATGATCTTCTCAAGATCGGGAATATAGCAGGATGTCGTCAATAAACACAATGATGAAGGAATCAAGATAAGGGTGGAACACACTGTGCATCAAATGCGTAAAGCCTATTGGGGCATTGGTCAGCCTAAATGACATGAAAAGAAACTCATACTGACCATATTTGGTCCTGTAAGCAGTCTTCGGGATGTCCGGCTCCCGAATCTTCAACTGATGATAGCCAGAACGCAAGTCAAACTTGGAAAAACACCCTGGCACCCTGTAACTGATCAAATAAATCATCAATGCAATGCAAAGGATACTTGTTCTTCACTGTAACCTTGTTCAACTGCCGATAATCAATACACTTACGCATAGAACCATCCTTCTTCTTCATAAATAAGATTGAAGCACCACAAGGTGATACACTGGGCCTGATGAAACCCTTATCAAGAAACTCCTGCAACTGCTCCTTCAACTCCTTGGGCCTGATGAAACCCTTATCAAGCAACTCCTACAACTACTGCTTCAACTCCTTCAACTCAAGAAGAGCCATACGGTAAGGAGGAATAGATATGGGATGAGTGCCCGGCAACAAATCAATGCCAAAATCAATATCTTTATCGGGCAGCATACCCGGAAGATCAGTTGGAAACACATAAGGGAAATCCCTCACAACTGGAACTGACTCAACTATAGGGGTATCAATACTAACATCTCTCACATAGGCAAAATACGCATCACACCCCTTCTTAACCATTTGTTGAGCCTTAAGAAATGAAATGACCCTGCGGGGAGTATACTCTAAGGTACCTCTCCACTCTAATCTCAGCAAGCCTGGCATAGCCAGCATCACGGTCTTAGCGTGACAATCAAGAATAGCATAATGGGGCGACAACCAGTCCATGCCCAAGATAACATCAAAATCTACCATACTGAGTAATAACAAATTGGCTCTGGTCTCAAAACCACTAAGAGCAATCAAACACGACTGATATACGCGGTCCACAATGAGAGAATCTCCTGCTGGAGTAGATACATAAACAGGGAAACTCAAAGAATCCATAGATATCCCCAAATGTGGAGCGAAATAAGATGACACATATAAATACGTAGAGCCTGGGTCAAATAATACTGATGCATCCCTATGAGAGACGGGGACGATACCTTTGATGACTGAATCTGAAGCAACGGCCTCTGAACGGGCTAGCCTCCCCCTCTAGGGCGACCTCCATCTCCCCGACCTCCACCTCGAGCTGGCTGAGGAGGTGGGGCGGCAGCTGGGGCTGCAAGAATGGCCAAAAGACCTGGCGGAGCACATGGAGGCTAATAAGTGTGTGAAGGTGCACCCCTCCTGGCTCTGGGGCAATCTCTAACCATGTGACGAGTGTCACCACACTCAAAATAATCCCTCGGAGGACGCGGCGGCTGAGACCGACTCGGACCTGGCCTGCTGGACTGGCCAGAAATAGCACCTCGATCAGTAGGAACACTGGATACTGGCGGTGCATAATAGGGCTCTTGAGGTCTAGGAGGAGCTGGAACACCGATGGCTGCAGGAAGAGCTGAATGAACAGGGCAACTCACAAAACCCCTACCATAGCGTGCTGCTGGTGTACGAGCTCCTGAGTAATGACCAGTCTCTCGAGACCTCTTGGCCTCCCTCTCCTCTCTGTCCCAAGCGAAAATGCCCTCCACTCTCTTGGCAATGCTCACTGTCTGCTGATAAGTGATGTCCATCTCCAACTCCCTGCCATACTGGTCTGAATACTAGGGTGGAGTCCCTCAATGAAGCGACGAACCCTCTCTCTGACTGTAGCAACCAGAGACGGTGCATGGCGAGCTAACTCACTAAAACGGACTGCATACTCCGACACAGTCATAGCACCATGATGCAGCTACTCAAACTCTGCGTGCCAAGCATTCCTGAGGCTCTGAGGAACATACTCACACAAGAACATATCTGAAACCTGAGTCCAAGTGAGTGAGGCTACCTCATCCGGACTATTTAGCTCATAGGCACGCCACCACTGGTATTCCACTCCCCTCAGCTGGAAAGTGGTGAAAGAAACCCCACTCGTCTCCACAATGCTCATAGTGCGGAGAATACGATGACACTTTTCAAGAAAACCCAGAGCATCATCTGAAGCTAGTCCGCTGAAAGTAGGTGGGTGGTACTTCTTGTACCTCTCAAGTCTGAGCTGCTCTGCCTTAGAAGCATCTACCCTGGTCTCATGTTGAACTGGAGCCACTGGGGGCATAGGAATATATTCTGGGGCTTGATCAACCTGGACCCTCTGCTCAGAAGTGCGGGCTGCGGGAGTCTGTGCCCCTCTCCCGGCCTGAGATGTAGTAGGAGCTATTGGAAATAGTCCAGCATGAGCCAGAGTGTTGAACATGCTCAAGAACTGAACTAAAGTCTCTTGGAGGGCTGGAGTAGCAATAGGGATCTCCGGTTCCGGCCCTCCAGCTGGAGCTGCTGGGGGCTCCTCTGACGTAGCTCTCGTAGGTGCTCGGGCTGCACCGCGTGGTCGTCCTCTACCCCGACCCCGGCCTCTGACGACTCTGACAGGGTGCTTGATCGTTGGTCCTCCCGGTACGGGTCCTTACCATCTGTGAGAAAGAATAGAATAGAATTTTAGATTTTTTGATGTCAATAACTCGCACGACAAGGAGATCAAAGAAATATGATTGTTCTTAATAGTTACATAGCCTCCCAAAGATAAGTACGGACGTCTTCTCACCGATCAGCGAGACTCTAATAAACCAGTTTGTGACTCACGACACATATGAACCTAGAGCTTTGATACCAACTTGTCACGGCCCAATTTTCCCTCCGTGTGACGTCGTGACGGCACCTAGTCTCTACAACTAGGTAAGCCTAACATTTTGCGGAATAATGAAATAAAAAATATAAATTTAACCAACTATTCAAAAATACACAACAAATCCCAAAACCCGGAACATCGTGAATCACAAACTACAGAAGGAAAGATCTAGTGTGTCTATAAATCAGACTCTAACAAGGAAAAATACATAAGATAATGGACATGGGAAAGAGTAGAAGGGGACTCCGAGGTCTGCAGACGCGGCAGATATACCTTGAAGTCTCCAAAACTATCTCGACTCACTGATAGTGCGGCTGATAAGGTGCACCTGGATCTGCACATGAAAAAAACATGTGCAGAGAGTAGCATGAGTACACCATAATGGTACCCAGTAAGTACCAAGCCTAACCTCGGTCGAGCATTGACGAGGTCAGGTCAAGCCCCTACCGGAGTAAATATAATAAATTAAACCGTAAAATATATAAGTAAATTTTACGGTAACAAAGTTAAAGAAATTCTCAAAAATTTAACAGTTAAGGGAGCCCTCGGCTCAGAACAAGGTAAACACAATGGGGAATCTCCCAGGATACCGTCCCGTAGTTCCGAATGAATATGCAGTACAGGGAGATCTCCCGGAATACGTTCGTAGACCCAAAGTAAATATGTCATACTGGGGGATTTCTCGAAATACATCCGTAGTCCCAAAGTAAATATGCAATGCTGGGGGATCTCCCAGAATACATCTGTAGTCCCAAAATAAATATGCAAGAGAGGGGGATCTCCCGGAATACGTCCGCAATCCCAATTTAAATATGCAACGCAAGATGAAAAGGAAGGTAAGGCATTGAGTTATACAGTTTATACAGAACACAAATAAGGAGAGTAGGGACTTAACTAAGCATGGCACACAGAATGTCAGATAGGCAGTTAAAACACGTAAGCATGCTTCTCTAGTCTAAGCTGAACAATTAAACGTATTAGTGCAATTTAATAAGGGAAAGAAAGTTTATGATTTAGAAAGGAAAAATGGGATTTTTGCAGTAATAGCTCGTGTACGTACTTGTCACTTCACGTACACGGCGCCCACACCTCAATTAGTATCAAACATCCTAAGGGGAAAGTCCCCAACACAAGGTTAGGCAAGCCACTTGCCTCGAACCGTTCAAATCAACTCGATATCACGTTCTTGCCGCGAGTATCCGACTCCAAATGGCCCTAATCTATTCAAATTAATAGCATAATGTAAATATAACTACAAGTAACTAATTTAACTAATTAATTCGAAGCTAAAGCGTGAAATTAGGAAAAACACCCAAAAGGTCTTCGAGGGCCCACGTCTCGGAATCGGGTAAAAATTACAAATTATGAACACCCATTCACTTATGAGCTCACTTGAACAAAAATCATCTAAAGCCGACGTCAAATTCCCATTCAAATCTCAGATTTTCAATTGGGGAACATTTTCCCCCATTTCCAAACTTCTACCCTCAAATTCCATAATTAGACGAGGAAAATAATAATGGATTAATGAAATATACACGAATTAGAGTTAAGAATTGTTACCCACTGATTTCCTCTACAAAACCCTTACAAAATTGCCTTCTCCCGAGCTAAAATTCGAATTGGTGAAAAATGAGGAATGATCCCTCAAATCTGTCTCTTCAACCGATCGATTTCCGCACATGCGCTCATGGGGCCGCATGTACGGTCATGCACCTGTGGAAAAATTCATCGTAGGTATGAAAGTCACTTATCCGGGATGGAGTTGCATCAGCGAGAAATTCCTCACACCTGCGGTCCAAATCGGCGTATTTGCGCATTCACTAAGGCAGCCAGGCTCCGCACCTGCGCCCACGCTTCGCACCTGCGGGCTCGCAGGTGCCGTCAAACTTGCGCACCGGTGCTCCATCACCGGCCCCACCAGTTCCGCATCTGTGCACTCTCTCTGCACCTGCGGCCTCTCTTCCGCAGGTGCGAAACACCAGAACCAGCAAAGGCACAAGATTTTTCCTAAGTCCAAATTCATTCAGTTAAGCATCTGAAATATGCCTGAGGCCCCCGGGACCTCAACCAAACATACCAACCAATCCTAAAACACCATACAAACTTAGTCGAGTCTTCAAACCACATCGAACAACACCAAAATCATGAATTAAGCACGGATTCAAGCCTAAGAATTTAGAATCTTTTTCAAAATTCTACAAACGATGCTGAACCACATTAAATCTAGTCTGAATGACCTCAAATTTTACATACAAGTCACAAATGATACTACGAACCTACTGCCACTTTCGAAATTCCATTCCGAGCTCGATATCAAAATTTCCATTATCGGCCGAAATCACCGAAAAACTAACTTTCGCCAATTCAAGCCTAAATCTACTACAGACCTCCAAAACACATTCCGGATGCGCTCCTAAGATCAGAATCACTCAACGGAGCGAACGGAGTCGACGGAATTCCATTCAGGATCCGTCTTCACACAGTTCCGACTATGGTCCAATTTCTAAGGCTTAGACTCACAACTAAGGACTAAGTGTCCCAAAACTCCCCGAATTCCATAACCAATCACTCCGGAAAATCCCAAAAGCAGAAACAATGTGGGGAAAGCAGATATTAGGGGATCGGGGCTCTAATTCTCAAAACGACCGGCAGGGTCATTATAAATTCCAAACTCAACAACACACCCAAGTCATAATAAGTATTACGAGGTTGATCGACATCTTAATCCGCTGAACGGGACGCTAATTCTCAAAATGACAAGTCGGATCGTTACAAATATAATATTGATTGACCAAAATAACCCTAAAATATTAAACAGAAGAACTCATAGGGATATGACATAGCTGTAATAACTTATTTTTTTGGACTACAATAACTTCTATGTTAATTTTATTAATATTTAAGATTTTAAAATTAATAAAATCTTGTCTATTGAATTCTTATTAAAAATATGTAGGAAGGTTTAATAAAATCAATTTCATAAGAATCCTCCATATTGGTAATACATTACCACTTTATAATATTCAATACCAAAAAATAGGTAATGCTAAACGGACTTCATAAAGCGTTGAATAAGAGAAAAAAGTCGCCACAATAATATATTAATATATTATATTTGCACTTCTTTTGTACTCAAATAATTTTTTTTATTATTAATTTTTCTTCCAATATATTATATTAAAGAACAACTAAGAAATGTTTTAAGAATTTAAATGTGTGAAAAAAGAAAGAAAAATGTTGGTAAGAGCCAATACCACTAATGATGTAACGACCCAACCGGTCGTTTTGAGCATTTGTACTTCGCTCAGTAGTTTGTAGACATGAGTAACTCCGTATGATGTATTTTGATTTGTGAGAATCGCCGGTTTTGGCTTTCAGGTTATTCGGAACTGATTTGGAAGAATGATTCTCAACTAGGGAGCTTTAAATTTGAAAGAGTTGACCAAGTTTAACTTTTTAGCATTTGACCTCAGATTAGAATTTTGATGGTTCTGCTAGGTTCGTTGGGTGACTTTGGACTTAGGAGCGCATCGGGATTGTGATTCAGAGGTTCGTGGTTGAATTTGGCTCGAAATGGCGAAAGTTGAAATTTTGGAAAGTTTGACCGGGAGTGGACTTTTTTATATCGGGGTAGGAATCCGATTTCGGAAGTTAGAGAAGGTTCGTAATGTCGAATGTGACTTGTGTGCAAAATTTGAGGTCAATCGGACGTGATTTGATAGGTTTCGACATCGGTTGTGGAAGTTTGAAGTTTCAAAGTTTATTGATTTTGAGTTGAGGTGTGATTTGTCATTTTGATGTTGTTATGTGTGATTTGAGGCCTCGAGTAGGTCTGTGTTATGTTATTGGACTTGTTGATATATTCGGACGGGGTCCCGAGTGGCTCGGATGAGTTTCGGACGAGGTTCAGATCACTTTCGTTGCATAGTGCATTGTTGAAGGTCGCTGGTTCTGGTGTGATTGCACATGTGACTGGTATTGCGCATGTGCGATGGTCACAGAAGTGTTAGTGGAGCCGCAGAAGCGAGAAGAGGATGGGTGAGGAAGACCACAGAAGCGAATTTTTGTAGCGCACCAGCGTGCGCGTAGATGCGAGATTGGAAGCGCAGGTGCAAAAATCTTTGCAGAAGCGAAATTCGATATCCGCAGGTGCGGGGGTTACTGGGATAGACTATTTTCGCAGAAGTGAAGTTTTTACCACAGAAGCGGTGGTCGCAGATGCGACGATCTGTCCTCAAATACGGAATCGCTGGGCAGAATGTTATAAGTTCGAGGGTTGGTCATTTTTATCACATATTGAGCTATGGACTTTGGAATGGAGCAATATTTGGAGCAATTGTCATCACAAGGATTGGGGTAAGTGTTCTCTACTCTGTTTTGGTTATATTTCATGAATCTACCTTCGTTTTTGGTAATTGGATTGTGAATTTTAAAGAGGAAATTGGGGGTTTTGGCCTAAAGTTTCATAATGTGAATTTTTGAGTTTTGAACGTCGAATTGGAGTCGGATTTTAGTGAAACTAGTATGGTTGGAATTCTAATTGAATGGGTTGTTGGATTTTGTAAATTTTGTCTGGTTCTAATGCGCGGGCCCGGATTGGTCCCTTTGGCTGATTTTTGGGCTTTTGATTCAAGATTTGATCTTTTTCGACCGGGATGGTTCCTTTGGCATCGTTTGACTTGATTGACATTGATATTGACTTGTTCGAGGTAAGTAACTCTTCTAATCATGGAGCTGAGGGTATGAACCCTGAATATACGTGTTATGTGTTTGATTTTGAGGTGACGCACATGAACTGTGCTTTCCATTATTTTGTGGTACTGTTTAGTTACCTGAACTTTTCCGAAAGCATCAAATCTCTACGTACTAGAGTTATCAAGTTGTGATTATGTTAGAAACCATGTCTAGGAAACATGCTTATCCTGTTGGGACCCACTGAGGTCATTTCTGTTGTTCAGTAATCTGCTTTCATTGCATTACATACTCAGTCATACGCATTCACATGCTTATCGTATCTCAGTCTCTTTTGTTATTTATTGATGCATCATATCATTGTTTTCGGGCTAGTATCATGACATTGTGAGCCAGAAAGACTGGAGAGATTGATGACTGAGTGAGGCCGAGGGTCTGGTTGTGAGGATGATTATGGGATCAGGCTGCACGTGAGTTGTCCGTGCAGCACGTGAGTTGTGCGTGCGATTCCAGATATTGATATTATGGCACGTGAGTTATCCGTGCAACACGTGAGTTGTCTGTGCGGATTAAAGCACTTGGGCTGTAGGAGCCCCTCCGCAGTATGCACATCCCCAGTGAGCGCAGGTACCTACTGAATGCAAGTACCGAGTGTCGAGTGTCGAGTGCTGAGTGACTGGGAGGACAGAGTGAATTGATACTCTGAGAGTATGCATATGATTTTTATCACTGATTTGCATCACATTTGGCATGCACACTTGACATACAGGCATAAAGATGCATTTTTCCTCATGCTATATAGTATCACGTCATTTATGACTTCTCATACATTTTTACATATGGGCATAGAGAGGCATCTTATATTTGCTATCTGAAAGGAAATATGCAACACCTTATTTATTGTTGGAAGGATTTCTTTTTGGAAAAAATCACAGTTTTCAAACTTACTCGTATTTTTGGATTTTTCGGAAAAAGATTTGGATTTTCACGGAGATACTTGAAAAGAAATGCCTATTTTTTTGGAACTGAGAACGAACTGAGCCTTTTGTTTCTGAGATACTCGTTTGTTACTTGTACTATGCTGTTATGAACTGTCGTGGAATATTGGTGTTGGACCCGACCCCTATTTGTTAGCTCGTCACTACTTTCAAACTAAGGTTAGGTTTGTTACTTATTGAGTACATGGGATCGGTTGTACTCATACTACACTTCTGCGCCTTGCGTGCAGATGTTGGTTGTTGATGTTGCTATGTTCGATGGGAGCTGGATTGAAGATGTACATGTGTCCCGGTTGTAGCTGCCTCTTGTTCATGGTAGCTTTAGATCTATAAAACTCTGTTTATGTACTTTTCAAACAGACTATGTATTTATTTCATTTCGGCTTTGTAAACTCTATTCTTAGAAGCTCATGATTTGTACTACCAGTCCTTAGGGAATATATAAGATTCAAATATTTATTTACTTAATTGCTTTATTAATTGTTATTGGAATTGGTTAGTGGTTAATTGGCTTACCTAGCGGGTTGGGTAAGGTGCCATCATGACTAGTGGATTTAGGGTTGTGATAAATAATTTTGCAAACATAAAGATCTAAAAGTGGAATGTCATCGATCTTTTTACTCTTTGAAAATAAAATTTATGGTGGATAAAATTATAATCACGGTTAAATATTAAACATGAGATGAACTAATATTAAGAATCTAAATCAATAGAAAATAAATTATATTTTATGTTAAAACCAAATAATTAAATCTTTCAATTAATTATTTGGCAAGAGAATCCAATTAAATTATTTTTTAAATTCATCATATGAGTAAAATTATTTTTCAAATTGAAAAAAAATATAATATTAAGAAGGACATACAAGTATTTTAGGAAGCACAACTAAATCTAAATCATGAATAAGAATAAGCTTTCAAGAATATTATAAAAAATCAATCTTGGTATAGCGAGATTATCCTTTGTAGATGCCTCTGGCAGAATCGAAATAATATTCCTATGTCATGCATTACTTGCAAATGTCATATCAAGAGGCATAATATTGTTAGCAATAAGAACAAGTGGTGTACCAGCAATAGTTTTATTGTGAGGTTGTACAACTCACTTTAGATTTGATATACCTCTTCAAATAACTGAAATAACCATCACAAATATATTAAATCAGAAAAATATTACTAAATTTATAAGGAAAGCAAATGTGATAATATGGGATGAAGTGCTTTTGGCTAAGCGTCAGACGATCGAAACAATCATCCAGAGTTTTAGAGATATATTGGATATCGATGAACTGTTTGGTAGAAAAGTAATAGTTTGGGAGGTGATTTCTGTCAAGTACGATCAGTAGTTCCAAAAATGACCTAAGCAAAAACGGTAAAATATAGCTTGCCAAAATTATACTTATGACCTCAAATGAAAAATATTCAAATGACAAGAAATGTGAAAGTAAGAAAAGATCTTACATTCAGTGACTTCTTGCTTCGTGTCGGGTGTCGGAAACGAAGAAGAGCATCCAATAAAAGATGATTTGGTTCTTCTAGAACACTTGGTTATCAACCCCAATGGTAATAGTAGTGCATTTAATAAGGAAAATATTCTCATCATTAGTTTAAAACATAATTTGTACAAATTACATGATAGAAATTAAAGAGCTATCTTAGCTAGCAGAAATGTAACGACCCGGCTAGTCGTTTTAAAAGTTGTAGCCCCACTCCCCTATTTACTACTCATTTTGTGCGTTATAACTGTTATTTAACTTGTCGGGGTAGTCAGTTCGGGTCCGGTGAGGTTTTGGAATAAATTGGAACACTTAGTTCCAAGTTTTAAAGCTTAAGTTCAAATAGTGACCCCAAAATAGAATTTTGATGATTCCAACAGCCCCGTATGGTGATTTTGGACTTAGGGGCGCGTTCGAAATTTTATTTGAAAGTCTGTCGTTAAAATAGACTTGAAATGGCTAAAATAGAAATTTAAGTTTGGAAGTTTGACCGGGGAGTTGACTTTTGATATCGGGGTCGAAATCCAGTTCTGAAAATTTTCATAGCTCCGTTATGTCATTTATGACTTGTGTGCAAAATTTGAGGTCAATCGTACTTGATTTGATAGGTTTCGACATCGAATGTAGAAGTTGGAAATTCTTAAGTTTCATTAAGCTTGAATCGGGGTGTGAATTGTGATTTTAGCGTTGTTTGATGTGATTTGAGGTTTCAAATAAGTTTGTATGATGTTTTAGGACTTGTTGGTGTATTTGGTTGAGGTCTCGAGGTCCTCGGGTGAGTTTCAGATGGTTAAAGGATCAAAAGTTGGACTTAAACAGTTGTTGCAAAAGTTGCTGCAATTTTTATTCTGCTGGAAATTCGGGGTCAGAACCGAAGGCCGAGTACTGAAGGCCAATTATCGAAGGCCGATGAACGAAGGCCGATCACCGAAGGCCAATGACAGAAGTCCGAGGACTGAAGGCCGAGGATCGAAGGCCGAGGACCGAAGGCCGAGGGACGAAGGTCGATGACCAAAGGCCGAGGATAGAAGACCGAGGGCCGAGGGTCAAGGCCGAGGATCGAGGCCGAGGATCGAGGGTCGAGGGCAACCTGGACAGAACTGTAAGATATAAAGCAGGGGACTTCGTCCCATTTTCCATTTTTGACAAATTGTAGCTTGGGTAGAGGCGATTTTTGGGAGATTTTCAGAGACAATATCGGGGTATGTATTCTTAACTCAATTATTATTAGATTACCCGAATCCATCATTTGTTTTCACCATTTAATTAGTGTTTTGAGATTAAAATTTGGGAATATTTTAGAAATTCATAGAAATGAATTTTTGAGATTTCGGTGTTGATTCGTAGTCGGATTTTGGTGAAACTGGTATGGTTGGACACGTAATTGAATGGGTTATCAAATTTTGTGAGTTTCGCCTGATTCCGAGATGTGGGCCCCACAGGCGTTGTTTGAGTTAATTTCGGGTTTTTATTGAAAATGTAGTATTTTCTTATGAAATTGATTCGTATAATTTTTGTTGACCGAACCGAATTATTTTGGCTAGATTCAAGCCATTCAGAGTCAGATATTCGTGGAAAAAGCATTCTTACCGATTGATTGAGCTTGGTTCGAAGTAAGTGGCTTGCCTAACTTTGGGGGGGGGGGGGTCCCCTTAGGATTTGGTGTTGTTTTGATATGTGAGCGCTTTACGTGGGGTGACAAGTACGTACACGGGCTAATTGTTGTAAAAACCCAAATTCTACTAAGTAATAGCCTATTTTTCCATCTTATTTGAGTCTTATGAACATGTGTAGTATCCTGTTAGACTAAAATAGCATGCCTACTTGCCTTAATTGTTTATCTGAACTCCAAGCAACATGTTTTAGTGAAATTCATGTTTTTCCTTGACTTGAACTTAGTCTCAATTGTCATTTTTCCTGCTGTAACTGTTATTTCTGTTGGTTGAGTTGCATATTTACTTTGGGACTACGGAACGGTATTCTGGGAGATCCATATGTACTGTATATTCATATTGGGACTACAAACGATTTTCCGGGAGATCCCCCTGTCTTGCATATTTACTTTGGGACTACGGAACGGTATTTCGGGAGATCCCCCTGTACTGCATATTTATTTTGGTACTACAGAACGGTATTCCGAGAGATCTTCCTGCACATTTACATTTGGGACTACGAGACAGTATCGCGGGAGATCCCCTGTTGTATTTCTGTGTATTGAGCTGTTACCTTGTATGAATTCTTTCTTGTTAAATTTCAGTCTTTATTTTATTGAGATATCTCATTCCTGCCTTGATTTATTATTATATATACCAGTAGGGTCCTGACCTGACCTTGTCACTACTCGACCGAGGTTAGGTTTGGCACTTACTCGGACCGATTGTAGTGCACTCATGCTACTCTCTGCACATATTTTTCGTGTACAAATCCAGGTGCTCCTTATTAGCCGCACTGTTAGCGAGCCGAGACAGCTTTGGAGACTTCAAGGTATATTTGCCGCGTCCGCAGACCTCGAAGTCCCCTTCTACTCTTTCACATGTCCATTATCTTTTGTATTTTTCTTTTGTTAGACTATGATGTATAGAGACACTAGATTTTTCTTCTGTATTTTGTGATTCACGATGTTCTGGGTTTTGGGATTACTGTGTATTTCTTTTTGAATAGTTGGTTATTATACATACCAAGCGGCATGGTACCCAATTATGTTGTTAAATTTATGTTTTCATTTCATTATTCCACAAATGTTAAGCTTACCTAGTCGTAGAGACTAGGTGCCTTCATGACGTAATAAGGAGGGGAAATTGGGTCGTGACAAGTTGGTATTAGAGCTTTAGGTTCAAAGGTGTCGTGATTCACAAGCCAGTTTATTAGAGTCTCGTGGATCGGTACGGACACATCTGTACTTATCTTCGGGAGGCTATGGAACTATTAGGAAAATTTCACTACTTGAATTCCTTATCGTGCGAAAATTGTTGACTTCAAAATTCTAAACTTCTGTATTCTATTCTCTCACATATGGCAAGACACGTACAGGCAGATCTGATAACCAGGCACCCACGCCCCCTGCTAGAGCCGCGAGAGGCTGGGGCCGGGGTAGAGGCCGAGGACGTCCACATGGTGCAGCCAGAGTACCCGCACGAGCTGCTATAGAGGAGCCCTCAGTAGCTCCAGCTGGAGGGCAGACACCTAAGGTACCTGTTTCTGCACCAGCCCTCCAGGAGACTCTAGCCCAGTTTCTTAGCATGTTTAGCACCTTAGCTCATGATGGATTGATCCCACTTACTCCTACCCCATCTCAGGCCAGGGGAGGAGCACCAACTCCCAATGCCGGTACTCCTTAGCAGTGGGTTCAGGTCGATCAGGCTCCAGAGATTGTACCAATACAGCCGGTAGTTCCAGCTCAGCCCGAGGTTAGGGCAGCAGCTTCTGAGGTGGAGAAGCTCAGACTTGAGAGGGACAAGGAGTACCACCCACCTACCTTCAGTGGATTTGCTACAGATGATGCTCAGGGTTTTCTAGAGGAGTGTCATTGTATTCTCCGTACTATGGGCGTAGCGGAGACGAGCGGGGTGTCTTTTACTACATTCCAGCTTAGAGGAGCAGCCTATCAGTGGTGGCGTGCTTATGAGCTGAGTAGTCCATATGAGGCAGGTTCACTTACATGGACTCAGTTCTCGGACATGTTTTTAAGAGAGTATATCCCTCAGAGCCTCAAGGACTCATGGCGCGTGGAGTTTGAGCAGCTGCGCCAGGGGTAAATGACTGTGTTAGAGTATATAGTATGTTTCAGTGATTTGGCCCGACATGCACCAACCTTGGTTGCCATAGTTGGAGAGAGGGTTCGACCGTTTATTGAGGGACGCCACCCCAGTATCCGGATTAGTATGGACAGGGAGTTGGAGATGGATATTTCTTATCAGCAGGTTGTGAGTATTGCCAATAGATTGGAAGGCATGCTTGCCCAAGATAGAGAGGAGAGGAAGGCCAAGAGGTCTCGAGAGACTGGTTCTTATTCTGGTACTCGTGCCCTAGCAGCTCGCCATGGTAGGGGTTATATGAGTCGCCCCGTTCATTCAGCTCTTCCAGCCACCAGCGGTGTTCCAGCTCCTTCTAGGCCGTAGGAGCCTTATTATGCACCGCCATTATCTAGTGTGCCTCCTGCACGGGGTGTTCCTAGCAGCTAGTCGAGCAGACCTGGCCCGAGCTAGTCACAACAGCCACGCCCTCCCAGAGCTTGTTTCTAGTGTGGCGACACTCGCCATATGGTGAGGGATTGCCCTATGTTTAGGAGGGGTGCACCTCCATAGACTTCTCAGGCATAGCGTACTCCACTGGGTCCTCAAGCTATGATTACAGCACCATCTTCCACCCCACTTGCTCAGCCTACCTGAGGTGGAGGTCGGGGAGGTAGAGGTTGCCCTAGAGGGGGAGGCCAGGCCAGATATTATGCCCTTCCTACATGTACAGAGGCAGTTGCTTCTGATTCTGTCATTACAAGTATTGTTCCAGTCTGTCATAGAGATGCGTCGGTATTATTTGACCCAGGCTTTACATATTCCTATGTGTCCTCTTATTTTTCCCCATATTTGGGCGTATCTCGGGATTCTTTGAGTTCCCTTATTTATGTGTCTACTCCTGTGGGAGATTCGCTTATTGTGGACCGCGTGTATCAGTCGTGTTTGATTTCTCTTAGTGGTTTTGAGACTAGAACCGATTTATTATTGCTCAACATGGTGGACTTTGATATTATTTTGGGCATGGACTGGCTATCACCTCATTATGCTATTCTTGATTGTCACGCTAAGACCGTGACGCTGGCTATGCCAGGACTTCCACGATAAGAGTGGAGAGGTACCTTAGAGTATAATCCCAGCAGAGTTATTTCATTTCTTAAAGCTCAACAAATGGTTGAGAAGGGGTGTGACGTGTATCTAGCTTATGTGAGAGATGTCAGTATTGATACCCCTACAGTTGATTTAGTTCCAGTAGTGAGGGACTTTCCAGATATGTTTCCAGCTGATCTTCCAGGCATGCCGCGCGACAGAGATATTGATTTTCACATTGATTTCTTGGCGGACACTCAACCCATCTCTATTCCTCAATATCATATGGTTCCTCCTGAGTTGAAGGAGTTGAAGGAGCAGTTACAGGAGTTTCTTGATAAGGGCTTCATTCAGCCAAGTGTGTCACCTTGGGGTGCTCCTGTCTTATTTGTGAAGAAGAAAGATGGTTCTATGCGGATGTGTATTGATTACCGCCAGTTGAAAAAAGTCACAGTGAATAACAGGTATCCATTGCCTCGTATTGATGACTTATTTGATCAGTTACAGAGTGCCAGAGTATTTTCCAAGATTGAATTACGCTCAGGCTATCATCAGTTGAAGATTCGGGAGCCAGATATCCCGAAGAGTGCTTTCAGGACCAGATATGGTCACTATGAGTTTCTTGTTATGTCTTTTGGGCTGACCAATGCCCCCAACGGTTTTTATACACTTAATTCATAGTGTGTTCCGGCCTTATCTTGACTCATTCGTCATTGTGTTTATTGACGACATTCTGGTGTACTCCCGGACTCGGGAAGATCATGAGCAGCACCTGAGGACTGCACTTCAGACCTTCAGAGAAAAGAAGTTATATGAAAAATTTTCAAAGAGTGAGTTTTGGCTAGACTCAGTGGCATTCTTGGGTCATATAATATCGAGTGATGGGATCCAAGTGGATCCGAAGAAGATTGAAGCAGTGTAGAGTTGGCCCAGATCGTCCTCGGCTACATAGATCCGGAGTTTTCTTGGTTTGGCGGGGTATTACCATCGATTTGTATAGGGTTTCTCTTATATTGCTGCACCTATGACCAAATTGACCTAGAGAGGTGCTCCGTTCAGGTGGACCGAGGAATGTGAGGAGAGCTTCCAAAAGCTCAAGACAACTTTGACTACCGCCCCAGTATTGGTGTTGCCTACAGGTTCTGGGTCCTATACTATATATTGTTATGCATCGCGGATTGATCATAGCGCGATGTTGATGCAGGATGGTAGGGTGATTGCCTACGCGTTCAGACAACTGAAGGTGCATGAAAAGAACTATCCTATCCACAACCTGGAGTTAGCAGCTATTGTTCATGCCTTAAAGATTTGGTGTCATTATTTGTACGGCATTCCTTGTGAGATTTACACCGATCACCGGAGTTTGCAGCATCTGTTCAAGCAGAAGGATCTTAATTTGCGTCAGAGGAGGTGGTTGGAGTTACTTAAGGATTATGATATCACCATTCTCTATCATCCCGGGAAGTTCAATGTAGTGACCGATGCCTTGAGTCGTAAGGCAAAGAGTTTGGGGAGTTGAGCATATCTACCAGCAGCAGAGAGGCCATTGACGTTGGAAGGCCTTAGCCATCCAGTTTGTGAGATTGGATATTTCTAAGCCGAGTCGAGTATTGGCTTGTGTGGTCTCTCGGGTTTCTCTTTATGATCGTATCAGGGAGCGTCAGTATGATGACCCCCATCTGCTCGTCCTTCAGGACAGGGTTCGACGAGGTGATGCAAGAGATGTAACTATTAGAGATGATGGTGCATTGAGGATGCAGGGCAGGCTATGTGTGCCCAATGTAGATGGTTTGCGAGACTTGATTCTCCAAGAGGCTCATAATTCGCGGTACTCTATTCATCCGTGTGTCGTAAAGATGTATCAGGACTTGAGACAACATTACTGGTGGAGGAGGATGAAGAAGAACATAGTAGAGTATGTGGCCCGATGTCTAAATTACCAGCAGGTGAAGTATGAGCATCAGCGGCCAGGTGGGTTGCTTCAAAAGTTAGAGATTCCGGAGTGGAAATGGGAGCGAATCACTATGGATTTCGTTGTTGGACTCCGACGGACTCAGCGGAAGTTTGATACAGTTTGGGTGATTGTGGACAGGCTGACCAAGTCAGCTCATTTCATTTCTGTAATGACTACCTATTCTTCCGAGCAGTTGGCTCGAATTTATGTTTGCGAGATCGTCAGACTTCATGGTGTACCAGTATCCATCATCTCTGACCGGGGTACGCAATTTACATCACGGTTTTGGAGAGCTGTACAGCACGAGTTGGGTACTTGAGTTGACTTGAGCACAACATTTCACCCTCATACAGACGGACAGTCTGAGTGCCCTATTTAGATACTGGAGGATATGCTCTGTGCATGTGTGATAGAGTTTGGGGGTGCTTGGGATCCGTTCTTGTTACTTACGGAGTTTGCCTACAACAACAGGTATCAGTCGAGTATTCAGATGGCTCCGTATGAGGCCTTGTATGGTCAACGATGCCGGTCTCCAGTGGGTCGGTTTGAACCAGGCGAGGCTAGGCTATTGGGTAAAGACTTGGTTCAGGATGCATTGGAGAAGGTTAAGGTGATTCAGGATAGACTTCGCACAACCCAGTCTAGAAGAGTTATGCGGACCGGAAGGTTCGCGATGTTGCATTCATGGTTGGTGAGCAGATCTTGCTCTGGGTTTCTCGTATGAAGGGTGTTATGAGGTTCTGGAAGAAGGGCAAGTTGAGCCCTAGGTATATTGGGCCTTTTGAGATTCTTGAGAAAGTTAGGGAGGCGGCTTACAGACTTGCATTACCACCTAGTCTCTCTGCAGTTCATCGAGTGTTCCATGTTTCCATGCTCCAGAAGTATCACGGCGATCCGTCTCATGTGCTAGACTTCAGTTCTGTTCAGTTGGACAAGGATCTATCTTATGTTGAGGAACCAATGGCTATTTTGGATAGGCAGGTTCGAAAGCTGAGGTCAAAGGACATTGCTTCCGGGAAGGTTCAGTGGAGGGGTCATCCGGTCGAGGAGGCGACTTGGGAGGCCGAGCAGGACATGCTCAGCCATTATCCTCATCTTTTCACCATTTCAGGTACGTCTCTATGCTCGTTCGAAGACGAACGATTGTTTTAAAAGGAGGAGGATGTAACGACCCGGCCATTCATTTTAAAAGTTGTAGCCCCACTCCCCAATTTACTGCTCATTCTATGCTTTATAATTGTTATGTAACTTGTCGGGGTAGTCGGTTCGGGTCCGCTGAGGTTTTGGAATGAATTGGAACACTTAGTTCCAAGTTTTAAAGCTTAAGTTCAAATAGTGACCGGATGCTGACTTATGTGCAAATGACCCCGGAATAGAATTTTGATGATTCCAACAGCTCCGTATGGTGATTTTGGACTCAGGGGCGTGTTCGGAATTTTATTTGAAAGTCCGTAGTTAAAATAGACTTGAAATGGCTAAAATAGGAATTTAAGTTTGGAAGTTTGACCGGGGAGTTGACATTTTGATATCGAGGTCGGAATCGAGTTCTGAAAATTTACATAGCTCTGTTATGTCATTTATGACTTGTGTGCAAAATTTGAGGTCAATCGAACTTGATTTGATAGGTTTCGACATCGAATGTAGATGTTGGAAATTCCTAAGTTTCATTAAGCTTGAATCGGGGTCTGAATTGTGATTTTAGCATTGTTTGGTGTGATTTGAGGTTTCAAATAAGTTCGTATGATGTTTTAGGACTTGTTGTTGTATTTGGTTGAGGTCTCGAAGGCCTCAGATCAGTTTCGGATAGATAACGGATCAAAAGTTGGACTTAAACAGATGCTCCAAAAGCTGCTGCAATTTTTGTTCTGCTGGAAATTCGGGGTCAGGACCGAAGGCCGAAGGCCGAAGGCCGAGGACCGAAAGCCAAGGACTGAAGGCTGATGAACGAAGGCCGAGGATCGAAGGCCGAGGGCCGAGGGCCGAGGGTCGAGGCCAAGGATCGAGGGCCGAGGGCAGCCTGGACAGAACTTTAAGTTATAAAGAAGGGGACTTCGTCCCCTTTTCCATTTTTGATAAATTGGAGCTTGGGGAGAGGCGATTTTTGGGAGATTTTCAAAGAAAACATCGAGGTAAGTGTTCTTAACTTAATTATGGTTAGATTACCTGAATCCATCATTTGTTTTCACCATTTAATTAGTTTTTTGAGGTTGAAATTTGGGGAAATTTTAGAAATTCATTTAAACGAATATTTGAGATTTCGGTGTTGAATCGGAGTCGGATTTGGGTGAAACTGATATGGTTGGACTCGTAATTGAATGGGTTGTCTGATTTTGTGAGTTTCGCCAGATTCCGAGACATGGGCCCCATGGGCGATTATTGAGATAATTTCGGATTTTTATTGAAAAATGTAGTATTTTCTTATGAAATTGATTCGTATAATTTCTGTTAACTGTATCGAATTTTTTTGGCTTGATTCGAGCCATTCAGAGTCAGATATTCGTGGAAAAAGCATTCTTACCAATTGATTAAGCTTGGTTCGAGGTAAGTGGCTTGCCTAACTTTGTGTGGGGGAAATTCCCTTATGATTTTGGCACTGTTTTGATATGTGAGCTCCGTGTACGTGGGGTGACGAGTATGTACACTGGCTAATTGTTGTAAAAACCCGATTTCTACTAAGTAATAACCTATTTTTGCTTATTATATGAGTCTTATCAACATGTGTAGTATCCTGTTAGACTAAAATAGCATGCCTACTTGCCTTAATTGTTTATCTGAACTCCATGCAGCATGTTTTAGTGAAATTCCTGTTTTTCCTTGACTTGAACTTAGTCTCAATTGTAGTTTTTCCTGCTGTAACTGTTATTTCTGTTGGTTGAGTTGCATATTTACTTTGGGACTACGGTACGGTATTCCGGAAAATCCCCCTGTACTGCATATTTATTTTGGGACTACGGAATGGTATTCCTGGAGATCCCCCTGTCTTGCATAATTACTTTGGGACTACGGACGGTATTCCGGGAGACTCCCCTGTACTGTATATTTATTTTGGGACTTCGGAACGGTATTGTTGGAGATCCCCCTATCTTGCATATTTACTTTGGTACTACGGAACGATATTCCGAGAGATCCCCCTGCACATTTACGTTTGGGACTACGAGACGGTATTTCGAGAGATCCCCTGTTGTATTTCTCTGTACTAAGCTGTTACATTCTATGAATTCTTTCTTGTTAAATTTCAGTCTTTATTTTACTGGGATATTTCATTCTTGCCTTGATTTATTATTATGTATACCAGTAGGGTTCTGACCTGACCTTGTCACTACTCTACCGAGGTTAGGCTTGGCACTTACTGGGTACCGATTGTGGTGTACTCATGCTACTCTCTGCACATGTTTTTCATGTGCAGATCCAGGTGCTCTTTATCAACCGCACTGTCAGATAGCCGAGATAGCTTTGGAGACTTCAAGGTATATGTGTCGCGTCCGCAGACTTTGGAGTCCCCTTCTACTCGTTCACATGTGCATTATCTTGTGTATTTTTCTTTTGTTAGACTCTGATGTATAGAGACACTAGATTTTTGTCACGACCCAGAATTCCCACCATCGGGACCGTGATGGCGCCTAACATTTCACTTGCTAGGCAAGCCAACGTTAGAGAATCATTTAAACCAAACCCTTATTTCCATTTAGTAAATAACAATAATTAGCTAAGACGAAATATAATAAGTGCGGAATAATATAAAAACTGTATTAATTACTACCACCCGGGTATGGAATCACAATTCACGAGCATTCTAGAATTTTCTACAAGTAATAGTCTGAAAGAAATACAACTGTCTGGATGAAATAAACAGAAGGACAGAGAATATAGATGGGGACTTCAATGTCTGTGAACGCCGACAGATCTACCTTGAGTCTACGGATAACGGACCAATAGCAAAAATCTCGATCAACCCGAGCCGGTAGAAAAATCTGCACAGAAAGTGCAGAGTACAGTATCGGTACAACCGACTCCATGTACTGGTAAGTGTCGAGCCTAACCTCGACTAAGTAGTGACGAGGCTAAGGCAAGGCACCTACAAATCAACCTGTACAATTTAACAGTGTATATACAAATAACATAAATGAAGAACTAAACAGGAAATGTAGGGAGGGGAACATGCTGGGGGGAATACGAGATAAAGAAATACAACATAATGATAACCGGAGCACTAAACATACCATGAATCAACAGGAATAGTGAATACAGTAAAGGAAAAATATACGACATCACCCTTCGTGCTTTTACTATCAATCTCACCATAAAATCAATAGAAACGACACGGCATCACCCTTCGTACATTAACTCTCATATCATGGCACGGCATCACCCTTCATGCATTAACACTCACAATATGGAACGGCATCACCCTTCGTGCATTAACACTCACAATATGGCACGGCATCACCCTTCGTGCATTAACACTCTCCCTTACCATAATGCAATGCATAAATAACAACAGGGAGATAGAATAACAAGTACAAACCTTACTTCAACATTTGGTTCCATAATATCAATCTCAACTTTGAACTAAAAACTCAATTATCACCAGAAAATCCGTAAATATGATAAGAACGTTAAATTGAACAACACTAGTATAATACGTAGTAATTAGGCATAGGAAAGAGACAACATAAGAAAAACAGAGAAACATGGAAAACAAGTAAATTGGTAGCGCATAAGTACTCGTCACCTCACATATACGCCGCTCATGTGAATTTCACTTAGCAAGTAATCTAAGGTTCCTAATTCCCTCAAGTCAGGGTTAGACACAACCCTTACCTCACTCTGAAGGCCACATTATTCTCAATCACAGCTTTTCTTTTAGAATTCACCTCCAAACCACTCGTATCAATTCAAAAATGACTCAATAATATCAAATATTGCTAAAAGAATCAATTATATTGCATAAATTAAATATTCAAAAATTTTCTCCAAAAAGTCGAAAAATCGACCCCAGGCCCGCTTGGTCAAAACCCGTGGTTCGGACTAAAATACACTTACCCATTCACCCCCGAGACCGAATATATAATTGATTTTGGAATCCGACCTCAAATTGAGGTCTAAATCCTCAAATTTTCGAAATATCTAGTTTCTACCCTAACCCCTAATTCTACCATGAAAACTCTTGATTTTAGATTGATAATTCATAAAATGAAATGGGTAATTGAAAGAAAATGGTTTAGAATCACTTACCAACACTTTGGGGAAGAAAATGACTATTGAAAATCGCCTCTACCCGTTTGGTTCTTGAAAAATGTTGAAGAAATGGCTTAAACCCGTGTTTTATTCTGTTTTATGCACTGGGCGACAGTGTGCATCGCGTTCGCGAGGCCACTATCGCATTCGCGAAGGGTACTGGCTGCCAAGCCTTTGCGTTCGCGAGACCCTGCTCGCGTTTGCGATGGTTACTCCCCCCTAGCCTTCGCGAGACATTGCTCGCGTTCGCGATGAAGGAACAACAAACCCTCTCCCAGGTCCCCATGTGCTTCGTGTTCGCGATGAGCCAGTAGCGTTCGCGAAGGGTAAATCCCCCATCACTTCGCGTTCGCGACCAGGCCTTCACGTTCGCGAAGAAGAAGTCTCAGCCTCACCAGTTTACTCTTCGAGTTCGCGAGAGGACCTTCGCGAACGCGAAGTCCAAAACATCTCGTGGCCTATCCGAAACTAACCCCGAGCCCTCAGGGCTCCAAACCAAACATGCACACAAGTCTAAAAACATAATACGGACCTGCTCGCGTGATCAAATCGCCAAAATAACACCTAGAACTCCGAATTTAGCACCAAATCAAATAAAATTCTCAAGAACACTTTAAAATTCATATCTTCTCAACTGGACGTCCGAATCACGTCAAATCAACTCTGTTTCTCACCAAATTTCATAGACAAGTCTTAAACATCATAATGAACCTGTATCAGGCTCCAGAACCAGAATACAGACCCAACACTAACAATGCCAAACATCAATCAATTCTTAAAAACAATTCGATACGGACCCACTAGGACCGTCAAAAATCGGATCCAGGCTTGTTTACCAAAGAGTTGGCCAAAGTGAACTAAAATTAACTTTTAAGGCATAAATTCTTATTTTTATCAGTTTTCAACATAAAAAGTTTTTCGGAAACATGCCCAGACTGTGCATGCAAATCGAGGAAGGTAAAAATGAGATTTTTAAGGCTTAAGAGTGCAGATTCGAGTTCTAAAACATAAGATGACCTTTTGGGTCATCACATTCTCCACCTCTAAAACAACCGTTCATCCTCGAATGGACATAGAAATGTACCTGGGATGGTGAAAAGGTGGGGATATCTACTCCGCATATCGGACTCGGACTCCCAAGTAGCTGCCTCAATAGGCTGACCTCTCCACTGCACTCGAAGTGAAGGGTAACTCTTTGATCTCAACTGACAAACTTGCCAGGCTAAAATAGCCACCGGCTCCTCCTCGTAAGTCAAATCCTTGTCCAACTGGACAGTGCTGAAATCCAACACATGGGACGGATAGTCGTTATACTTTCGAAGCATAAACACGTGGAATACCGAATGAACAGTTGCTAAACTAGGTGGCAACGCAAGCCTGTAAGCCACCTCTCCCACTCTCTCCAGAATCTCAAAAGGTCCGATATACCTAGGGCTCAACTTGCCCTTCTTTCCGAACCTCATTACACCCTTCATGGGTGATACACAAAGTAACACTCTCTCTCCGACCATGAATGCAACATCACAAACTTTACAGTCGGCATAACTCTTCTGCCTGGACTGAGCTGTGAGAAGTCGATCCTCAATAATGTTGACCTTATCCAAGGATCCTGTACTAAGTCTGTGCCCAACAACCAAGCCTTTCCTGGCTCGAACCACCCAACTGGCGACCGGCACCGCCTACCATATAATGCCTCATAGAGAGCCATCTGAATGCTCGACTGGTAGCTGTTATTGTAGCCGAACTCTGCAAGGGGCAAGAACTGATCCCACGATCCTCCGAAGTATATAACACATGCGCAGAGCACATCCTTCAAGATCTGAATAGTGTGCTCGGACTGCCCGTCCGTCTGAGGATGGAATGTTCTGCTCAACTCAACCCACGTACCCAACTCCTGTTGTACTTCCCTCCAGAAGTGTGAGGTGAACTGCGTACCTCGATCAGAAATGATAGACACGGGCACCCCGTGAAGACGGACGATCTCACAAATGTAAATCTCTGCCAACCACTCCGAGGAATAGATAATTGTCATAGGAATGAAATGCGCTGACTTAGTCAGGCTGTCCACAATGACCCAAACTGCATCGAACTTCCTCTGAGTCCGTGCAAGTCCAACAACACAATCCATAGTGATACGTTCCCGCTTCTACTAAGGAATCTCTATCTTCTGAAGCAAACCACCAGGTCTCTGATGCTTGGACTTTACTTGCTGACAATTTAGACACCGAGCTACATACGCAACTATGTCTTTCTTCATCCTCCTCCACCAATAATGTTGCCGCAAATCCTGATACATCTTGGCGGCGCCTAGATGAAAAGAATACCGGGAACTGTGGGCCTCCTCAAGAATCAACTCACGAAGTCCATCCACATTAGGCACACAAATACGACCCTGCATCCTCAAAACCCCGTCATCTCCAATAGTAACCTGCTTGGCACCACCGTGCCTCACTGTGTCTCTAAAGACAAGTAAATGAGGATCGTCATCAGGCCGATCTCTAATGCGATAAAACAAAGAAGATCGAGCAACTGTACAAGCTAGAACACGGCTGGGCTAAGAAACATCAAACCTTACAAAATGGTTGGCCAGGGCCTGAACATCCAATGCAAGCGGTCTCTCACCAACTGGAATATAAGTAAGGATACCCATACTAGCTGACTTTCTACTCAAAGCATCGGCCACCACATTTGCCTTCCCGGGATGATACAATATGGTGATATCATAAGCTTTCAAAAGCTCTAACCACCTTCTCTGCCTCAAATTGTGTTCCTTCTGCCTGAACAAATACTTAAAGCTCTGATGATCCCTGAATACTTCACATGGCATGCCATAAAGATAGTGCCTTCAAATCTTCAGCGCATGAACAATGGCTGCCAGCTCTAGATCATGAACATGGTAATTATTCTCATGAACCTTCAACTGCCATGAAGCATATGCAATTACCTTGCCACCCTGCATCAATACTGCACCCAAACCAATACGGGATACGTCACAATATACTGTATAAGGTCCTGAACCTATGGGTAACACCAATACTGGTGTCGTAGACAAAGCTATCTTGAGCTTCTCAAAGCTCACATCACACTCGTCTAACCACCTGAACGGGGCACCCTTCTGGGTCAATCAGGTCAACGGGGCTGCTATGGATGAAAATCCCTCCACAAATCGACGGTAATAGCCCGCCAAACCCAGGAAACTACAGATCTCTGTAGGTGAGGTGGACCTAGGCCAGTTCTAAAATGCCTCAATCTTCTAAGGATCCACCTAAATACCCTCTGCTGATACAACGTGACCCAAGAAAGCAACTGAACTCAACCAAAACTTGCATTTTGAGAACTTAGCATATAACTGGCTGTCTCTCTGAGTCTGAAGAACGATCTGAAGGTACTGCTCATGCTCCTCTCGACTGTGGGAGTAGATCAAGATATCATCAACAAACACAACCACAAAGGAATCCAAGTAGGGTTTGAACACCCAGGTTCATCAAATCCATGAATGCTGCTGGGGCATTTGTCAGCCCAAATGACATCACTAGAAATCAAAGTGCCCGTACCGAGTCCGAAAAGTTATATTAGGGACATCGGATACCCTAATCCTCAACTGATGGTAGCTATATCTCAAAAAAATATTCGAAAACACTTGGGCACCCTGAAGCTGATCAAATAAATCATCAATCCTCGACAATGGATACTTGTTTTTGATAGTGACTTTGTTCAACTGCCGATAATCAATACACATCCTCATCGATCCATCTTTCTTCTTCACAAACAACACAGGTGCACCCCAGGGCGAGACACTAGGTCTAATGAAGCCCTTATCAAGAAAATCTTGCAATTGTTCCTTCAATTCTTTCAACACTAGCGGGGGCATACGGTATGGTAGAATGGAAATTAGTTGAGTGCCGGGAGCCAAATCAATGCGGAAATCAATGTCCCTGTCGGGTGGCATCCCCGGCAGGTCTGCAGGAAACACCTCTGGAAACTCACGAACAACTGGCACTGAATCCACGGAAGGAACCTTTGCACTAGAATCATGGACATAAGCCAAATAAGCTAGACAGCCCTTCTCGACCATATGCCGAGCCTTCACATAAGAGATAACCCTGCTGGTAGAATGGCTAAGAGTCCCTTTCCACTCTAATTTAGGCAAACCCTGCAAGGCTAAGGTCACTGTCTTGGCGTGACAATCTAATATAGCATGATAAGGTAACAGCCAATCCATACCCAGTATGACATCAAAATCAACCATATCGAGTAGTAGAAGATCTACATGAGTCTAAAGACTCCCAATGGTGACCACACACGAACGTTAAACACAGTCTACAATAATAGAATCCCTCATTGGTGTGGACACACACACAGGAGCACTCAAGGAATCACGGGGCACAACCAAATATGAAGCAAAATAGGATGACACATAGGAGTAAGTAGACCCCAGATCAAATAGAACTAAAGCATCTCTACTGCAAACTGAAATAGCACCTGTGATAACAGCGTCAGATGACTCAGCCTCAGGTCTGGCTAGGAAAGCATAACATCGGGGCTGGGGCCCACCACTCTGAACTACATCCCTAGGACGACCTCTAACCGGATAGTCTCCACCTCTAACGGCCTGACCTCCACCTCTACAAGTCTAGACTCTACCTCTAGCTGCCTGACCCCTACCTCTGGCTGCCTGAGCAGGTGGTGCAGCAACTGGTGCCAAAACCATGGAACGAGAATTCTGATGCAGTAAGTTGCCTGTTGCCCGAGGGCAAAATCAAGCAATGTGCCTCGAATCACAATAAATATAACATAACCTCGGCTGTTGTGAATGTTGACCCTGCAACTGACCCTGTCGACCTGAATAACCATCCTGATAACGCTGGAGTGGAAATGCACTAATAGGAGCTGGTGGTGCACTATAGGCTGCTGTTTGGAATAATACATCTGAGGGCCACGACCACCTGAGGCACCGTGGGATGCCTGGAGTGCTGAATGAAATGGCCTGGGAGGATGGCCTATAGCTAAAATACTCCTGCCTCTAGATGAGGCACCGCTGAACTCACCGGAATAACGAGGTCTCTTGTCAGACCCCTGACCTCCCTGAGTAAGAACCATTTCAACTCGTCTGGCGACATTAGCAGCCGCTTGAAAAGAAATCTCACTCTCAGTCTCCTTAGCCATCTGCAATCTGATAGGCTGAACAAGTCCATCAATAAACCTCCTCACCCTCTATTTCTCATGACGGGCCAAATCCACAAAACGGGTCTCATACTAAGTAACAGTCATACTACCCTGCTGGAGACGCTCAAACTGACGGTGATTCTCCTCTATCAATGTGATAAGCAGAAACTTCTATATGAAGAGCTGAGAGAACTGGTCCCAAGTAAGAGCAAGTGACCTAGCTGGTCTGGTCAACAAGTAATCTCTCCACCATTTCTTGGCGGAACCAGTCATCTAAAATGCAGCAAAATCGATCCCATTAGTCTCCACTATACCCATGTTCCGTAGAACCTCGTGACAGCTGTCATGATACTCCTGGAGATCCTCTGAAGGAGGACCACTTAAGTGAACTGGGAAGAGCTTTGTAAACCTGTCCAACCTCAATAAATCCTCAGAAGACATAGGTGACCGATTACCAGTCTGTGGCGCAACAATCGGCTAAACTACTCAGACTAGATGAGCTATTGGAGCCTGATACTGGGGAGCTATCTGCTCCGGAGTGCGAGTTGTGAGAGTCTGGGCTCCTCCTCCATCTTGAGATACTGCTGGTGCTATGGGAAATGTGCCAGTCTGGGCCACACTCTCCATAAGGCCCACCAAACAAACCAAAGTGTCCTGAAGTACTGGGGTGGCAATACACCCCTACAGAACCTGAGCTGATCCGACAGGAACAGTCTGGGCTGGAACCTCCTCATCATGCTCTATCTGAGGCTCCATTGCTGGGGTTGCTGCTTGGGCTCTAGGCTGAGCCCTGCCCCTGCCTCGACCTCTGGCGTGGCCTCGGCCTCGACCTCTGCCCCGCGTAGGAACTGCCACTGGATGCTCTGGCTGCTCCTCAGCTGAGGAAGATGTACGTGTTCTCGCCATCTACATTGGCCTTCCCGGGATGATACAATATGGTGATATCATAATCTTTCAATAGCTCTAACCACCTTCTCTGCCTCAAATTGAGTTCCTTCTGCTTGAACAAATACTTTAAGATCTGATGATCCGTGAATACTTCATATGGTACGCCATAAAGATAGTGCCTCCAAATCTTCAGCGCGTGAACAATGGCTGCCAGCTCTAGATCATGAACATGGTAATTATTCTCATGAACCTTCAACTGCCATGAAGCATATGCAATTATCTTGCCACCCTGCATCAATACTGCACCCAAACCAATACGGGATGCGTCACAATATACTATATAAGGTCCTGAACCTGTGGGTAACACCAATGCCGGTGCCGTAGTCAAAGCTATCTTGAGCTTCCCAAAGCTCGCTTCACACTCATCTGACCACCTGAACGGGGCACCCTTCTGGGTCAATCCGGTCAACGGGGCTGCTATGGATAAAAACCCCTCCACAAATCGACGGTAATAGCCCGCCAAATCTAGGAAACTACAGATCTCTATAGGTGAGGTGGGCCTAGGCCAGTTCTGAACAGCCTCAATCTTTTAAGGATCCACCTAAATACCCTCTGCTGATACAACGTGACCCAAGAAAGCAGCTGAACTCAACCAAAACTCTCATTTTGAGAACTTAGTATATAACTGGCTGTCTCTCAGAGTCTGAAGAACGATCTGAAGGTGCTGCTCATGCTCCTCTCTACTGTGGGAGTAGATCAAGATATCATCAATAAACACAACCACAAAGGAATGCCAGTAGGGTTTGAACACCCGGGTTCATCAAATCCATGAATGCTGCTGGGGCATTTATCAGCCCAAATGACATCACTAGAATCTCAAAATGCCCGTACCGAGTTCGAAAAGCTATCTTAGGGACATCGGATGCCCTAATCCTCCACTGATGGTACCAATATCTCAAATCAATCTTTGAAACAACTGGTCACCCTGAAGCTGATCAAATAAATCATCAATCCTCGGCAATGGATACTTGTTTTTGATAGTGACTTTGTTCAACTACCGATAATCTATACACATCCTCATCGATCAATATTTCTTATTCACAAACAACACAGGTGCACCCCCAGGGCGAGACACTAGGTCTAATGAAGCCCTTATCAAGAAAATCTTGCAATTGTTCCTTCAATTCTTTCAACTCTAGCGGGGGCATGCGGTGTGGTGGAATGGAAATGGGCTGAGTGCTCGGAGCCAAATCAATACGGAAATAAATGTCCCTGTCGAGTGGCATCCCCGGCAGGTCTGTAGGAAATACCTCTGGAAACTCACGAACAACATGCACTGAATCCACGAAAGGAACCTTTGCACTAGAATCGCGGACATAAGCCAAATAAGCTAGACACCCCTTCTCGACCATATGCCGAGCCTTCATATAAGAGATAACCCTACTGGTAGAATTGCCAAGAGTCCCTTTCCACTCTAATTGAGGCAACCCCTGCAAGGCTAAGGTCACCGTCTTGGCGTGACAATCTAATATAGCATGATAAGGTGATAGCCAATCCATACCTAGTATAACATCAAAATCAACCATATCGAGTAGTAGAAGATCTACACAAGTCTCAAGACTCCCAATGGTGACCACACACGAATGTTAAACACAATCTGCAATAATAGAATCCCCCACTGGTGGGCACACACACAAAAGCACTCAAGGAATCGCGGGGCACAACTAAATATGAAGCAAAATAGGATGACACATAGGAGTCAGTAGACCCCAGATCAAATAGAACTGAAGCATCCCTGCTGCAAACTAAAATAGTACCTGTGATAACAGCGTCAGATGACTCAGCCTTAGGTATGGTTGGGAAAGCATAACATCGGGGCTGGGCCCCACCACTTTGAACAACGTCCCTGGGATGACCTCTAACCGGATAGTTTCCACCTCTAATAGCCTGACCTCCACCTCACCTCTAATAGCCTGACCTCCACCTCTATAAGTCTGGCCTCTACCTCTAGCTGTCTGACCCCTGCCTCTGGCTGCCTGAGCAGGTGGTGCAGCAACTGGTGTCGGAACCATGGCATGAGAACTCTGATGCAGTAAGTTGCCCATTGCCTGAGGGAAAAATCTAGCAATGTGCCTCGAATAACCATAAATATAACATAACCTTGGCTGTTGTGACTGTCGACCCTGAAACTGACCCTTTCGACCTGAATAACCACCCTGATAACTCTGGAGTGGAAGTGCACTAATAGAAGCTAGTGGTGGACTGTAGGCTGGTTGTTTGGAATAATACATCTGAGGGCCACGACCACCTGAGGCACCGTGGGATGCCTGGAGTGCTGAATGAAACGGCGTGGGAGGATGGCCTCTACCAAAAGTACTCCTGCCTCTAGATGAGGCACCGCTGAACTCACCGGAATAGCGAGGTCTCTTGTCAGACCCCTGACCTCCCTGAGTAAGAACCATTTTAATTCGTCTGGCGACATTAGTAGCCGCCTGAAAAGAAATCTCACTCCCAGTCTCCTTAGCCATCTACAATCTGATAGGCTGAGTAAGTCCATCAATAAACCTCCTCACCCTCTCTTTCTCATGACGGGCCAAATCCACAAAATGGGTCTCTTACTGGGTAATAGTCATACTACCCTGCTGGAGACGCTCAAACTGACGGCGACGCTCCTCTATCAATGTGATAGGTAGAAACTTCTCTATGAAGAGCTGAGAGAACTGGTCCCAAGTAAGAGCAGGCCACCTAGCTGGTCTGGTCAACAAGTAATCTCTCCACCATTTCTTGGCGGAACCAGTCATCTGAAATGCAGCAAAATCGACCCCATTAGTCTCCACTATACCCATGTTCCGTAGAACCTCGTGACAACTGTCATGATACTCCTGGGGATCCTCTGAAGGAGCACCACTTAAGTGAACTGGGAAGAGCTTGGTAAACCTGTCCAGCCTCCATAAAGCCTCAGAAGACATAGCTGACCCATTACCAGTCTGTTGCGCAACAATCGGCTAAACTACTCAAACTATATGAGCTGCTCGAGCCTAATACTGGGGAGCTATCTGCTCCGGAGCGGGAGTAGTGGGAGTCTGGGCTCCTCCTCCATCCTGAGAGACTGCTAGTGCCATGGAAAATGTGCCAGTCTAGGCCACACTCTCCATAAGGCCCACCAAATGGACCAAAGTGTCCTGAAGTACTGGGGTGGCAATGAACCCCTACAGAACCTGAGCTGGTCCGATAGGAACAGTCTAGGCTGGAACCTCCTCGTCAAGCTCTATCTGAGGCTCCATTGCTGGGGTTGCTGCTCGGGCTCTGGGCTGAGCCCTACCTCTGCCTCGGCCTCTGGCACGACCTCATCCTCGACCTCTGCCCCGCGTAGGAACTGCCACTGGAGGCTCTGGTTGCTGCTCAGCTGAGGAAGCGGTACATGCTCTCGCCATCTACATTGACCTTCCCGGGATGATACAATATGGTGATATCATAATCTTTCAATAGCTCTAACCACCTTCTCTGCCTCAAATTGAGTTCCTTCTGCTTGAACAAATACTTCAAGCTCTGATGATCCCTAAATACTTCACATGGCATGCCTTAAAGATAGTGCCTCCAAATCTTCAGCGCGTGAACAATGGCTGCCAGCTTTAGATCATGAACATGGTAATTATTCGCATGAACCTTTAACTTCCATGAAGCATATGCAATTACCTTGCCACCTTGAATCAATACTGCACCCAGACCAATACGGGATGCGTCACAATATACTGTATAAGGTCCTGAACCTGTGGGTAACACCAATACTGATGCCGTAGTTAAAGCTGTCTTGAGCTTCTCAAAGCTCGCTTCACACTCGTCTGACCACCTGAACGAGGCACCCTTCTGGGTCAATCTGGTCAACGTGGCTGCTATGGATGAAAACCCCTCCACAAATCGACGGTAATAGCCAGCCAAATCCAGGAAACTACAGATCTCTATAGGTGAGGTGGGCCTAGGCCAGTTCTGAACTGCCTCGATCTTCTAAGGATCTACCTAAATACCCTCTACTAATACAACGTGACCCAAGAAAGCAACTGAACTCAACCAAAATACGCATTTTGAGAACTTAGCATATAACTGGCCGTCTCTCAGAGTTTGAAGAATGATCTGAAGGTGCTGCTCATGCTCCTCTCTATTGTGGGAGTAGATCAAGATATCATCAATAAACACAACTATAAAGGAATCCAAGTAGGGTTTGAACACCCCGATTCATCAAATCCATGAATGCTGCTGGGGCATTTGTCAGCCCAAATGACATCACTAGAAACTCAAAATGCCCCTACCAAGTCCGAAAAGCTGTCTTAGGGACATCGGATGCCCTAATACTCAACTGATAGTAGCCATATCTCAAATCAATCTTCGAAAACACCTAGGCACCCTGCAGCTGATCAAATAAATCATCAATCCTCGACAATGGATACTTGTTCTTGTTTTTGATAGTGACTTTGTTCAACTGTCGATAATCTATACATATCCTCATCGATCCATCTTTCTTCTTCTCAAACAACACAGGTGCACCCCAGGGCGAGACACTAGGTCTAATGAAGCCCATATCAAGAAAATCTTGCAATTATTCCTTCAATTCTTTCAACTCTAGCAGGGGCATGCAGTATGGCAGAATAGAAATGGGCTGAGTGCCCGGAGCCAAATCAATGTGGAAATCAATGTCCATGTCGGGTGGCATCCCCGCCAGGTCTGCAGGAAACACCTCTGGAAACTCACGAACAACTGGCACTAAATCCATGGAAGGAACCTCTATAGTAGAATCGCGGACATAAGCCAAATAAGCTAGACATCCCTTCTCAGCCATATGCCGAGCCTTCACATAAGAGATAACCCTGCTGGTAGAATTGCCAAGAGTCCCTTTCCACTCTAATTAAGGCAACCTCTGCAAGGCTAAGGTCACCGTCTTGGCGTGACAATCTAATATAGCATGATAAGGTGACAGCCAATCCATACCCAGTATGACATCAAAATCAACCATATCGAGTAGTATAAGATCTACACGAGTCTCAAGACTCCCAATGGTGACCACACACGAATATTAAACACAATCTACAATAATAGAATCCCCCACTGGTGTGGACACACACACAGGAGCACTCAAGGAATCACGGGGCACAACCAAATATGAAGCAAAATAGGATGACACATAGGAGTAAGTACACCCCAGATCAAATAGAACTGAAGCATCTCTACTGCAAACTGAAACAGTTCCTGTGATAACAGAGTCAGATGGCTCAGCCTCAGGTCTGGCTGGGAAAGCATAACATCGGGGCTGGGGCCCACCACTCTGAACTACATCCCTGGGACGACCTCTAACCGGATAGTCTCCACCTCTAACGGCCTAACCTCCACCTCTACAAGTCTGGCCTCTACCTCTGGCTGCCTAAGCAGGTGGTGTAGCAACAGGTGCCGGAACCATGGCACGAGAACTCTAATGCTGTAAGTTGCCCGTTGCCCGAGGGCAAAATCTAGCAATGTGCCTTGATTCACCATAAATATAACATAACCTCTGTTGTTATGACTGTTGACCCTGAAACTGACCCTGTCGACCTGAATAACCACCTTGATAACTCTAGAGTGGAAGTGCACTAATAGGAGCTGGTGGTGAACTGTAGGCTGGCTGTTTGAAATAATACATCTGAGGGCCACGAACACCTGAGGCACCGTGGGATGCCTGGAGTGCTGAATGAAACGGCCTGGGAGGATGGCCTCTACCAAAAGTACTCCTGCCTCTAGATGAGGCACCTCTGAACTCACCGGAATAGCGAGGTATCTTGTCAGACCCCTGACCTCCCTGAGTAAGAACCATTTTAACTCGTCTAGCGACATTAGCAGCCGCCTGAAAAGAAATCTCACTCCCAGTCTCCTTAGCCATCTGCAATCTGATAGGCTGAGCAAGTCCATCAATAAACCTCCTCACCCTCTCTTTCTCATGAAGGGCCAAATCCACAAAACGGGTCTCATACTGGGTAACAGTCATACTACCTTGCTGGAGATGCTCAAACTGACGGCGACGCTCCTCTATCAATGTGATAGGAAAAAACTTCTCTATGAGGAGCTGAGATAACTAATCCCAAGTTAGAGAAGGCGACCAAGCTGGTCTGGTCAACAAGTAATCTCTTCACTATTTCTTGGCAGAACCAGTCATCTGAAATGCAGCAAAATCGACCACATTAGTCTCCACTATACCCATGTTCCGTAGAACCTCGTGACAGCTTTCATGATACTCCTGGGATCCTCTGAAGGAGCACCACTTAAGTGAACTGGGAAGAATTTGGTAAACCTGCCCAGCCTCCATAAAGCCTCAAAAGATATAGCTGACCCATTACCAGTCTGTGGCGCAAAAATCGGCTAAACTACTCAGACTAGATGAGCTGCTGGAGTCTGATACTGGGGAGCTATCTGATCCGGAGCGGGAGTAGTGGGAATCTGGGCTCCTCCTCCAGCCTGAGAGACTGTTGGTGCCATGGGAAATGCGCCAGTCTGGGCCACACTCTCCATAAGGCCCACCAAACGGACCAAAGCGTCCTGAAGTACTGGGGTGGCAATGAACCCCTGCAGATTCTGAGCTGGTCCGACAGGAACAGTCTGGGCTGGAACCTCTTCGTCAAGCTCTATCTGAGGCTCCATTGCCGGGGTTGCTGCTCGGGCTCTGGCTGAGCCCTGCCCCTGCCTCGGCCTCTACCCGCGTAGGAACTGCCACTGGAGGCTCTGGCTGCTGCTCAGCTGAGGAAGCGGTGCGTGTTCTCGCCATCTGCGAGAGAATAAGAGTAGAAGAGTTCAATCAGTATTGAGAAAGCAAAATCACACGACCGAGAAGAATAGAAGTGAAACTTGTTCCTAAACTTCATAGCATCTGGAAGATAAGCACAGACGTCTCCGTACTGATCCCCCAGAGACTACTAAGCTTGCTCGTGAATCGTGAGATCTAGGCAACCTAGTGCTTTGATACCAACTTGTCATGACCCGGAATTCCCACCATCGGGACCGTGATGGCGCCTAACATTTCACTTGCTAGGCAAGCCAACGTTAAAGAATCATTTAAACCAAACCCTTATTTCCATTCAGTAAATAACAATAATTAGCTAAGACAAAATATAATAAGTGCGGAATAATATAAAAACTGTATTAATTACTATCACCCGGATTTGGATTCACAATTCACGAGCATTCTAGAATTTTGTACAAGTAATAGTCTGAAAGAAATACAACTGTATGAGTGAAAGAAAGAGTAGGACAAAAAGATATACGGGGACTTCAAGGTCAGTGAATGCCGACAGATCTACCTTGAGTCTTCGGATAGCGGACCAATAGCAAATATCTCGATCAACTCGAGCCGGTACCAAAATCTGCACAGAAAGTGCGGTGTGCAGTATCAATACAACCGACCCCATGTACAGGTAATGTCACAAGCCAAAACCCAACCTGTCGTGATGGTGCCCATCTCGATACTAGGCAAGCTGATAATCTCAATAAACCATAATTTCTCTTAAGTTTGAAAATACAATAATTTAATATAATACAAAATCCCATAAATACTGACACGAACGCCCCCCAAAACCTGGTGTCACTGAGTACATGAGCATCTAATATGGATACAAATCTGGAACATAAGGTCTATAATAGTGTAAGACCAAAATACAGTAAACAAGGAGATAGAGAAAGAGAGACAAGGTCTGCGAAACACGACAGCTACCTCTGAATCTCCTGAAAATGAACTGCACGAAATGATCAACACCTGCTATGTCTGGGAACATCTGGATCTGCACACGAAGTGCAGGGTGTAGTATGAGTACAACTAACTCAGCATGTAACAATAATAACTAAGGAACTGAAGAAAATGACGAGCTACACAGTTACAGTTCACTTTCAGTAATTCCAGCAAAGAATAGATATGCTTTCAAATCCGGCAGTTTAAGTCAAATCAATTTTATAAAGTTTAATTTCATGTAATCCGGATATAAAATCTTTCAGAAATTTCACAACAATGACAGATAGCAAGCAAGTGCAATAACAAATGCAAAGCAAGTACAACCTCTCAGGCAACAATCACTCAACTCATCACTGGGCTCTCAGCCCTCAGCACTCACATTCAATGGGTACCCGTGCTCACTAGGGATGTACAGACTCCGGGGGGGCTCCTACAACCCAAACGCCATAATCTGCACAGACAACTCACGTGCTATAATATCTTATGCGGACAACTCACGTGCCATAATATCCTTACCTCACCGATAGGCCCTCTACCTTACTCAGTCCTCAACCTCTCTAGTCTCTCGGGCTCTCAGAAATCACAAACATCAGCCCAAACAAAGATAACATAATGCGTCGACAAATATCAAGAAAGACTGAGGTATGATACGCAAGTAAAATCATGACTGAGCACAAGATAAAAATTAGCAATTAATTCAATAAGTATGTGCCCTTTGTGGGTCCTAATAGTACTATCACATAGCCTAAGCATGATTTCTAACATGATTTACAGTCAAATTTCTTCAACACATAGAGAGCATACAGCTAACAACAAACAATTCAACTTTACAGTTTCACGGGACGGACCAAGTCACAATTCCCTCGGTGCACGCCCACACGCTCGTCACCTAGCATATGCGTCACCTCCAAAATAATCACATGACACAAAATTTCGGGGTTTCATACCCTCAGGACCAGATTTAAAACTGTTACGTACCTAAGAGTGTGAAATTTTTACTCTGCTATGCCTTTGCCTTGCAAATCGGCCTCCGAATGCCTCGAATCTAGTCACAAATAATTCGTTTCAGTCAATAAAATTTATTGGAATTAATTCCATAAGAAAATGCTAATTTTCCATAAAAATTTGAATTTTTAGCTCAAACATTGCATGTGGGGCCCACATCTCGGAACGCGACAAAAGTTATAAAAAATCCGAAAGCCCATTCAACCACGAGTCTAACCATACCAATTTTATCAAAATCTGAGCCCAACTCGAGCCTCGAATCTTCAATTTACACGAAGAGGGTTTTCAAACTTTTCCAACTTAATTCACCAATTAAATGATAAAAACAACCATGGATTAGGGTAATTTAACCAGTATTGAGTTAAGAACACTTACCCAATTGTTTTCCTTGAAAAACTCTCGAAAATCGCCTCTTCCCGAGCTCCAATCCGTCAAAAACTGAAAATGGGACGAAGTCCCATTTTTAAAACTTAAACTCTCTGTCCAGACCTCTCTTCTTCGCGAACGCGACAGGACCATCGCGTTCGTGAAGCAGAAAATGTGCTTCCCAACATTTTCTCTTCGCGAATGCAAGACACTGCTCGCGAATGCGATGCTTTATGAAGCCCTTCTTCGCCAATGCGAGCTACCCTTCGCGGACGCGAAGGCAAAAACCCATGACCACTATTTTTTCCCTTTGCGAACGTGATACCCCAAACGCGAACGCAATGCACAACCCAGATCCTCTTCGCAAACATAAGACCCCCTCGTGAACGCGAAGAGTAAATCCTGCCTGCCTGAAATTCCTCTTCGCAAACGTGAGGGCCCACTCGCGAATGCAAAAGAGAAAATCTGAAAAATGCAGCAATAGATATCAGCAATCTCACCAAGGCCACAAATGATCCGTTAACCATCCAAAACTCACCCCAAGCCCCTCGGGACCTCAACCAAATATACCAACAAGTTCTAAAACATCATACGAACTTAGTCGAACCCTCAAATCATCTAAAACAATGCTAAAACCATGAATTACACCCTAATTCAAGCCTAATGAACTTTGAAATTTCTAATTTCTACAAATGACTCCGGAACCTATCAAATCACGTCCGATTGACCTTAAATTTTGCACACAAGTCATAAATTACATTACAGAGGTATTCCAATTTTCAGAATCGGATTCCGAATCCAATATCAAAAAGTCAATCCCCCCCCCCCCTCCCGATAAAACTTCCCAAAAATTAAACTTTCGGCATTTCAAGCCTAATTCCTCTACGGACCTCCAAATAATATTCCGGACATGCTCCTAAGTCCAAAATCGCTATACGGGGCTATTGGAATTATAAAAATTCAAATCCGAGGTCGTTTACACATAGGTCCATATCCAGTTTACTTTTCTAACTTAAATTTTCAATTATGAGATTAAGTGTCTCATTTCACTCAGAATCCCTGCCGGACCCGAACCAACTAATCCGGTAAGTCATAAAACAACTATAGAGCATAAATTGAGCAGTAAATAGGGGAACGGGGTTATAATACTCAAAACGACCGGTCGGGTCGTTACAGGTAAGTGTCGAGCCTAACCTCGACGAAGTAGTGACGAGGCTAAGGCGAGGACCTACAAATCCACCTGTACAATTTAACAGTGTATATACAAATAACAGAAATGAAGAACTAAGCAGGAAATGTCGGGAGGAGAACATGCTGAGGGGAATACGATATAAAGAAATACAACAGAATGATAACCGGAGCAGTCAACATACCATGAATCAACAGGAATAGTGAATACAGTAAAGGAAAAATGCACGGCATCACCCTTCGTGCTTTTACTCTCAATCTCACCATAACATCAATAGAAACGGCACGACATCACCCTTCGTGCATTAACTCTCATATCATGGCACGACATCACCCTTCATGCATTAACACTCGCAATATGGCACGGCATCACCCTTCGTGCATTAACACTCACAATATGGCACGGCATCACCCTTCGTGCATTAACACTCACAATTTGGGATGACATTACCCTTCGTGCATTAACACTCTCCCTTACCATAATGCAATGCATAAATAACAACATGGAGATAGAATAATAAGTACAAACCTTACTTCAACATTTGGTTCCACAATATAAATCTCAACTTTTAAATAAATACTCGATTACCAACAGAAAATCCGTAAACATGATAATGACGATCAATTTAACAACACTAGTATAAACATGTAGCAATTAGGCATAGGAATAGACAGTATAAGAAAACGAAAGAAACATGAAAAAATAGGTAAATTGGCGGCGCATAAGTACTCGTCACCTCACATATACGCCGCTCACATGAATTTCACTTAGCAAATAATCTAAGGTTCCTAATTCCCTCAAGTCAGGGTTAGACACAACACTTACCCCGCTCTGAAGGCCACTAAATTCTCAATCACAACTTTTCTTTTAGAATTCACCTCCAAACCACTCGTGTCTATTCAAAAATAACTCAATAATATCAAATATTGCTAAAGAAATTAATTATATTGCTTAAATTAAATTTTCCAAAATTTCCTCCAAAAAGTCGAAAATTCGACCCCGAGCCCACTTGGTCAAAACCCGAGATTCGGACCAAAATACATTTACCCCCCCCCCCCCGACGAGCCCGAATTAATAATTGATTTTGGAATCCGACCTCAAATTGAGGTCTAAATCCTTAAATTTTCGAAATCCCTAGTTTCTACCCTAACCCCTAATTCTACCATTAAAACTCTAGATTTTAGGTTGATAATTCATAAAATAAAATGGGTAATTGAAAGAAAATAATTTAGAATCACTTACCAACACTTTGGGGAAGAAAATGACTCTTGAAAATCGCCTCTACCCGTTTGGTTCTTGAAAAATATTGAAGAAATGGCTTAAACCCGTGTTTGATTATGTTTTATGCACTAGGCGACAGTGTGCATCGCATTCGCGAGGCCACGGTCGCATTCGCGAAGGGTACTGACTGCCAAGCCTTCGCATTCGCGAGACCCTGCTCACGTTCGCGATGGTTACACCCCCCCTGGCCTTCGCGTTCGCGTGACATTGCTCGCGTTCGCGATGAAGGAACGGTTAACCCTCCCCTTGGTCCCCAAGTGCTTCACGTTCGAGATGAGCCGGTCGCGTTCGCGAAGGGTAAATCCCCCATCACTTCGCGTTTGCGACGAGGCCTTCGCGTTCGTGAAGAAGAAGTCTCAGCCTCACCAGTTTACTCTTCGCGTTCGCGAGAGGATCTTCGCGAACGCGAAGAAGGATATGCCAGACACCAGAATCTGCAAAAAACCAGATTCTTTCCAAGTTCAAAACATCCCGTGGCTTTTCTGAAACTCACCCGAGCCCTCGGGGCTCCAAACCAAACATGCACACAAGTTTAAAAACATCATACGGAGCTGCTCGCGCGATCAAATCGCGAAAATAACACCTAGAACTCCGAATTTAGCACCAAATCAAATAAAATTCTCAAGAACACTTTAAAATTCATATCTTCTCTATTGGATGTCCGAATCACGTCAAATCAACTCCGTTTCTCACCAAATTTCACAGACAAGTCTTAAATATCATAATGAACCTGTACCGGGCTCCGGAACTAAAATACGGACCTGACACTGACAATCCCAAACATCAATCAATTCTTAAAAATAATTAATTTTTAAACTTTTAATTTTCATCAAAAATTCATAACTCAAGCTAGGGACCTCCGAATTCGATTCCGGGTATATGCCAAGGTCCCATAATTCGATACGAATCCACCGGAACCGTCAAAATATGGATCCGAGCCCATTTACCAAAAATATTGACCGAAGTCAACTAAAATCAATTCTTAAGGCATAAATTCTTATTCGCATCAATTTTCAACATAAACGTTTTCCGGAAAGATGCTCGGACTGCGCACGCAAATCGAGATGGATAAAAAATAAGATTTTTAAGGCTTAAGAGCGTAGATTCGAGTTCTAAAATATAAGATGACCTTTTGGGTCATCACAATTTTTTTTCTGTAGTTTGTGATTCATGATGTTCCGGGTTTTGGGATTACTGTGTATTTATTTTTTGAATAGTTGGTTATTGTACATGCCAAGAGGTATGGTACCCAGTTATATTGTTAAATTTATGTTTTAAATTTATTATTCCCCAAATGTTAGGCTTACCTAGTCGTAGAGACTAGGTGCCGTCACGACGTAATAAGGAGGGGAAATTGGGTCGTGACAAGAAATGAATATGTTGATCAACTAAATAAAAGGTTGATTGCTAAGTTTTACAGTAAAAATAAAATATAATTCAGTTTTGACTCAGGAGAAGATGATATAAACAATAACTACCAAGAAGAATACTTAAATACTTTAATACCAATTGGCCTTCTACCCTACATGTTTGTTGTCAAGTTCATTATTTATTACACATGTTAGTGTCACCATATATATAATAGACTAACTTAAAATTGATCTTCCATTACATATAGGTTTATGCCTGTCATGCTACTGAAAACTTAGATCTGCTAAATATCTTATGTAATAGTACACATATGGTATATAGAAGTTTTGACAATAACGCCATACATGCAAAACTTATGATACTAGTGAATATGCTTCTAAGTATGTGTTTATCCCGGAATTCAACTTTCGTCTTCCGAAACTAAAGAATATCCTTTTAAATTTGTGTGAAAATAATTTTCAGTATGTTTATGTTTTGTAGTTATAAGAAATAAAGCACAAGGACAAACATCCTAAATATTGAACTATATTTACCACAATAGTAACCAAAGCATTAGAAGGAAATATATACAAAAAAATATTGTCTATAAAGAAGTGTTCAGTAAGATATTATCACATTAGATACCTTTAAACTACAATAGTTAATTATCTACTTAACATGACTAAAATTGATCATTTATTTAATTAAATTTTATTTTTTCTTCATATAAATAAATATTTAAACCATCATGTGTCATTATTAACGTGCAACGCATGTTTATATATATATATATACACACACACTAATAGTTTGTATTTTATGATATAATGTTAAGCAAAAATAAAATACAGAGAAGAAAGAATTCCCCTCCAAAACAAAATAAGAATTCAAATTGTATCTGAGGTAATAAAGAAATTTTCATATTTGAAGCCGTTCACCCACATATGAAATAGTATCTGGTAAAAGCATGAGGTAAAAGCATGAGTCAAGTAGCAGTAAACCCTGGAAAGCAAAGCCTTAGTCAATTGTTAGTAGGTAAAGAAGTGTGTGTATATATATATATATATATATATATATATATATATATATATATATATATATATGTTATGTAAGGTCACAAACAAATCAATTGCAATGCATTACCTGTTAGCCAAATTCCTTAAGCTAATATCTGTAAGAACAACCAAAAAACAAATCCCCGTAATTCTCATCTTTAATCTTTTAGTATTTTATAAACTTAAAAACTAAGATATAAATAAAACAACATGTTTAAAATTTTATAAAATTCAATTAATTAAAAATAGTATAGGAATACATACATACATTGCAAACAAAAATCCAACACAACTTTCAGTTTTATATTATATATTATACACTAATAGTTTTTATTTTATGATATTATGTTAAACATATGATATAAAAATTATTTAAAAGAAATAAAAGATAGAACCAATTAAAAAATTGAAAAAAACAAAACAGTAAAAACATACCACGGTGAAATAGAAAGATGAAGAATGAAAATTCAACAAAAACATACATGTGTTTTCATGAGTGAGCACCATCTGGTGATATATGGAAGTGAAATTGGAAGGATGCCCAATTTTTTGTTTCTCGTAATACGCAAGGCATGAGAATTCTTCTCAGTTAGGTATGTTGTTTGTGCTATTTAGGAAGAAGAAAGTTTCTATAGGAAAATGGAATGGAGATAAGGATTAGTTCCAACTTTTAATTACTATCATTATTTCCATGATGGTAACATTCCATCAATTGCAACAGTTGTGTCACAACCCAATTTCCCATGTAGGCCGTGATGGCGCCTAACGTTACCGATAGGCAAGGCTATAGTGAACTAATTACGTGATTGTTTCTTTTAACAATTTAGAAATAGTTGATTTTTAATTATTGAACAAATAGGAGGCGAAAAATTTCATAAAAGTGATTAATAGAAAATTTAAGAGTAAATAAGAGAAAATAGATAATCAAAATCAACAAGTGTCTACTAGCATAATTTTCAAGAATTGGTGTAACACCCCGAAAAATTTCTAAGTATTTTAAGACCATTAAGAAGATTGGCGGGTGCTAATTTTATCAATTCGGGTATGAACAAGACTGATAATTTGAATGATATCGATTGATCACGATAATATATGTATGAGGTGCATTAAGAATAATTTATGGTCTAAGAAGAGCCCTAAGGCTAAGTCAAGTTAAAATTATATGGTAGGATAAAGTTTCAAGTGAGTTCGCACAAGATCTAATTTCAAACGAGCATAACTATCAAGATATGAATTATACTGAATAACCTATTAAATTACAGGCCTTTGAGTCTAGTTTCTAACACATCAGACCTTTTGTCATTTAGATATGTATATAGAAATTTATGGCCATTTTGCTGGACCTGTGTCATATGCGCGCCCAGATGCGCGGCCGCGCATATTTGAGAGTTTCTGCCTCAGGTGCGCGGCCGCACACGTAGGAGCTCATTTAATACCCCCAAGGCCGGATAGAGGGAGGGGTTAAGTTATTTTTGAGCTAAAACCTGATATTTTTAGAGAGAAGTGAGAGTGTTCTAGTTAGAGGAAGAAGCTCAAGTGTCTTGTTCATCAAATCTTGCTCAAGCCTTGAAATCCAACAAGAAATCTCTCAAGTTCTTTATCTAAGAGGTAAGGTTTCATACCCTAGTTTTTCAATTTCGGATTTGGGTAGAAGATGGCTGATTAGGAGTATGATTCTTGGGTGTAAGAGTATTATTTATATATGCTTGTACCAATAAGGTTTGTGGGAAGATTTTTGAGTTCAAATGGTAAAGATTGGGTTGAAAATGGTAGAAATTTTCAAAGACTTTAATTGAAGATTTGAGGGTCGAGTTGATGTCGGAATTTGGTGAAATTTATATGGTTGGACTCGTTCTTGGATGGGCGTTCATATTTTATAACTTTTGTCGGGTTCTGAGATGTGGGGCCCACGGACAATTTTTGAGTTAATTTTAAATTTTTATTGGAAAATTAGTATTTCCTTATGGAATTAATTACAATAATTTGTATTGACTGAATCGAATTAATTGTGGCTAGATACGAGGCTTTCGGAGATAAATTCTCATGAAAAGGGCATAACGGAATAAAGAATTATACGGTTTGAGGTAAGTAATAGTTCTAAATTTGGTCCTGAGGGTATAAAACCCTGGATTATGTGTTATGTGATTGTTTTTGAGGCGTACACATGCTGGTGATGGGTGTGTGGGCGTGCACCGTAGAAATTGTGACTTGGTCAATTCCATTGATCTATGTAGTTGAATAAATTGTTATTACCCGTACATTTTTCCACGTATTGGGGAAATTGAACTATAAATCATGTTTAAACCATGTGTTGACACTGTTGGGACCCACAGAGGTCGTGTACATGTTGAATTATCTGTTAAATTACTATTTTGTACTCAGTCACGATTTTACTTATATATTACATCTCAGTCTCTATTGTTCATTATTGATGCATCATATCACTGTTGTTGGGCTGCTTATCATGATTTCTGAGAGCTCGAGAGACTGGAGAGGTTGATGACTGAGTGAGGGCGAGGACATAATTGTGTGGATATTTATGGGATCGGGTTACATGCCGCATCATGTTTTATTGATTTATGCCATGAGTGGCTTGTTATAGCGCTTGGGCTGAAGGAGCCCCTCCGGAGTCTGCACACACCCCCAATGAGCGTAGGTACCTACTGAGTGAGAGTGCGAGTGCTGAGTGCCGAGTGCTGAGTGACTGTGAGGAAAGAGTGGTTGTGAGGTTGGAGTGAATGGGAGGACTGAGTGACTGTTACTCTGAGAAGATGCATTGATTTCATTGTTGCTGCATTTCAGCTGTCATATATGACTGTTTAGGAAAAATTTCTAAAAGACATTTTCTTCTATTGCAGTCAAAGTTGATATGAAATTATGATGAAATTTCAAATGTTTAACTTGAGAGCATGCGTACCCTATTATGTTGAAAATTTATGTATTTAGACTTAGGTGTGAAGCTCGTCACTACCTTCAGTTCTCATTTATTATTGTTACTTACTGAGTTGGTTGTACTCATACTATACCCTGCACTTCGTATGCAGATCCAGGTGATCCCGGACATAGTGGGTGCTGATTCTTTTACACAGTTGATTTTCCAAAGATTCAGAGGTAGCTGCCATGTTTCGCAGACCTTGTCTCTCTTTCCCTATCTCTTTGTTTATTGTATTTGGTCTTAGACTATTATAGACTGTGTTTTCCAGACTTGTAATGTATAGATGCTCCTGTACTCAATGACACCGGGTTTTGGGAGTGTATTTATATCCAGTATTTGTGGGATTCACTCTTAAACTTAATTATGATGTTTTCCGTATTTAAAAGATATTGTGGGTTATTGATTATGTCGGCTTGCCTAGTATTGAGATAGGCGCCATCACGACGGGAGAGATTTCGAGTATGTGACACCTGGTATCACAAGTTTATGAGCAACTAGTAGAATATACAAAACTCTAGTTACTGTCCGAAATAGAGTAGACAGAATATAAATACAAAAGCAAGACTCTAGGGAATGCAGAACGGCTCGGGAAGCAACTCACAACTAGGCCTCGAGATATCTGGGATGTGCGTCGGTAGGACCGCCAGATGCACCTCCCTCAGATACTGCACGTTTAGTGCAGAAGTGTAGCGTGAGTACATAAGCAATATGTACCCAGTAAGTATCAAGTCTAACCTCAAAGAAGTAGTGATGAGGGGTCGATTTCAGCACTTACTATGGGCTAGCAATATGAATAAAGAAATTTCTAAATAACATGAGTAATGTAAGTAATAATAATAACTCATCAATAAGCAGGAGCAAATAGTTCTTCGACAATTCTTAAAAATCCTAGATAGATCACTTTCTTTACAAATCGTAACCTTTCAAACCACAACATAATATAAGGTACGGTTAGTCACCAAGTATTATTAAGCACGATTTATGCCGAGGTCGTACGGCCCGATCCAGAATAATGTGTATGCTGCTGAGGGTCGAGCGGCACGAACCATAGATGCATCTATCTACTGCCGAGGCGTTCGACCCGCTCCACAAGAAGAGATGATACTTTATTAGCATTTGACTCAACCGTTATTAAAGGCTAATACACAAGGTACAACAAATTCCATTAATGGTCTCCCCCAATTTAATCAACAAGTTCTAAATATTTTAGGAGCTTTAATTAGCAAGTAGGGTGCCAACATTTCAAGTAATCCATGATTTGGGTCCTAGACTACTCGGACATTAGCATGAATAGTAGCTACGCACAGACTCTCGTCACCTCGTGCATACGTAGCCCCCACAATTAGAAAAGAGACTTACCTCATCTCAAAGCTTACTTTCTGGTCCATAACTGTGCCTTAAACCCTCAACTTTGTCCTAAACGACTCGAAACTAGTCAAACGTTATATAAAATAATCAATACATGTGCAAAGGTACATATTCTAACTATTAAAGTGATTACCCAATCCCAATTGAAGAATTTCTAAAATTCACTCCCGAGCCCACGTGCCCGAATTCCGGAAATTTTTGAAGAAAGTAGTTATCCATAACCTCACGAACTCAAATATATGATTTTCTGTCACGACCCAAAATTTTCCACCGACGGGACCGTGATGGCACCTAACATTTCACTTGTTAGGCAAGCCAATGTTAGAAAAAATCGTTAAACCAATTCCTTATTTACATTCAGTAAATAACAATAATTAACTAGGATGAAATATAATAAGTTCGGAATATCATAAAACTGTATTAATTACTACCACCCGGATCTGGAGTCACAATTCACAAGCATTCTAGAATTTTCTAAAAGTAATACTCAGAAAGAAATACAGCTGTCTGAATGAAAGAAACAGTAGAACAACAAAGATAGACGGGGACTTCAAGGTCTGTGAACACCGACAGATCTACCTTGAGTCTCCGAACAGCGGACCAATAGCAAAATCTCGATCAACCCGAGCCGATATCAAAATCTGAACAGAAAGTGCAGAGTCCAGCATCAGTACAACCGACCCCATGTACTGGTAAGTGTCGAGCCTAACCTCGACGAAGTAGTGACGAGGCTAAGGCAAGGCACCTACAAATCAACCTGTACAAGTTAACAGTGTATATGCAAATAAAAGAAATGAAGAACTAAACAGGAAATGTCGAGAGGGGAACATATTGAGGGGAATACAAGATAGAGAACTACAACAAAATGATCACGGAGCAGTCAATATACCATGAATCAATAGGAATAGTGAATACAGTAAAGAAAAATGCACGGCATCACCCTTCGTACTTTTACTCTCAATCGCACCATAAAATCAATAGAAACGGCACGGCATCACCCTTCGTGCATTAACTCTCATATCATGGCACGGCATCACCCTTCATGCTTTTACACTCAAAATATGGCACGACATCACCCTTCATGCTTTTACACTCACAATATGGCATGACATCACCCTTCGTGCATTAACACTCACAATATAGCACGGCATCACCCTTCGTGCATTAACACTCTCCCTTACCACAATGCCATACATAAATGACAACAGGGAGATAGAATAACAATTACAAACCTTACTTCAACATTTGGTTCCACAATATAAATCTCAACTTTTAAATAATTACTCGATTACCAACAGAAAATCCGTAAACATGATAATGACGATCAATTTAACAACACTAGTATAAACATGTAGCAATTAGGCATAGGAAGAGACAATATAAGAAAACGGAAGAAACATGGAAAAATAGGTTAATTGGCGGCGCACAAGTACTCGTCACCTCACATATATGCCGCTCACATGAATTTCACTTAGCAAATAATCTAAGGTTCCTAATTCCCTCAAGTCAGGGTTAGACACAACACTTACCTCGCTCCGAAGGCCACTTAATTCTCAATCACAGCTTTTCCTTTGGAATTCACCTCCAAACCACTCGTATCTATTAAAAATGACTCAATAATATCAAATATTGCTAAAGGAATCAATTATATTGCATAAATTAAATTTTTCAAATTTTCCTCCAAAAAGTCGAAAAATCGACCCCGGGCCCGCTTGGTCAAAACCCGAGGTTCGGACCAAAATTCTTTTACCCATTCACCCCCGAGTCCGAATATGTAATTAGTTTTGGAATCTGACCTCCAATTGGGGTCTAAATCCTCAAATTTTCGAAATCCCTAATTTCTACCCTTAACCCCTAATTCTACCATGAAACTCTAGATTTTAGGTTGATAATTCAAGAAATGTAATGGGTAATTGAAAGAAAATGGTTTAGAATCACTTACCAACACTTTGGGGAATAAAATGACTCTTGAAAATCGCCTCTACCTGTTTGGTTCTTGAAAAATGTTGAAGAAATGGCTTAAACCCGTGTTTGGAGTCTGTTTTAAGTCACTGGACATGCCTTCATCACCTTCGCGAGTCTTTCTACGCGTTCGGGTAAGGCAGCTCCCCCCAAGCCTTCGCATTCGCGACCCAGTGGACGCGTTCGTGTAGAAGAACATGACCCCCTCCCCCAGGTCCCTTAAACTATCGCGTTCGCGTTCGACAAATCGCGTTCGCGAAGGGTACCAGCCCCAACGCTTCACGTTCGCGACCAGTCCTTCGCGTTCGTGAAGAAGAAATTTTCCTTGCCCCCAATTTACCTTTCACGTTCGCGACACAACCTACGCGAACGCGAAGAAGGGCACACCAGAACAACAGCTGCAGCAAAAATCTCAGATTTTCTAAGTGCAAATCACACTGTAGCCTATCCGAAACTCACCCGAGCCCTCGGGGCTCCAAACCAAACATGCACACATGTCTAAAAACATAATACGGACCTGCTCATGCGATCAAATCGCCAAAATAACACCTAGAACTCCAAATTTAGCAACAAATCGAATGAAATTCTCAAGAACACTTTAAAATTACCATTTTCTCAACCGAAGGTCCGAATCACGTCAAATCAAATCCGTTTCTCACCAAATTTCTCAGACAGGTCTTAAATATCATGATGAACCTGTACCGGGCTCCAAAACCAAAATATGAACCCGATACTAACAATGCCAAATATCAATCAATTCTTAAAAATAAATAATTTTCAAACTTTTAATTTTCATCAAAAATTCATAACTCAAGGTAGGGACCTCCGAATTCGATTCCGGACATACGCCCAGGTCCTATAATTCGATACGAACCTATCAGGACCGTCAAAGCATGGATCTGGGCCCGTTTACCAAAAATGTTGACTGAAGTCAACTAAAATTAACTTTTAAGGCAAAAATTCTTATTTTCATTAGTTTTCAACATAAAAGCTTTCCGGAAACCTGCCCGGACTGGGCACGCAAATGAGGAGGGTAAAAATGAGATTTTTAAGGCTTAAGAGCGCAGATTCGAGTTCTAAAACATAAGATGATCTTTTGGGTCATCACAATCTCCACCTCTAAAACAACCGTTCATCCTCGAATGGACATAGAAAAGTACCTGGGCTGGTGAAAAGATGGGGATATCTACTCCGCATATCGGACTCGGACTCCCAAGTAGCTGCCTCAATAGGCTGACCTCTCCATTGCACTCGATCTAAAGGGTAACTCTTTGATCTCAACTAGCGAACTTGTCGGGCTAGAATTACCACCGGCTCCTCCTCGTAAGTCAATTTCTTGTCCAACTGGACAGAGCTAAAATCTAACACATGGGACGGATCGTCATGATACTTTCGAAGCATAGAGACATGGAATACCGGATGAACAACTGCTAAACTAGGTGGTAACGCATGCCTGTAAGACACCTCTCCCACTCTCTCCAGAATCTCAAAAGGTCCGATATACCTAGGGCTCAACTTGCCCTTCTTTCCGAACCTCATTACTCCCTTCATGGGTGATACCCAAAGTAACACTTTCTCTCCGACCATGAATGCAACATCACGAACTCTACGATTGGCATAACTCTTCTGCCTGGACTGAGTTGTGCGAAGTCGATCTTGAATAATCTTGACCTTATCCAAGGCATCCTGTACTAAGTCTGTTCCCAACAACCGAGCCTCTCCCGACTCGAACCACCCAACTAGCGACCGACACCGCCTACCATATAATGCCTCATAGGGAGCCATCTGAATGCTCGACTGGTAGCTATTGTTGTAGGCGAACTCTGCAAGGGGCAAGAACTGATCCCACGATCCTCCGAAGTCTATAACATAAGCGCAGAGCATATCCTCCAAGATGTGAATAGTACGCTCGGACTGCCTGTCCATCTGAGGATGGAATATTGTGCTCAACTCAACCCGCGTACCCAACTTACGTTGTACTGCCCTCCAAAAGTGCTAGGTAAACTGCGTACCTCGATCAGAAATGATAAACACGGGCACACCATGAAGACAGACGATTTCACAAATATAAATCTCTGCTAACCGCTCCGAGGAATAGGTAACTGCCACAGGAATGAAGTGCGCTGACTTAGTCAGCCTATCCACAATAACCCATACGACGTCGAACTTCCTCTGAGTCCGTGGGAGTCCAACAACAAAGTCCATAGTAATACGCTCCCACTTCCACTCAGGAATCTCCATCTGCTGAAGCAAACAACCGGGTCTCTGATGCTCATATTTAACCTGCTGACAATTTAGGCACCGAGCTACGTAAGAAACTATATCTTTCTTCATCCTCCTCCACCAATAATATTGCTGCAGGTCCTGGTAAATCTTGGCAGCGCCCGGGTGAATAGAATACCAAGTACTGTGAGCCTCCTCAAGGATCAACTCACGAAGCCCATCCACATTAGGCACACAAATACGACCCTGCATCCTCAAAACTCCATCATCTCCGACAGTAACCTGCTTGGCACCACCGTGCCACACTGTGTCTCTAAGGACAAGTAAATGAGGATCGCTATCCTGCCAATCTCTGATGCACTCAAACAAAGAAGACCGAGCAATTGTACAAGCTAGAACACGGCTGGGCTCAGAAACATCTAGTCTCACGAACTTGTTGGCCAAGGCCTGAACATACAATGCAAGCAGTCTCTCACCAACTGGAATATATGCAAGGCTACCCATACTGACTGACTTTCTACTCAAAGCATCGGCCACCACATTGGCCTTCCAGGGATGATACAATATGGTGATATCATAGTCTTTTTAATAGCTCCAGCCACCTCCTCTGCCTCAAATTGAGTTCCTTATGCTTGAACAAATACTGCAAGCTCTAATGATCAGTGAATACCTCACATGGCACGCCGTAAAGATAGTGCCTCCAAATCTTCAGCGCGTGAACAATGGCTGCCAGCTCTAGATCATGAACATGGTAATTCTTCTCATGAACCTGCAGCTGCCGTGAAGCATATGTAATAACCTTGCCACCCTGCATCAATACCGCACCCAGACCAATACGAGATGCGTTGCAATATACTGTATAAGATCCTGAACCTGTGGGTAACACCAATACCGGTGCCGTGGTCAAAGTAGTCTTGAGCTTCTGAAAGCTCGCTTCACACTCGTCTGACCACCTAAACGAGGCACCCTTCTGGGTCAATCTGTTCAACGGGGCTGCTATGGATGAAAACCCCTCCACAAATCGACGGTAATAGCCTGCCAAACCCGGGAAACTATGGATCTATGTAGCTGATGTGGGTCTAGGCCAGTTCTGGACTGCCTCAATCTTCTTAGGATCCACCTGAATACCCTCTACTGATATAACGTGACCCAAGAAAGCAACTGAACTCAACCAAAACTCACATTTTAAGAACTTAGCATATAACTGGCTGTCTTTTAGAGTCTGAAGAATGATCCGAAGGAGCTGCTCATGCTCCTCTCGACTGTGGGAGTAGATCAAGATATCATCAATAAACACAACCACAAAGGAATCCAAGTTGGGTTTGAACACTCGGTTCATAAAATCCATGAATGCTGCTGGGGCATTTGTCAACCCAAAATACATTACTAGAAACTCATAATGCCCATACCGAGTCCGAAAAGCTGCCTTAGGAAAATCGGATGCCCTAATCCTCAACTGATGGTAGCAAGATCTCAAATCAATCTTTGAAAACACCTTGGAACCCTGAAGCTGATCAAATAAATCATCAATCCTCGGCAATGGATATTTGTTCTTGATGGTGACTTTGTTCAACTGCCGATAATCTCTACACATCCTCATCGATCCATCTTTCTTCTTCACAAACAACACAGGTGCACCCCAGGATGAGACACTAGGTCTAATGATGCCCTTATCAAGCAAATCTTGCAACTGCTCCTTCAATTCTTTCAACTCTGGCGGGGCCATGCGATATGGCGGAATGGAAATAGGCTGAGTGCTCGGAGCCAAATCAATGAAGAAATCAATATCCCTGTCGGGTGGCATCCCCGGCAGGTCTGCAGGAAACACCTCTGGAAACTCACGAACAATCGGCACCGAATCTATGGAAGGAACCTCCGCACTAGAATCGCGGACATAAGCCAAATAAGCTAGATACCCCTTCTCGGCCATATGCCGAGCCTTCACATAAGAGATAACCCTGCTGGCAGAATGGCCAAGATTCCCCCTCCACTCTAATCGAGGCAACCCCTGCAAGGCTAAGATCATCGTCTTGGCGTGACAATCTAATATAGCATGATAAGGTGACAGCCAATCCATACCCAACATGACATCAAAATCAACAATGTCAAGAAGTAGAAGATCTACACGAGTCTCAAGACTCCCAATGGTGACCACATACGAACGATAAACACGATCTACAAAAATATCATCTCCCACTGGTGTGGACACATACATAGGAGCACTCAAAAAATCACGGGGCACAACCAAATAGGAAGCAATATGAATAAAGAAATTAATAAATAACATGAGTAATGTAAGTAATAATAATAACTCATCAATAAGCAGGAGAAAATAGTTCTTCGACAATTCTTAAAACTCCTAGATAGATCACTTTCTTTACAAATTGTAACCTTTTAAACCACCAAATAATATAAGGTATGGTTAGTCACCAAGTTATTAAGCACGATTTATGCCGAGGTCGTACGGCTCGATCCAGAATAATGTGTACGCTGTCGAGGGTCGAGCGGCATGAATCATAGATGCATCTATCTACTGCCGAGGTGTTCGACCCGCTCCACAAGAAGAGAGGATACTTTATTAGAATTTGGCTCAACCGTTATTAAAGGGTAATACACAAGGTATCACAAATTCCATTAATGGTCTCCCCCAATTTAATCAACAAGTTCTAAATTTTTTAGGAACTTTAATTAGCAAGTAGGGTGCCAACATTTCAAGTAATCCATGATTTGGGCCCTAGACTACCCGGACATTAGCATGAATAGTAGCTATGCACGGACTCTTGTCACCTCGGGCATACGTAGCCCCCACAATTAGAAGAAAATAATAATTTAAATTACCTATGGGGAGAATACCCTCTTGCAAGGTTAGAAAAGAGACTTACCTCGTCTCAACAACTGTGCTTTAAACCCTCAACTTTGTGCCAAACGACTCGAAACTAGTCAAATGTTATATAAAATAATCAATATGTGCACAAAAGTACATATTCTAACAATTAAAGTGATTACCCAATCCCAATTGAAGAATTTCTAAAACTCACTCCCAAGCCCACGTGCCCGGATTTCGGAAATTTCTGAAGAAAGTTGTTACCCATAACTTCACGAACTCAAATATATGATTTTTCGTCACGACCCGAAATTTTCCACCGACGGGACCCTGATGGCGCCTAACATTTCAGTTGCTAAGCAAGCCAATGTTAGAAAAATTGTTAAACCAATTCCTTATTTCCATTCAGTAAATAACAATAATTAACTAGGATGAAATATAATAAGTGCAGAATATCATAAAATTGTATTAATTACTACCACCCGGAGCGGGAGCTACAATTCACGAGCATTATAGAATTTGCTACAAGAAATAGTCAGAAAGAAATACAACTGTCTGAATGAAAGAAACAGTAGAACAACAAAGATAGACGGGGACTTCAAGGTCTGTGAACGCCGACAGATCTACCTTGAGTCTCCGAACAGCGGACCAATAGCAAAATCTCGATCAACCCGAGCCGGTATCAAAATCTGCACAGAAAGTGCAGAGTCCAGCATCAGTACAACCGACCCCATGTACTGGTAAGTGTCGAGCCTAACCTCGACGAAGTAGTGACGAGGCTAAGGCAAGGCACCTACAAATCAACCTGTACAATTTAACAGTGTATATGCAAATAAAAGAAATGAAGAACTAAACAGGAAATGTCGAGAGGGGAACATATTGAGGGGAATACAAGATAGAGAACTACAACAAAATGATCACGGAGCAGTCAATATACCATGAATCAATAGGAATAGTGAATACAGTAAAGAAAAATGCACGGCATCACCCTTCGTACTTTTACTCTCAATCGCACCATAAAATCAATAGAAACGGCACGGCATCACCCTTCGTGCATTAACTCTCATATCATGGCACGGCATCACCCTTCATGCTTTTACACTCAAAATATGGCACGACATCACCCTTCATGCTTTTACACTCACAATATGGCACGACATCACCCTTCGTGCATTAACACTCACAATATAGCACGGCATCACCCTTCGTGCATTAACACTCTCCCTTACCACAATGCCATACATAAATAACAACAGGGAGATAGAATAACAATTACAAACCTTACTTCAACATTTGGTTCCACAATATAAATCTCAACTTTTAAATAATTACTCGATTACCAACAGAAAATCCGTAAACATGATAATGACGATCAATTTAACAACACTAGTATAAACATGTAGCAATTAGGCATAGGAAGAGACAATATAAGAAAACGGAAGAAACATGGAAAAATAGGTTAATTGGCGGCGCACAAGTACTCGTCACCTCACATATATGCCGCTCACATGAATTTCACTTAGCAAATAATCTAAGGTTCCTAATTCCCTCAAGTCAGGGTTAGACACAACACTTACCTCGCTCCGAAAGCCACTTAATTCTCAATCACAGCTTTTCCTTTGGAATTCACCTCCAAACCACTCGTATCTATTAAAAATGACTCAATAATATCAAATATTGCTAAAGGAATCAATTATATTGCATAAATTAAATTTTTCAAATTTTCCTCCAAAAAGTCGAAAAATCGACCCCGAGCCCGCTTGGTCAAAACTCGAGGTTCGGACCAAAATCCTTTTACCCATTCACCCCCGAGCCCGAATATGTAATTAGTTTTGGAATCTGACCTCCAATTGGGGTCTAAATGCTCAAATTTTCGAAATCCCTAATTTCTACCCTTAACCCCTAATTCTACCATGAAACTCTAGATTTTAGGTTGATAATTCAAGAAATGTAATGGGTAATTGAAAGAAAATGGTTTAGAATCACTTACCAACACTTTGGGGAATAAAATGACTCTTGAAAATCGCCTCTACCGGTTTGGTTCTTGAAAAATGTTGAAGAAATGGCTTAAACCCGTGTTTGGAGTCTGTTTTAAGTCACTGGACATGCCTTCATCACGTTCACGAGTCTTTCTACGCGTTCGGGTAAGGCAGCTCCCCCCAAGCCTTCGCATTCGCGACCCAGTGGACGCGTTCGCGTAGAAGAACATGACCCCCTCCCCTAGGTCCCTTAAACTATCGCGTTCGCGTGAGACAGATATTGTTCGCGAAGGGTACCACCCCCTACGGTTCGCATTCGCGACCAGTCCTTTCGCGTTCGCGAAGAAGAAATTTCCCCTGCCCCTATTTTACCTTTCGCGTTCGTGACACTACCTACGCGAACGCGAAGAAGGGCACACCAGAACAGCTGCTGCAGCAAAAATCTCAGATTTTCTAAGTGCAAATCACCTCGTAGCCTATCCGAAACTCACCCGAGCCCTCGAGGCTCCAAACCAAACATGTACACAAGTCTAAAAACATCATACGGACCTGCTCACATGATCAAATCGCAAAAATAATACCTAGAACTCTAAATTTAGCACCAAATCGAATGAAATTCTCAAGAACACTCTAAAATTACTATTTTCTCAACCGAAGGTCCGAATCACGTCAACTCAACTCTGTTTCTCACAAAATTTCTCAGACAGGTCTTAAATATCATAATGAACCTATACCGGGCTCCGGAACCAAAATACGGACCCGATACTAACAATGCCAAATATCAATCAATTCTTAAAAACAAATAATTTCCAAACTTTTAATTTTCATCAAAAATTCATAACTCAAGCTAGGGACCTCCGAATTTGATTTCCGGCATACACCTAGGTCCCATAATTCGATACGGACCTACCGGGACCGTCAAAGCACGGATCCGGGACCGTTTACTAAAAATGTTGACCGAAGTCAACTAAAATTAACTTTTAAGGCAAAAATTCTTATTTTCATTAGTTTTCAACATAAAAGCTTTCCGGAAACCTGCCCGGACTGCGCACACAAATCGAGGAGGGAAAAAAGGAGATTTTTAAGGCTTAAGAGCGCAGATTCGAGTTCTAAAATATAAGATGACCTTTTGGGTCATCACATCTTCACTACATTCCATAACCATTTTCATGGTTAAACCCCATTTTTATCATAAACCTAGGTTTTTCATCTAAACCTATGATTTCCCAAAATTTTCATGTTAAATCTACCCATAATCAATGTATTTAACTCACATTGTGTAAAAATTACTTACCTCAAAGTGTTAGGTGAAGGCCCCTCTCTAAGAGCTCCAAAAATCGCCCAAGGATTGAAATAAATGAGCTCAAAATGCCTAAGTCCCGTCTTAAATGAGGTTTTGCCTTCTGCGAATTTGGACCTGCGGAATGTTGGCCGCTTCTGCGGCTCCGCATCTACGGAAAAGTCATCGCAGATGCGGCCCTTGCCCAGTGGCCTACTTATGCTTATGCGGACCTCTGGCCCATTTCTACAGCTCCGCTCCTGCGACACACATGCCACTCATGCGGCTTAGGCCGCTCATGCGATTTCTTCTATCGCACCTGCGAGTTCGCAGGTGCGCACGCCCACCCACATCTGTGGTTTCTGGGCTGCTCTTCCTGGGCCTCTTTTGCAGCTTCTTGCTCGCTTCTACGAGGTCACACCTGCGGCTATCCCTACGCAGGTGCGGTTACACCAAAAGCCTGGTGCTTCAGCTGCTGCCCCTAAGTCCAAACTTGGTCCGTGGCTAGTCCGACTGACACCCGAGGCCCCCGGGGGCCCGTCCAAACATACCAACAAGTTTGAAATATAAATCGAACTTGCTCAATCCCTTGAAATACATAAAACAACATCAAAACTAAGAATTACACCTCAAACCAAATTGAATCAACTTAGGAACTTCAAGTTCTTCAACTTACTCCGAGCGCGCCGAAACATATTTAAACTACTCGGAATGACACCAAATTTTGCGTGCAAGTCTTAAATCACCATATGTAACTATTCGTGGGCTCATAATTCCAAATGGACCTCGATAACACCAAACCTACTCCAAACCAAATTTAAAGAACTTTAAAACCTTCAAATAGTCAACTTTCACTACTAAGCGCCGAAACGCTTACGGGTCGTCCAAAACCCGATTCGTACATACGCCCAAGTCCAAAATCATCATACAAACCTATTGGAACTGACAAATCCCGATTCCGATGTCGTTTACTCAAAACTTGACCAAAGTCAAACTTAGCCTTTGTCACGACCCATATTCCATAATAGGTCATGAGGGCGCCCAACGTCGTCGCTAGGCAAGCCAACAATGAACTAACCACGTGATTTCTCTTTTTAATAAATTTCCAAGTAATTTAATTTTCCTTAATTTAAACGAGTTAAAAAACACAAATTAAAATTAAAAAAGCGAAAGCAACTGAGTGTAATCATAACCATGAAATAGACCAAGACCATGAGTCTACTAGTATGTGCCAAGACCTGGTGTCAGAAGAGAATGGGCTAATAATAGAATATAAAAAAGATTACTACTCTACTGTCTGAAATGAAATAGACAGAACAATAACAAAAGAAAGACTCTGGCTGCTGCAGAACGGCTCGAAAGGTAGTTCACCATGTAGTCTCGTAACAGGGATTAAGCGTGCGCGCCGGACTGATACCCAGATGCACCTACCTTAGATTCTACACATTAAGTGCCGAAGTGCAGCGTGAGTACATAAACAACATGCACCCAGTAAGTATCCAGTCTAACCTCGAAAAAGTAGTGACGAGGGGTCGACTTTGACACTTACTATGGGCTAAAGATAATATGCCAAAATTATAAATAATCATGGATTACATGAATAATATTGAAAACTCAATAACAAGAAATAATAAATAATCTTTTCATAAGTACTAAGTCCTGAATTTATTTTCCTCATTTAACGATTTATATCTCAAGCCAATGAAGTAATATCAATTATAAATGGTTCCAAAGATTTATCATGCGCAAATCATACCGAGGTCGTACGGCCCGATCCAATATAAAATATTTAAATTGTGCACTGCCGAGGGTCGAACGACTCGAACCATAGATGCATATATCTATTACTGAGGCATTCGACCCGCTCCACAAAAGAAATACTTTAAAGAAACACACATTCTCAATAACAGTCAAGTGTCCCATTCACAACTTCAAGTGAGTGAAATTTAACCTTTTACAATTCTTTTATACATGTTCAAAATGACTCAAGCAATTAAGTTAACCAGTGGGGTGCAAACATTTCAAGTATAGCATGATATGGGTCCTAGACTACCCGGACAGTAGCATGATTAGTAACTACGTACGGACTCTCGTCACCTCGTGTGTACGTAGTCCCCCCCTCCCCAACAAATGGGAGAACATATTAATTAATTCACCTATGGGGTTAATTCCCTCTTACAAGGTTAGAAAAGAGACTTACCTCATCTCAAGCCTATTTACCGGTCCGAGATTGTACCCAAACCCTCAATTCGGTGCCAAACGACTCGAAACTAGTCAAATATTATATAAAATGATCAATACATGTTCAAAAGTTCATATATCCTAACTATCAAAGTGATTTCCCAAGCCTATTTGAAGAATCCCTAAATTTCACCCACGGGCCCGAATTCCGAAAATTTTCAAAGCAAGTTATTACCCATAACTTCATGAACTCAAATATATGATTTTCACTAAATTCCATAATACATTTCGTGGTTAAATCTCATTTTTATCAAAAACCTAGGTGTTTACCTAAACCCATAATTTTTACTAATTTACATGTTATAATCTACCCATAAACTATGTATTTAACTCACGTTGTGTAGACATTACTTACCTCAAAGTTCTAGGTGAAATCCCCTCTCTAAGAGCTCCAAGAATCGCCCAAACAAATGAAATAAGTAAGCTAAAATGCCTAAGTCCCGTCATTAAATAAGGATTCTGCCCAGCAGTACTTCCGCATCTACGTTAATTGGGTCGCATTTGCGGCGTCACTTCTATGGCACAAAGCCCTTCCGCAGGCCCAGTGTAGTCCGTATCTGCGGACTGGATCCCGCTTTTGCGGTCCCGCTTCTGCGACGTGAGTGTCACTTCTACGGCTCTTACCCCTTCTGCGCTTCCCCTATCGCACTTGCGCGTTCGCAGGTGCGCAAAATCACATGCATCTGCGGTCCATGGCTAAATGCTCCCAAGCCGTTTCTGCGGCACAAAACACGCACCTGCAGGCTCTCACCTGCGGCCAAAAGCTCGCAGGTGCGGCCACATAAGAACTGGTGCACCAGCAACCCCTTTTGAGTCTTGTCACAATCCGTGCATCGTTCGAATCGCATCCGGGGACCGGGGATCGGGGCCCCGTCCAAACATACCAACAATTCTATAAATATAATACGGACTTTCTCGAGCTCTCGAAATGCGTAAAACAATAACAAAACCAAGAATCACACCCCAAAACCAAATCGAATCAAAATATGAACTACAAGTTCTTCAATTACTCCCAACGCGCCGAAACATACTTTGCATCCAAGTCTTAAATCACCATATGGAACTATTTCCAGTCTCAGAATCCCATTTGGACCTCGATAACACCAAAACCTACTCCAAACCAAATTTAAAGAACTTCAAAACCTTCAAAGAACCAACTTTCACTATTAGTCGTCGAAACTCTCCGGGTTCATCCAAAACCCGATCCGAACATACGTCCAAGTTCGAAATCATCATATGAACCTATTGGAACCGTCAAATCTCGATTCCGAGGTCGTTTACTCAAAATGTTGACTGAAGTCAAACTTAGCCTTTTTAGCCAACCTTAAGAAACCAAGGATTCTGATTTCAACCCGAACCCTTCCAAATCCCGAACTAACCATCCTCGCAAGTCTTAAAACAGTAAAAGCACGTACAGGGAGTCTTATTTAGGGAACAGGGTCCTAGAAAGCAAAACAATCGGTCGGGTCGCTACATTCTCTACCTTTTAAAAAAATGTTCGTCCTCGAACGGGTCTAGAATCATACCTGGAGTACTGAATAAGTATGGATATCTGCCCCGCATGTCCTCGTCAGACTCCCAAGTCACCTCCTCGGCTGGTTGGCCACTCCACTGAACCTTTACCGTAGAAATCCTCTTGGACCTCAACCTAGGCTCTCAGGCTCTCATCTAACTGGATCGTGCTGAAGTCTAACACATGTGATAGGTCGGCATGATACCTCCAGAGCATGGACACGTGGAAAACCGGATGAACTCCCAATAGACTGGGAGGCAAGGAAAGCTCATAAGCAACCTCTCCAACTCATCCCAACACCTCAAATAGGCCTATAAACCTTAGGCTCAACTTGCGCTTCTTCCCAAAACTCATAATCCCCTTCATCGGCTAGACTTTCAAGAGAACCTTCTCGCCTACCATAAATGATACATCACGCGCCTTCTAATCCGCGTAGATCTTCTGCCTCGACTGTGCTATGCGGAGTCGCTCCTGAATTAACTTTACCTTTTCCAAGGCATCTTTCACCAAATCAGTACCATATAACTTAGCCTCGCCTGGCTCAAACCACCTGATGGGTAAACGACATCGCCGACAATATATAAATCCTCAAATGGAGCCATCTCAATGCTAGACTGATAACAGTTGTTGTAAGCAAACTCGGCGAAAGGCAAGAATCGATCCCACCGCCCTCCAAAGTCAATCACACATGCTTTGAGCATGTCCTCCAGAATCTGAACTATCCGCTCCGACTGCCCGTCGGTCTGTGGATGGAATGTCGTGCTGATATCTACGCGGGTCCCCAACTCACTGTGTACTACTCTCCAGAAATGAGAGGTAAACTAAGGGCCTATGTCTGATTTGATGGAAACAGGCACACCATACAATCGAACTATCTCCTGAATATAAATTTGGGCCAAACTCTCTGAAGTATACGTAGTCGCCACCGAAATGAAGTGTGCCGACTTGGTTAACCTATCGACAATGACCCAAACTTCATCAAACTTTTGTAAGGTCCGCGGCAACTTAACTACGAAGTACATAGTATTGCGCTCCCATTTCCACTCCGGTATAGTCATCTGCTAGAGTAGGCCACCTAGTTTCTAATGCTCATACTTAACCTGCTGGCAATTTAGGTATTAAGCTACATACCCGACTATGTCTTTCTTCATCTGCCGCCACCGATAGTGCTGCCTCAGGTCACGATACATCTTCGTAGCACCTGGATGAATGGAATACCGAGAACTATGTGCCTCCTCTAGAATCCTATCCCTCAAGCCATCGATATTAGGAACACATAGGCGACCCTGGAGTCGTAGAACACCATCCTCGCCGAAAGTAACCTCCTTGGCACACCCTGTAGTACTGTCTCTCTGAGGACCAACAAGTGCATATCATCAAACTGTCGAGTCTTGATCTGCTCCAACAGTGAAGACTGGGCAATGACTCATGTAAGAACTCGGCTGAGCTCTAAAATATCCAACCTCACAAGTTTGTTAGCCAAGGACTGGATGTCCAAGGCTAGTGGCCGCTCCTCTACTGAAATGAATGTCAAGCTACCCACACTCTCTGCCTTTCTGCTCAAGGAATCTGCGACTACATTCGCCTTGCCCTGATGATAAAGAAAGGTGATGCCATAATCCTTCAGTAACTCAAGCCATCTGCGTTGCCTTAAATTGAGATCCCTTTGCTTAAACAAATGTTGCAAGTTGCGATAATCAGTGTAAATCTGATAGGACACCCCATAAAGGTAATGCCTCCAGATCTTAAGAGCATGAACAATCGCGACCAACTCAAAATCATGTACAAGATAATTCCTCTCATGTGGCTTCAGCTGACGTGAAGCATATGCAATGACATGCCCCTCCTGTGACACATATGTCGCTCCTGCGATTTCTTCTATCACACTTGCGAATTTGCAGGTGCGCACGCCCACCCGCATCTGCAGTTCTTGGACTACTCTTCTTGGGCTGCTTCTGCAGCTTCTTGCTCGCTTCTGTGAGCTCACACCTGCGGATAGCCCTCCGCAGGTGCGGTTACACCAGAAGCCTGGTGCTTCAACTGCTGCCCCTAAGTCCAAACTTTTTCTGTGCCTAGTCTGACTGACACCCGAGGGGCCCGCCCTGTAATGACTCAGCCAGTTATTTTGAGCATTACAGCCTCGTACCCCTATTTACTACTCGATTTGTGCTTTATAGCTATATTATGACCTATAGGATTAGTTAGTTCGGGTCCGGAAGGGTTTCGGAATAAATTTAGACACTTAGTCTCTTAATGGAAAGTTTAAGTTAAAAAAGTCGATCGGATGTCGATTTATGTGTAAACGACCTCAGATTCGAATTTTGATGATCAATAGCTCCGTATGGTGATTTTGGACGTAGGAGCATGTCCGGAAAATTATTTGGAGGTCCGTAGTAGAATTTAGCTTGAAATGGCGAAACTTGAATTTTTGGAAAGTTTGACCGGGGGGTTGACTTTTTGATATCAGGGTCGGAATCTAATTTTGGAAACTGGAATAGCTTCGTTATGTCATTTATGACTTGTGTGCAAAATTTGAAATCATTCTGGATTGAATTAATGAGTTTCGGCACAAGATATATAATTTGAAATTTCAAAGTTCATTAGGCTTGAATTGGGGTATGATTCGTGGTTTTAGCATTGTTTGAGGTGATTTGAGGGTTTGACTAAGTTCATATAATATTTTAGGACTTGATGGTATGTTTGGTTGAGGTCGAGGGGGGGCTCGGGTGAGTTCCGGGATGGTTTCGGATCATATTTCCTTGTTTTGCAAGTGCTGGAACTGGTAACTGGTGTTGTTCTTCGCGAACGCGAAGGGTCTCATGCGTTCGCGAAGAAGGATTTTGGGCTATTGGGATTTGCCTATCGTTAGCACGATGAAGGATACGCGAACGCGAAGAAGGGAGCTAGGGAAAGCCTACGCGAACGTGAGTAGGCAGACGCGAACGCGAAGAGGAAAGGGAGATGGGGGCCTGCTTGGCATTAAGCCATCGGGAACGCGGCTCGTGTCTCGCGAACGCGAAGGGCAGAGGTTGGAAGGCATCGCAAACGTGATGAGGAGATTGTGAATGCAAAGAAGGAATATTGGCAGCATATTTTTGTGCTTCGTGAATGCGAAGCTATGGTCGCGAACTCGAAGCTATGGTCGCGAACGCGATGAAGACATTTGTGGGCAGAATTAAAAGTTCCAAAACGGGTGTTTTGAGTTCATAACACAAAATCAAATTGGGAGCTCGGTAGAAGGCAATTTTTGGAGAGATTCTTGTGTGGGTATTTGGGGTAAGTGATTCTTATCTAGTTTTGATTAATTTCCGTGATTATGCCTTTGAATCCATCATTTAATGGGTGAATTAAGTTGAAACATTTAGAAAACCCTCTTGGTTTAATTTGGAGATTTGAGGGTCGAGTTGATGTCGAACTTTGGTGGAATTTATATGGTTGGACACGTGGTTGGATGGGCGTTCATATTTTGTAACTTTTGTCGATTTCTGAAACGTGGACCCCACGAGCGATTTTTGAGTGCAATTTCTGATTTTGTGGAAAAATAATAGTATTTTTATATGAAATTAATTCCTATAAATTGTCTGGACTGAATAAAATTTATTGTGGCTAGATTCGAGCCGTTCAGGAGTTGATACGCACAGAATGGAATTTCTTAAGCATTTAGATCTTGCTCGTAATTAGATTCATCTTGTTCGAGGCAAGTAACTCTTCTAATCTTGGAGCTGAGGGTATGAACCCTGAATATAAGTATTATGTCAATTTCTTGGAGGTGATGCACATGCTAGGTGATGGGCGTGTGGGAGTGCACTATAGAAATTGTGACGTAATTGGTTGCGGGAAATTTTGTAGTCAAATAATCTTGGCATTCTTTGTGTAGTTTTATGTGTTAAAGAAATTGAGCTGAGAATCATATTAAATATCATGTTAAGACTATGTGACAGTATTATTGAGACCCACAGAAGTCATATTGCCGTTGAATTATTTGTTTAAACTGAAATTTCATACTCAGTCATGTTCATTCATTTCATATCATTTCTCAGTCTCTGTTGCTACTTATTGATTCATCATATCATCCATTTGGGCTAGTTTCATGACATTGTGAGCCCGAGAGACTGGAGAGATTGATGACTGAGTGAGGACGAAGGCCTGATTGTGAGGATAATTATGTGGATCGGGGCTGCCTGCCTGCAGCAGGCCTTGCAGGATTTATTATAGCACGTGAGGTGTCCGTGTAGATTATAGAGCTTGGGCTGAAGGATCCCCTCCGGAGTGTGTACACACCCCCAGAATGTGAAGGTACCTACTGAGTGCGAGTGTCGAGTGATTGGGAGGACTGAGTGACTGTAAAGACTGAGTGATTAGGAGGACTGAGTGATTGGGAGGATTTAGTGATTGGGAGGACTGAGTGAATTGATACTCTGAGAATATGCATATGGCCTTTATCACTGATTTGCATCGCATTGACATGCATACATGACATACAGGCGTAGAGATGTATTTTTCTCATGCTGTACGGTATCACGTTATTCATGATTTCTCACACATGTTGACAGATGGGCATAGTGATGCATTTGTTTTACACTGGTTATCTGGAAAGAAATTGAAACATCTTGTTTATTATGGAAAGGATTTTGGGAAAATTATTGTTTCCAAACTTATTCATATTTTTGGAAACTCCGGTAAACGATTTGGGTTTTCATTGATGTACTTGAAAGGCAGAACTATTTTCAAAAATCATGTTTTTGTGAGCATTTCATTGTTGACTTACTTCTGGTATTACTTGTTTTATGTTGTTATGAACTATTCTTGGTTATTGAAGTTGGGACCCGACCTGGTATAAGCTCGTCACTACTTTCAACCTAAGATTAGGTTTGTTACTTATTGAGTACATTGGGTCGGTTGTACACTTGTACTCACACTACACTTCTGAACCTTGTGTGCAGATGTTGATTACTGATGTCACTATGTTCGTTGGGAGATGGATCTGAAGATGTACCTGCGTTCCAGTTGTAGCTGCCTCTTGTTCATGGTAGCCTTAGATTTATAAAAATCAATTCATGTATATTTCGAACAGATGATGTATTATTTCATACCAGTTTTGTATACTCTATTCTTAGAAGCTCATAATTTGTACTACCAGTTCTTGGGGAATGTATAAGATTAAGATTTTTCTTTACTTAAATTGCTATAATAATTGTTATTGGAATTGGATAGTTGATAATTGGCTTACCTAGCGGGTTGGGTTAGGTACCATCACGACTAGTTGGATTTTGGGTCATGACAAGGTGGTATCAGAGCTCTTGGTTCATAGGTTCTACAAGTCATGAGCAAGTGTCTAGTATAGTCTTATGGATATGTATGATGACGTCCCTACTTATCTTCGAGAGGGCATAAGGAATTTAGGATATATACTTCACATCTTTCTTTCCTTATCGTGCGGCATTCATTCAACTTGAAGCGTAACTCTTTGAATTCCTTTCACGCACATGTGTGCGCTCGGTATCGGTTGTGCGCCAGCGGCTTGTGATTCTATGAACGAGGTTCGAGATGTGTATTCTGTGTTTTAGTGAAAGGCCAGTCTGGAGGACTTGAGGCCATGGTTAGACCGCAGCTTGAGCTCGGTAGCTTCAGTGGTAACTTATATAATTGGACTCATATGTCTGGTAATGTCCCTACGAGTGGAATTTGTGGCTGGATAAGCGATGGAATGACTATGTGGCGGGTGTGATGTGACTGTGCGATGTGTTCAGATTGTTTGAATGTGACGATAAGTATTTCCTGCTAATGTAAAGGAAAGGCCATTGGGTGCTTGATTTTCATTTTGATATGACGTACAGTCTTGAGTATTAATGTTTTGAAGGATATTTCACATTGTTAAATTTTGGGGCAAATTAAATTCCCATGTCTGGTTAATGAGTTGGACTCAGAAAGACTAAGTGATTTCATAGTAATTGTAACTGCGAAAGGGTTTAGCAAGATACCGATTTAAGGTTAAGCAGGTGGGTTATCCCCTGCAGAGTAATCTACGTAGGTGTATTCCTTATGATGTGAGTAGAGAGTTTCTTTTCTGCCGATGGGGCGTATGTGTTGGGATTTGAATTTGAATCTGGTTGAGAAAGTTGACTTGAGTGTCAAGAGAATGAATACGAGCTTAGTGAATGATTGAGGTATTTTTATGGTTGGCGTTATATGAGCTTGAGAAGAATTTTTTGTTGAACTGACTAATGTATTATGACAATAATAGAGTATGGATATTGTGAGTTATCGAGTGTTTAAATTTATGGCTTTGATCCAAGTGGGGGAGTCTCCCATTGACAATTCAATTGATGGTTATGTGTCAAAAGTTTTGTTTTGGTCTGAGGTGTACTTGAAAATCAGTGATGACTTGCAGGGGTGGAGTTTGAGAATGACTCGACTAAGGAAATTTCTGGATACGAGTTATGGCACTTTAGGAGTATAGGAAAATCATGGGATGAGTGAGCTATTATTTCTGAAGGATATAGCGCGCACAGAGCATGAATTTGATTGGTGGTATTAAGGCAGGGTTACTTCTTTGAGTGTTACTGTACTAATGGAGAACGTGTCTTTTAGCCCATTTGGGCGGTGCAATTTAGATTTTAACAAAGTGTGTGACTCTCGAGAAGGTGCTAATAGATTCGAAAACGTATAAGTGGCAATTGAAAATTTTTTGGATTCGTATATCGCTAGAATCAGTTATTTACATTGGATGGTGTCGGGACTTGCAGTAATTCTGTATGACTATGGATTCTATATTTCAGTATAAGAAAGGTAAGGGGGAAATTTTAAATTTATATAAGGTATTTTCAGGGTGGGTGTTCGGTTGTGGTATTTATAGGGGTAATTATGATGTGGTGAGACTCTATAAATGTTTTAGTGGCAATATTCTTGGGTTTTGGTGACCTACGTGGTTTGGTCGAGTTAGAGGAATTTAGTTCTAATAGCTTGGTTATGTGCAAATGAATTTCAAAGGGTTCTTGATGGTTTCTACCATGGTTTGAACCAGATATTTTCTACCGGTGTGGGGAACATATTGTGCATTGTGATTTCCTCCTGGAAAGAAGCAAGAGAAAGGTTTCTAACTAATAGGGTATGTAAATTGGTGGTGACTCAAAATTGATAATGAGATTTGTGTGCTTGTCACATGATAGCATGAAAGATGCGGTGTGTTGTGGTGCAGGATTAAAATCTTCATATACGAGGTGGAAGTTTAGTCTTGAAGGGAAGGTCCCGAATTTTGGACAACATGGTCAACTTCATATATTTAGACGAATGTTATAATTGCTCGGTAATCCCTGATAAGGGTGCACATTTCAAAAAGCGCATTGTGTTTTGATGTCATTGGCATTGCGGTACTCACCTGGTTGATAGACTGTTGATATTCAAATTATTGCTATGTGGCACGGAAGAATTATGGAAATATTCCGAGTAGGATGATCGTGCATTAAGGATGTGATAGTCATTCGGGCAGTGGGGATTGGATCAGTTATGGTGATTCGTGTGTTCTATGGATTTGGAGACTAGGAGTTGTCAGGAGCAGATTGTTTCATGGTTGTGGACTGTGAAGGCGTGACCGAAGCTAGCCAGGTGATAGTATGTATAATGATTCAGTCGATGTGGATTTTCGGGGGGTTATTTATCTATTGGTGGGTGACCAGAGTTGATTTGGGGGTTCATTGGTAGGCCCAATTAGGATGTGTATTCTACACCGAGTCGGATCGGTGGCTCCTTACTACTATGTTCGAAGAATGTTCCATTCGGTTGTTGTTGAGCTTATTCATGTTCTGAAATGATCTGTGAGTTACTCTTCTATGCTACGAGGAGTTGTGATTCATTGGTTATATTCTTTCGAGTTTTTGTGTGGCATTGTGTCATTTGCCTCTCTGTGTTTATTGATTTTGAGCAGGGTGGCTCGAAGTATATAATATGGACCAGCGTTTAGATGAGGTCACACATTGCAACGGAGTTATGTAAAGGTATGTACCTTGTGTTAGAATCGTGTGATGGCTCTACGGTGTGTGATGAATTTCCAGCATTTCTTTGTGGCAGTACTTGTTAATCTTGCGGGACAGTTCTCTCATTTGAGTCATTTCTCATGACTTAGTACATTTGAATTGTTGTGTATTGGCACACGTATGTCACGGTTTGTGGCTCTGAGTTATATTGGTGCGGCATGTCTGTGGGATAGTTGTGTTTAATAATATAAGGTCATTGGGCCTAGAATGAGTACTATCAGGTTTGAAACGGTATATTCGGGAGGATAATATTGAAACTCGTCTTAGAAAGTGATTATGGTTCTAGTTGGGGCAAGAGAGCTCCGTGATTTGTTGATCTGATAAGGGATCCTGAGATTTTTGGGTGTTTATTTCATTATCAGCAGTGTACAAAGGTTTTGGAACGAGGTTTTGTTTGATATGGGGTTTAATACTAGTACCGGGTTAGCTGGAATAGTTACTGTGATCGGGAATGGTGCTGCGAGCATGCGAGCTGTGTAGTATGTTATGTGATTATATCTGGGGTTATGGTTATGGCTTAATACAGCTTGTTCAGACTTATACAGTGTGTAGATGTGAGATTCGGGTCTTGAAAAGAAATTCTGAAGGTTGGAAATTGAATTCCAAGGTTTTTGGGCCAAGATTAAGTTAATGATTTTTGTTGTGTTGTGATGTCAGGCCTATATGGAATAGGGTGACGTGGGTTTACCCCCTCGTACGTGCGTGGTAAGATGGACTAGTGATTTGATGGCTTGGAAATAACTCTTGGCACGTTCGAGGACGAACGCATGTTTAAGTGGGGGAGAATGTAATGACCCGGCCAGCCGTTGTGAGCATTACAGCCTCGTTCCCCCATTTACTTCTCTATTTGTAGTTTATAGCTGTATTATGACCTATCGGATTAGTTAGTTCGGGTCCGGAAGGATTTCGGAATGAATTGAGACACTTAATCTCTTAATGGAAAGTTTAAGTTGAAAAAGTCGACCATATATCGATTTATGTGTAAACGACCTCGGATTTGAATTCTGATAATTTTAATAGCTCCGTATGGTAATTTTGGACATAAGAGCATGTCCGAAAAATTATTTGGAGGTCCGTAGTGGAATTTGGCTTGAAATAGAGAAAAATAAATTTTTGGAAAGTTTGACCGGGGGTTGACTTTTTGATATCGGGGTCGGAATCGAATTTTGGGAATTGGAATAGCATCGTTATGTCATTTATGACTTGTGTGCAAAATTTGAAGTCATTCCGCATTGAATTGATGTGTTTCGGCACAAGATATAGAATTTAAAATTTCAAAGTTCATTAGGATTGAATTGGGGTATTGACACGACCCAATTTCACCTATAGGTCGTGATGGTACCAAACACTACGGCAAGGCAAGCCAACTTAATAAATTAAGCATTCATTGACAAAATTTAAAACCAAGAGAAATAATAAAACCCAAATTCTACCAAAGTGTGTGCCAAGACCTGGTGTCACAAGTGTATGAGCATCTAGTAGATTATACAAAACCTCAAATACTGTTTGAAATAAAATAGACAGAATAATAAAATAAAAAAATATAAGGAGAGACACTAGTAGCTGCAGAACGGCTCAGAAAGGCAGCTCACCACTATGCCCCTGGATAACGTGGGTGTAAGACGATAGGTCCCCCACTAGTACTTGCCCCAGGTTGATGAGTACGTAAACAACGTGTACCCAGTAAGTATCAAGCCTAATCTCGAAGTGGTAGAGATGAGATGGCCGTCTTTGACACTCACTATGGGTCAATAATAATAATTAAAATATATCTAGGATATTTAAATCAGCATGATTTACAGAATTTAGAAATACTTTATTTAATCAGCGAAAATAATCAAATTCCTTCAAATGAAACAATTCTCAATATATTACTTAAATTCCTTCAATTCAAATAATTTCTAATTTATCAATTAAATCTCATTTACAAGAGTAACAATTAATTCCTTAACAAGTAAGAATAATAATTCATTAAATTTTAAGGATTTTCAATTTATCAATTAGCTTCGCAAGCTGAAATAAATTATTAAAGTATCGTGTAATTATTATTATTAAGCACGATTTCTGCCGAGGACGTACGACCCGATCCAGAGTGTCGTGTATACTGCCGAGGGATGTGCGGCGCAATCCATAGATGCATCTATCCTGCCGTGGCGTTTGGCCCGCTCCAGAAGAAAGGATGACATTTTCTTATTTATCTCCGGAAGGAGAGTATATTTATTATGAGATAAATTCCGGAGGAGAACAATTTCTTTTAACAATTAATTAATTAAAACAGAAAATCAAGCATATGAGATTTCCATCCTTTAATATTTTTATCTAACAATTCACAATATATTCATATATATATCAATTAATATTAATTAATCAAGGAATACAATTTACACAAGTAATTCATGCTTTGAGTTCTAAACTACCCGGACTTTAGCATTTATAGTATCTATGCACGGACTCTCGTCACCTTGTGCGTACGTAGCCCCCGCAATTAGCAACAATTATTCAATTTAATCCCTATAGGGTAATTTTCCTCTCACAAGATTAGACAAGAGACTTACCTCGTCTCAAAGTCCACTTTCCGATTATCGCGTCACGTAAAATTCTCGATTTAATGCCAAAAAATTCGAAACTATCCAAAAGTTATATAAAATACATAATATATGTTCAATAATTCGAAATTTATCTATTAAATAAATTACCCTATCTAAAATGGTAAACTTCCTAAAATTTACCTCGGGCCCACGTGCCCGGATTCTGTAAATTTTCGGATGGAAACGTTACCCGTAATCTCAAAAACTCAAATATATAATTTCTACCCAATTTCATAACTATTTTTGTTTTTAAAATCTCATTTTTATAAAAATCTAGGTTTTTCACCTAAACCCTTGATTTCTAAGATTTACTAGTTATAATCTACCTATAATCTACGTATTTAACTCAAGGAGTGTGGAATTAATTTACCTTTCAATTGCTAGTTGAAATCCCCTCTCAAAAAGCTCCAAAATCGCCCAAGAATGGAAGAAAATGGGCAAAAATGGTGAATTCCCGTTCTTTTAAGCTTTCTGCCAAACAGGTATTTCGCACCTGCGGAGAGTGTACCGCACCTACAGAAAAGCCTCGCAGGTGCGAGCTTAGCTTGATTACCCAGATTCCGCATCTGTGCTTTTTTTTCTCTCACCTGCACGTTCGCAGGTGCGCCCGAGATTCCGCACCTGCAATGGCAGGCCTCCCTTCCCTTTTCGCTTCTACGCATAAACCTCGCATATGCGAGAGTCGCACCTGCAGCTGTCCAAGTGCAGGTGCAAACGTACAAGAAGCAGAAGGCTTCAACTCTTCTTCAAATTTTTCCAAAATTGATCCGAGCCTCGTCCGGTTAACACTCGGGGGCCCCGGGCCCAGCCCGAACATACCAACAGGTTTGAAATCATAAAACGAACTCGCTCGAACTCTCGGAACGCATAAAACAACATCAAATCTAAGAATCATACCCTAAACCAAATTGATTCAAACATAAGAATTTCAAGTTCTTCAATTTACTTCCAATGCGCCGAAATATACTTAAACTACTCGGAATGACACAAAAATTTGCGTGCAAGTCTTAAATCACTATAAGGAACTATTCCCAAACTCGGAATTTCAAACGGACTTCAAGTACTCAAAATCCTACTCCAAATCAAATTTAAAGAATTTTAAACCTTCAAATAGTTGATTTTTACTATTAAGCATCATAACACTCTCGGGTTATCCTAAACCCGATTCGGACATACGCCCAAGTCCAAAATCATCCTACGAACCTATTGGAACCGTCAAATACCGATTCCGGAGTCGTATTCTCAAAATATTGACCGAAGTCAAACTTGTCTATTTAAAGCTAGCTTAAGGAACCAAGTATTCCGATTTCAACCCAAACGCTTCCAAATCTCGAACCAACCATCCCCGCAAGTCATAAATTAATAAAAGCATGTTCGGAGAATTTTATTTTGGGGAACGGGTTTCTAAAAGTTAAAATGACCGGTTGGGTCATTACAGGTATGATTTGTGGTTTTAGCGTTGTTTGAGCTGATATGAGGGTTTAACTAAGTTCGTATGATATTTTGGGACTTGATGGTATGTTTGGTTGAGGTCCCGGGGGGGCTCGGGTGAGTTCCGGGATGGTTTCAGATCATTTTTCCTTGTTTTGCAACTGCTGGAACTGGTGTCTGGTGTTGTTCTTTGCGAACGCGAAGGGTCTCAAGCGTTTGCGAAGAAGGATTTTGGACAGCTGGGATTTGCCCATCGCGAACGCAATGAAGGAGACATGAACGCGAAGAAGGGAGTTGGGGACAGCCTACGCGAACGCGAAGAGGAAAGGGAGTTGAGGGCCTGCCTAGCGTTAAGCCTTCGCGAAGGCGGCTCGTGTCTCGCGAACGCAAAAGGGCAGAGGTCAAAAGGCATCGCGAACATGATGAGGAGATCGCGAACGCGAAGAAGGAATCTTGGCAGCACATTTTTGTGCTTCGCGAATGCGAAGCTATGGTCGCAAATGCGATGAAGGTATTTTTGGGCAGAATTAAAAGTTCCAAAATGGGGGTTTTGAGTTCATAACACATAATCAAATTGGGAGCTCGGTAGAAGGCGATTTTTAGAGAGATTCTTGCGTGGGTGTTTAGGGTAAGTGATTCTTATCCAGTTTTAATTAATCTCCATGATTATGCCTTTGAATCCATCATTTAATGGGTGAAATAAGTTGAAAAATTTAGAAAACCCTCTTGGTTTAATTTGGAGATTTGAGGGTCGAGTTGATATCGGAATTTAGTGAAATTTATATTGTTGGACTCGTGGTTGAATAGGCGTTCATATTTTGTAACTTTTGTCGGGTTCCGAGACGTGGGCCCCACAGACGATTTTTGAGTGCAATTTCGGATTTTGTGGAAAAATATTAGTATTTTGATATCGAATTAATTCCTACAATATTAGTATTTGTAACTTTTGTCGGGTTCTCTCATTTTAGTTGTATGCATTCAAAAACTGGAAACACTTTTCTCTATTTCTTTTCTCGCGTCTGAAAGCATCAATTTTCTTCATTTCATCTTCAAGTCTTTTCACGTAATCTTCAATCTTCCACGATTTCTCGTACACGCTTTTATCCATCATCGAAACTTGTTAAAGAAATTCAGTGATTGTTTGGGGATTATTGAATTTTGAGGAACTGGGGTATTTTCTCTAGTTGATTAAGTTGAATTTAATTTAATATAACCAAATGTTGAATCTTTAAGGAAATTTAATATAATTTAGTTACTTGGAAGATTTGACGGGCGTAGCCAATAAAGTTGGGTTTAAATCTCCAGCCATTATCACTACAATTTTCTCTTCAAAAACCGGCAAGACCTTTAACATATCGGCGGCAGATTTCTCGCCGGCGCCGGCTTCAATATCACTGTCCACAAGTTGTAAGCATTTTCACTATTTCGTGTTTCATCAAGAAGATCGGGACATCTTCATTGTGATGGTACTCTGTTTTTATTTGCGGTGATATTCCGGTGAAATTGACAAATCGCTGAAACTTTCTGACTCACGGGTTCGGGAGCAACAGCATTCAGCGGATTTGGAAGCGCGTCCGGACATCCCCGACTGTGATACAGGTTCCATCTTTCTTGAATTGTATTTGCGCACATCTATTTACTGTTGCCTTGCCGGCAATTTTGATTGGATTGATTGCTTTCTCTATCTTTTGTACTAGTGTTTTTAGCTTAAGGTTTCATCTATTCATTTTAATTTTGTGTTTGCATAGGGGTAGTTTCGTAGACGTGGTAGATTCATTGTTCTAGTGCCTGCTCCTATTTCTGTTCTTGTAGTCGCTCATTTGAGTTGTTTTTAGCTCTCGGGTTCGTAGCTTGTAGTCCTTCGTACCCGTTATTGGTTCTTAGTGGTAGTGTTTACCTAATACCTTTTGCTTATAGTGGCGGTAGTGAACGATGTGAGAGTAAAGTCATTTCCTCGGGTGGGGCTGAGGGCGGGGTCCAGGGGTGGGAAGGGGGGGCTAAGAAAGCCTCTAGGTTGAGAATTGGGTCTTGAAACATTGGGACGTTGACGGGGAAGTCTATAGAGTTAGGTAAGATTCTTCAGAAGAGGAAGATCAACATAGCATGTGTTTAGGAGACTAGATGGAAGAGTACTAGGGCACGAGATGTAGACGGATTTAAACTATGGTACTCAGGAAGTGCTAGGGGTAAGAATGGGGTAGATACTTTAGTAGACAGGGACCTCAGGGATCTCGTGGTTGAGGTTAGGAGGATAAATAATAGGTTGATGAGTATTAAGCTAGTAGCTGGTGGGTTTACTGTAAATATGATTAGTGCATACACTCCTCAGGTAGGTTTGGACCAGGAGGTCAAGAAGCAATTCTGGCAGGACTTGGACGAGATGGTACATAGTATCCCGCACACAGAGAAGTTGTTCATTGGCAGAGATTTCAATGGTCATATTGGGGCTAGTGCTAAGGGTTATGATGATGTGCATGGCGCATACGGTTTTGGGGATAGGAATGAGGGAGGTAATTCACTGTTGGATTTTGCTAGAACTTTTGATTTGGTTATAGCTAACTCGAGTTTTTCGAAAAGGGAAGAGCACCTAATCACTTTCCGAAATTCAATGGGCAAGACTCAGATTGATTATCTTCTCTGCAGGAAATGCAATAAAGGTTTGTGCACTGACTGCAAGGTCATCCCAAGTAAGCACCTCACGATTCTGCATAGGCTCCTAGTTATGGACCTGGAGATCAAGAGGAGTAGGAGCAAGAGGGCAGGGTGCAGGCAACCTAAGATCAAATGGGGTAACTTGACCAAGGACAAAGCTCAGGAGTTAGGGGAGATGTTGTTGGCTATAAGGGCATGGATAAGTATGGGGGACGCGTCTAGTATGTGGTTCACGACTGCGGATTGCATTAGGGTAGCTGCTAGAGAGGTCTTAGGGGTCGCGAAGGGCTCTCCTGGGGGTCATAAAGGGGACTGTTGGTGGAATTGAGAGGTTCAAAGTAAAGTGGAATCTAAAAAAGCTACTTATTTGAAACTAGTAGAGAGTACAAACGAGGATGAAAAAAAGACTTATCGGGAGTGTTATAGAAAGGCAAAGAAAGAGGCAAAGTTAGTAGTTACGACAGTTAAGAACGTGGCATTTTCTCGTTTGTACGAGGAGCTCGAGGGAAAAGGCGGGGACAAGAGGTTGTACCGGTTGGCCAAGGTGAGGGAGAGGAAAGCCCGCGACTTAGACCAAGTCAAGTGCATCAAGGACAGGGATAGCAAAGTGTTGATGGACGAGGCACTCATTAGGAGAATATGGCAAACATACTTCCATAAACTGTTGAATAAGGAGGGGGATAGACGCATTGTGCTGGGTGAGTTGGAGCACTCCGAGAGTCGGCGGGATTTTGGGTCCTATAGGTGGATTACGGTAGAGGAGGTAGAAGGCGCGATGAGTAAGATGTGCAAGGGCAGAGCGACGGGGTCAGATGAAATCCCGGTGGAATTCTGGAAGAGCGCGGGGCAGGCAGGTTTGGAGTGACTCACTGGGCTGTTTAATATTATTTTTAAGACAAAGAAGATGCCCGAAGAATTGAGGTGGAGTACGATGGTTCCGCTTTACAATAACAAGGGTGATATCCAAAATTGCAACAATTATAGGGGTATCAAGTTGTTGAGTCACACTATGAAGGTTTAGGAGAGGGTGGTGGAGGCCAGGGTGAGGGGGTGCGTGTCTATTTCTGAGAATCAGTTTGGATTCATGTCGGGGCGTTCGACTACGGAAACGATTCATCTGCTAAGGAGATTAGTGGAGCAGTATAGGGAGAGGAAGAAGGATTTGCATATGGTGTTTATTGACCTTGAGAAGGCATACAATAAAGTTCCGAGGGAGGTCCTATGGAGGTGTTTGGAGGTTAGCGGCGTTCCGGTAGTGTACATTAGGGTGATTAATAATATGTATGATGATGTTAAGACTCGGGTGTGGACTGTGGGTGGTGACTCGGAGCACTTCCCTGTGTTGATGGGGTTGCACCAGGGATCAGCTCTTAGCCCATTTTTATTTGCCTTGGCGATGGATGTACTGTCGCATCATATCCAAGGGGAGGTGCCTTGGTGCATGCTATTTGCCGATGATATAGTGTTGATTGATGAGACGCGTAGCGGAGTTAACGCGAGGTTGGAGGTTTAGAGACAGACCTTGGAGTCTAAAGGTTTCAAACTAAGTAGAACCAAGACAGAATACATGGAGTGCAAATTCAGTGACGGGACCCATGATGCAGACGTAGAGGTTAAGCTTGATGCTCAAGTTATCCCCAAGAGAGCGAGTTTTAAGTATCTCGGGTCTATTATTCAGGGAAACGGGGAGATTGATGAAGATGTCGCACATCGTATCGGAGCGGGATAGATGAAGTGGAGGCTCACTTACGGTGTTTTGTGTGATAGGAATGTGCCGCTAATACTTAAGGGTAAGTTTTATCGAGTGGTGGTTCGACCGGCTATGATGTATGGGGCTGAGTGTTGGCCAGCCAAGAACTCCCACGTGCAGGAGATGAGAGTAGCAGAGATGAGGATGTTGAGATAGATGTGTGGGTGTACCAGGAGAGATAGGATTAAGAATGAAACTATCCGGGACAGAGTGGGAGTAGCCTCCGTGGAGGACAAGATGCAGGAGTCGAGGCTGAGATGGTTCGGACATGTTAAGAGAAGAAGCATTGATGCTCCTGTCAGGAGGTGTGAGAGATTGGCCATGGAGAGTTTGAGAAGAGGTCGAGGTAGCCTAAGAAGTACTGGGGAGAGGTGATTAGGCACGACATTGCTCTGCTTCAGCTCACTAAGGACATGACCGTTGATAGGAGGGTGTGGAGATCGAGGATTAAGGTAAAAAGTTAGTAGGTAGTTTATAGTTGTTCACCGATAGTCTTAGTAGCATGCATGTCCCTTCATATTCTTAGATTTTTATTACGTTGTGTGGTTTTGGTCGCCTCAGGTATTGTATTCCCTGTTGCTATTATTTAGTACTACTTATCCTTTATCTCTCCCTTTTCTTTTCTCTTCCATTTTTCTTCCTTGCTTGCTTTCCTCTTCTTCTTCTTGCCCTTCCTGAGCTAAGGGTTTATTGGAAACATCCTCTCTACCTGCATTAGGTAGGGATAAGTTCTGTGTACAGACTACCCTCCCCAGACCTTACCTGTTAGGATCAAACTGGGTTTATTGTTATAGTTGTTGTTGTGTGGTCTGAATCAAATTTATTGTGGCTAGATTCGAGCTGTTCAGGAGTTGATACGCGCAGAATGGAGAGATTGATGACTGAGTGAGGCCGAGGGCCTGATTGTGAGGATAATTATGTAGATCGGGGCTGCCCGCCTGTAGTAGGCCTTATAGGCTTTATTATAGCACGTGAGTTGTCCGTGCAGATTATAGCGCTTGGGCTGAAGGAGTCCCTCCGGAGTCTGTACACACCCTCAGTGAGCGCAAGCACCTATTGAGTGCGAGTGCTGAGTGATTTGGGGGACTGAGTAACTATGAGGACTGAGTGACTGGGAGGACGGAGTGATTGGGAGGACTGAGTGATTGTTAGGACTGAATGAATTGATACTCTAAGAGTATGCATATAGTCTTTATCACAGATTTGTGTCGCGTTGACATGCACACATGTCATACATGCATAGAGATGTACTTTCCTCATGTTGTACGGCATCACGTTATTCATGATTTCTCACACATGTTGACAGATGGGCATAGTGATGTATTTGTTTTACACTGGTTATCAGGAAAGAAAATGAAACATCTTGTTTATTATGGAAAGGATTTTGGGAAAATTATTGTTTTCAAACTTATTCATATTTTTGGTAATTCCGTTAAACGATTTGGGTTTTTATTTTTGTACTTGAAAGGCAGAACTATTTTCAGAAATTATGTTTTTGTTGATCATTTGATTGTTGAGTTACTTCTGGTATTACTTGTTTTATGTTGTTATGAACTATTATTGGTTATTGAAGTTGGGACCCGACCTTGGTATAAGCTCGTCACTACTTTCAACCTAAGGTTAGGTTTGTTACTTATTGAGTACATGGGGTCGGTTGTACTCATACTATACTTCTGCACCTTATGTGCGGATGTTGACTGCTGATGTCGCTGTGTTCATTGGAAGCTAGATCTGAAGTTGTACCTGCGTTCCGGTTGTAGCTGCCTCTTGTTCATGGTAGCCTTAGATTTATAAAAATCTATTCATGTATATTTCGAACAGATGATGTATTATTTCATACCAGTTTTGTACACTCTATTCTTAGAAGCTCATGATTTGTACAACCAGTTCTTGGGGAATGTATAAGATTAAGATTTTTCTTTACTTAAATTGCTTTAACAATTGTTATTGGAATTGAATAGTTGATAATTGTGTTACCTAGCGGGTTGGGTTAGGTGTCATCACGACTAGTTGGATTTTGGATCGTGCCATGCCCAAACATACCAACAAGTTTGAAATAATAAAACGAACTCGCTCGAGCCCTCGGAACGCATAAAACAACATAAAAACTAAGAATCATACCTCAAACCAAATTGAATCAACTTAGGAACTTCAAGTTCTTCAACTTACTCCGAGTACGCCGAAACATACTTAAACTACTCAGAATGACACCTAATTTTGTATGCAAGTCTTAAATTACCATACGGAACTATTCCCGGGCTCGAAATTCCAAACGGACCTCGATAACACCAAAACCTACTCCAAACCAAATTTAAAGAACTTTATAATCTTCAAATAGTCAATTTTCACTATTAAGTGCCGAAACGCTCCCGGATCGTCCAAAACCCAATTCAAACATACGCCCAAGTTCAAAATCATCATACGAACCTATTGGAACCGTCAAATCCCGATTCCAAGTTCGTTTACTCAAAACGTTAACCAAAGTCAAACTTAGCCTTATTTAACCAACATTAAGGAACCAAGTGTTCCCATTTCAATCCGAACACTTCCAAATCCCGAACTAACTATCCCGCAAGTCATAAAACAGTAAAAGCACCTACGGGTAGCCTTATTTAGGGAAACGGGGATCTATAAGTGTAATGACCCAACCGGTCATTTTGATTTTTAGAACCTCGTTCCCTAAAATAAAAATTTTCGTATGTGCTTTTAATGATTTATGACTTGCGGGGATGGTTGGTTCAAAATTTGGAAGTGTTTGGGTTGAAATCGGAATACTTGGTTCCTTAAGTTGGCTTTAAAAGGTCAAGTTTGACTTCGATCAATATTTTGAGAAAACGACCCCGGAATAGAACTTTGACAATTCCAACAGCTCCGTATGGTGATTTTGGACTTAGGAGCATGTTCGGAATTTTATTTGGAAGTCCGTAGTTAAATTAGGCTTGAAATGGCTAAAATAAGAATTTAAGTTTGGAAGTTTGATCGGGGAGTTGAATTTTTGATAGCGGGGTCAGAATCCAGTTCTGAAAATTTTCATAGCTCCGTTATATCATTTATGACTTGTGTGCAAAATTTTAGGTCAATCGGACTTGATTTGATAGGTTTCGACATCGAATGTAGAAGTTAGAAATTTTAAGTTTCATTAATCTTGAATTGGAGCATAATTCATCATTTTAGCGTCGTTTTATGTGATTTGAGGTTTCAAATAAGTTCGTATGATATTTTAGGACTTGTTGGTATATTTGGTTGAAGTCCCGAAGGCCTCCGGTGAGTTTCGGATGGTTAACGGATCAAAAGTTGGACTTCAAACAACTGTTGCAATTTTTCCTTTCGACTGGAAATTCTGGGCCAAGATCGAGCCCAAGATCGAGGCCATGATCGAGGCCACGATCGAGGCAGAGGATCGAGGTCATGATCGAGGCCATGATCGAAGCCACGATAGAGGCTGAAGATCGAGGCCATGATCGAGGACGAGGATCGAGGCCACGATCGAGGCCATGATCGAGGCCGAAGATTGAGGCCATGATCGAGGCCGAGGATCGAGGCCATGATCGAGGCCGAGGATCGAGGTCATGATCGAGGGCTGCTTGGGCAGAATTATAAAAGAGGGCATTTGTCCCATTCGGCATTTTTAACAAATTAGAGCTTGAGCAGAGGCGATTTTTGATAGATTTTCAAGGAAAAGCCATTAGGGTAAGTGATTCTAACTCAGATTTGGTCAATATATACGAGTATATCATTGTTTTCAGCAATTAATTAGTGTTTTGAGATTGAAATTTGGGAAATTTTTAGAAATCTCATAGAAACGAATTTTTGAGATTTCGGTATCGATTCAGAGTCGGATTTGAGTGAAACTGGTATGGTTGGACTCGTAATTGAATGGGTTATCGGATTTTATAAATTTTACCGGATTCCGAGAAGTGGGCCCCACAGACAAATTTTTAATTAATTTCGGATTTTTATTGAAAAATGTAGTATTTTCTTATGAAATTGATTCCTATAATTTTTATTAATTGTATCGAATTATTTTGGCTAGATTCAAGCCATTCAGAGTTGGATAATCGAGGAAAAGGCCTTCTAGTGGATTAAATTGGAGCAAATTGAGGTAAGTCTCTTGTCTAATCTTGTGAGGGGGAAATTACCCCATAGGTAATTAAAGCAATACTTGTTGCTAATTGTGGGGGCTACGTACGCAAGAGGTGACGAGTGTTCGTGCGTAGCTACTATAAATGCTAAAGTCCGGGTAGTTTAGGACTCAAAGCATGAATTACTTGTGTAAATTATATTATTTGTTTAATTAATATTATTTGATCTATATATATATATATATATATATATATATATATATATATATATATATATATATATATATATAAGATAAAAATATTAAAGGATGAAAATCTCATGTGTTTAATTTTCTGTGCAAATTAATTAATTGTTAAAAAGAATTTGTTCATCCTCCCGAATTTATCTTATAATGAATATACTATCTTTATGGAGGTACATAAGAAAAATGTCCTCTTTTCTTGTGGAGCGGGCCGAATGCCTCAGCAGGATAGATGCATCTATGGATCGTATCGCACGTCCCTCGATAGTGTACACGACACTCTGGATCGGGCCGTACGACCTCAGCAGAAATCGTGCTTAATAATAATAATAATTACACGATACTTGGACAGTTTATTGCAGCTTGTAAAGCTATTAGATAAATTGAAAATTTATTGAAATTGAATTGCAGCTTGTAAAGCTATTTGATTAATTGGAAATTTTATTGAAATTGAAGGATTTAATTAATAGATTGAAAATTGTTGCATTTGAAGAATTTTTATTATTTTTGCTAATTGAATAAAATTATTGTTAACTCTGTGAATCATGCTGATTTGAATAATTATAATTTATTTCATTTATTATTGTTGACCCTTAGTGAGTGTCAAAGTCGGCCATCTCGTCTCTACCACTTCGAGATTAGGCTTGATACTTACTGGGTACACGTTGTTTACGTACTCATACTACACTTGCTGCACTTTTTGTGCAGGATCTGAGACAGATACTAGTGGAGGACCTATCATCGCACATCCTCGTTATCCAGGGGCGTAGTGGTGAGCTGCCTTTCTGAGCCGCCCTGCAGCTACCAGTGCCTCTTCTTGTATTTTTAATTCTGTCTTTTTTCATTTCAGACAGTATTTGGAGTTTTGTATAATCTACTAGATGCCCATACACTTGTGACACCAGGTCTTGGCACATACATTGGTAGAATTTGATGTCTTATTATTTTTCTTGGATTTAAATTTTATCGATATATGTTTAATTTATTAGTTGGCCTGCCTAGCTTTAGTGTGGAGCGCCATCATGACCTATAGGTGAAATTGGATCGTGACAATAAGGAAAAACGACCGATCGGATCGTTACATGTTGCATTCCTTTTTTTTCAATTTATGACTGTACTGTTACTTCTTCAGTTATAACCCTCCATAAGGAGGTGCAAGTTATGGGGTGTGAACTTTTTAAAATAAGATTAATAGTAAAAAATGAAATAAAAAGTCAAAAAAGGAGAATAAAGATAAATAGAATTTCTACATAATGAATGATGTCACATCACCTTTCTTATTTTTAACTTTATATATATATATATATATATATATATATATATATATATATATATATATATATATACTAGTTTCTCTTAACGTACGTTGCAAGTGTACATCAAAAAATGCAGGACATCGTTTTTCACTTTAATATTACAAATTATACAACAATATTGTACGTGTATACTTTTATTAACCGATCTGCAATATCTTTTTAAGAATGGATTAGAATGGATGTAATCCAGTATGATCACTCCAAACTCGTAATTATTTTCTGCATCATGGATGTATCTTTCTTTTATTTGATTTTATTGTTTGTAATTTTTTATTGTCACATCTTGGCCAAGCATCTCAAATTCTATGTATAAGATGATGAAATACATGCTTGCTTTTAAAAATTTCATTTTCTAGAAAATATTCGCCCAAATGAATTTCTCACACAAATTCATTTATATAATTAAATGAATACAATACACCTCCACACACACATAATAATATAGACATTTAACCCCATTATATAAGTGTTAAGTGTTAACATGAAACCCAATAACTCAAAAATATATATTATGTTCCTTATTACAAAGAGGCGTCAAATTTATTTAAGGTCTTCAACTTTTAATCAAAAATCCGGAGTAATTTTTAAATACATTAGAGTAATTTTATTTGATGATTATTTAATTTTCAAAGTATTAAGATTGTCTAATTCATATTTTACACACTTGCAAATTATTCTCTACACGAATTCATAATGTATGTAATCATAGTGTAAGCCAACTCATCTTCATTTTAGTAAGGAAAAATAAGTAAAGTTTTTAAATATATATGATGTCTAACATGCGTGCTTTCAACTTCATATAGTAAGATACCTACCTTTATCATTGTTTGAAATGTCATGCCAAAATGAGATAGGGAAAAAAGTTATAGTATTAATTTAGAGAAAGAAAATAGAACCTGGTATTGATGTCTCTCTTCTTGATTCATTGCTTTGGAGTCTTGACTTTGTTTTCTTCCAAAATTGTAGCATCAACTTTTTGCTAATCATAATTTGTGAAGAAGAAATTAGAATGTTAAATCTCATGAACCTCAAGACTGAGTATTCGTAATCTTTCATAAGCATCAAAACTTGGTGTATAATTGGAATCCCAATTTTATTTTTTTATTTTTTATTTTGCCCAAAATAATACTTCTTGATTTTCTATTAGGCTTCATGTTATATTACTTGGCGAAGTTGTTCCACATAGTACTTTTGACCCTTTACAGAATAGAATTCTTCATAAAAATGACATAGAGCAATAATTAATATAAATAATAATTAAGTAAGAAAATATAAACGGACTTTTTTCACTACTTACTTCTTAGTTCATTGCTTTAAAATGATCTTCTAACATGAAATATATCCAATCATGATTTGAGGAGAAATCATCATAATCATATTTTTTACTTATGATCGATTATTCCCGATCTTTTATAAATATCGAACTTTTCACATATTGAAATTCTGATTCTCTAAAATCATTTGTTATTTATTTGCCCTAGTAGCGAAAAATACTTCTCAGTTTTTCATAAGGTTTCATGTTTCATCTCTTTGATTGCCATTTAGCGGAGATAGAGACATGCAAAGTAAGATATGGCATACAGCAACAAAGAGACCAAATAGAAGAATCCTGAAAATTTCTTAACTAATGGAATGAAAAATAAATGTGCCATCACATCGCCTACTTTTATCGCTATTATAATTCGGTAGAGTAAAATCATAGAGAAGCAAATAACAGAAGACTCACGGTCAATTTTTTCTAAGGCAAAAAATATCGTGTCTTGGCTTGTAATCCCATTGGAAGTGGTTCTCCGTCTTTAAGAATTTAATAGTTGGAAGTGTTTTCCATGTGTGCGGGGAAGGGGTTTGAATAGCTATCTTTAATAGTCACTAATGATAGAACACAACTATTTAGAGAGACACCATTTGAAGTATATTTTTCAATTTTTATTTAATTATTATAGTCACGATCCAAAATCCACTAAAGGCCGTGATGCCGCCTAACACCGCCGTCAGGCAAGCCAACGGTGAATGATTAACCTAATTACTCATTTAGTATTTTTGAAATAAAAATTTTCATTTAATTAGATACTATGTAATATAACTTACAGGGTAAATGATGATATTTACGCGAATTACAATAATGAACCACCCTTAGGAACCCCCAAAATCCGGTGTCACAAGTGCATGAGCATCAACTAGGAAATGTAATAAAATATAACATCTGTCTGGAATACAAATTAGACAGGAGAATATAAATAACTCTGATGGAGACTTTGCAGGTTGCGGATTGTAACATAAAATGCAGCTCACAGTAAGTCCCCGCAACATCCGCGCCTCTGCGCCCCAAAGACCACCAGTCATATATGTACCTGCACAGAAATGTACAACAAGTATAGCATGAGTACGTAATTCAACGCGTACCTAGTAAGTATCTAGCCTAACACCAGAGAGGTAGTGACGAGGGGTCGGCATCGACACTTACTAGTGGTCCAATAAGACAGTTATAATAAGAAGTAAACAGATATGGGGCAGAGTAAACAAACAAAATAAACAAGTGTAATTACGTGATACAAGCCTCCTCCCTACAATAGGCTCAAACTCTATATTAGCAATTACCTCCTCAACCGGAGCATAAATATATAATGGACCTCACCAGAGAGGTCGTCATAATTCAAATTAGGAAGACTCATAGATACACTCATTTCTTGTCAAATATTACGCACGATTCCATGAGAGTATTATACAGAAAAGCCCCGAGGCGTACGACCCGATCCCATCATAATATGTGCGGTGCCGAGGGTCGAACGACACGAACCATAGATGCATCTATTATATTGCCGAGGCGAACGGCCCGCTCCCATGAGAGTGCGGTACATAATCCTGCCGAGGCGAACGGCCCGATCCCATTAGAATAAGAAGCTTGAATGGGTCCATGACCCCACTCACGAATAAATGTGTGAGTTATAAATTTTTAAGGATAACCATTCGATGAAATGCATAGCGCGGGAGAAATACGTAAGAGGAGAACAATTATTCCACGGCTAATCATGAAGCACGTTAAATCTCTACAGCAACAAGTCTATCCCTCTACGCAAGTCTAGTCTCAAGTCGTAATGCAAAATAAAGGAACTAAACAAGCAAAGATAACCCCTATAGTACAATTATAGCATGGTGTGAACCTAAGTCTACCCGGACAATAACAAGAATTTAGCTACATACGGACTCTCGTCACCTCGTGCGTACGTACTCCTCGCAACAAGTATCACATAACAAATACATCACCTAGGGGTAGTTTTCCCCTCACAGAGTTAGACAGAAAACTTACCTCGCTCCGAAGTTCCATAGCTGGCTCCAACGCCACTCTAACACATCAAACCAATGCTCACCGATCCAAAACTATTCAAACAACGTGCAAACCAATCAAAATATACTCCAATGCTTGAAATTTAACAATTTATAAAAATTCCCAACTCCGCTCGAAAGGTTGAAAGTGGGGCCCATGTCTCGAAATCCTACGAAACTCACAAAATCCGACTACTCATTCGATTACGAGTCTAACCATACTAGTTTCACTAAAATCCGACTCTGAATCGACATGCAAATCCCAAAAATTCGTTATTATGAAATTTCTACAATTTTTCCCAAATTTTCATCTAAAAATACTAATTAAAAGATGAAAACAATGATATATTCATGTATATTAACCAAATCCGAGTTAGAATCACATACCCCGATGAATTTCTTGAAAATCACACGAAATATCGCCACAAACCGAGCTCCCAAAGTCCAAAAATAAAAAATGAGATGAAACCCTCGTTCATATAGTATAAAATCTGATCCCCCATTGTGCTTACCACACATTGTTTTTGTGAAGCCGCACATTCCAGGTCCAGAGGCCGCAGGTCCAAATTGTGCGGTCGCACTTCAACTGTGGCTGCAATACCAAGTTTTCGTAAATTGAACATAACTTTCGTTACAAATATCCTAATGATTATTAGTTTACCTTTCTGAAAACTAGATTCAATGGGCTATAAATTTTATTTTTGATTCATCTCCAAATTCCTTGTAGATTAAATGATAGAAGCGTCTGAAGTCGGACTATTGAATCTGCAGAATCTCAATTCTGCGACCGCTAGAGGAATTCTGTCGTCCGCACAAGTCCTCTACGGTTCACACTTTTCCTTTGCGGTCCGCACCTGAGGCTTTGCCTCAACACTCCAAAATGTGTCCCCCGCACTTCAAAAGTTCTAGAACAACATCAGAGTGCCGAAATGGCCAGACTCGCTCAAAACTCACCCCGAAACACACCTGAGCGACTCGGCACCCCGTCCGAATGTACCAACAAGTCCTAAAACGTCATACAAACTTAGTTGAAACCTCATTTCACATCAAATAACGCAAAAAACACGAATCACACCCCAATTCAAGTCTAATGAAATCAAGAAATTCCAACTTCTATATTCGATGCCGAAACATATCAAATCAAGTCCGATTGACCTCAAATTTTGCACACGTCATAATTGACATAACGGGCCTATTCAAATTCCCAAAATCGAATTCCGACCCCGATATCAAAAAGTCAACTTCCTGGTCAAACTTCCAAACTTAATTTTTTATTTTAGCCATTTAAAGCCTAATTTAGCTACAGACTTTCAAATAATTTTTCGGACACGCTCCTAAGTTCAAAATCACCATACGGAGCTATTGGAATCAATAAAAATTATATTCCAGAGTCGTTTACTCAAAAGTCAAAGTTTGGTCAACTCTTCCAACTTAGAGCTTCCAAATTTAGAAATTGTTTTCTTTCCAAACTAACTCCGAACTTCCTAAAATTAAATTCCGACCACACGTACAAGTCATAGCACCTGAAGTGAAGCTACTCAAGGCCTCAAACCGCCGAACGACGCGCTAGAGCTCAAAATGACCGGTCGGGTCGTTACATTCTCCCCCACTTAAACAAGTGTTCGTCCTCGAACGTGCTAAGAACTACACAATGTACCAAACACATGATCATGAATCTATGCTGAAATCACACCATGCACCACATAATTCATTTTCCCAAGGCAACCTCCTCCAAGAACAACAACTGTAATTTCACGAATCCGTTGCCCACAATACACCCTGTGGCACATATAATCCTTGTTCCAATTCCTATTATATTGCAACGAAGAAAGAGACGTGTAGAAACTAATAACCACCTGCCGAATCAATGAATCATGGAGTCTATCCTCCTGACAAGGATCATTTCCCCATTCTGAACTGAACAACGATATTTTCCTCTTTAATGTACCTTATATAAATCTGATTGCACAAATTCCAGGTCCAATAGTCTCATCTCACCCAGTATAAGCTACACCGGCAATAAGCAACCTCAAACACTGACCAAGATCTCGTATGATGCCAACAATGCACCAATATGATACAAACTCAAATGCGATACATAAGGAAAATCGAACTCTGGAATAGAACTATCCATCCTGCGTAACGAACAAAACGGTCGAACAGACGCTATGAACTTTCCTCAGTGAATGAGAAACAAAAAACACAGAAACATTTATATGGAACCGTACTCAACATCTCATTGTTGTGGCTTGCAACCCGATCCACTCAAAATACCATTGTGGCGTGCAACCCAATCCAAACAAAGTACCTGTGACGGCTTGCTACCCGATCCGCACAATATACCCGTGGCGGCGTGTCACTCGATCCGCATATAACAGTTAAGGAGAAAATACACATCAAGCCATAACACTTATACTTAAAAAATAACGAATATCGACCACAAGCACGCCAATGCAAAAATACAACTCTGGGGAGACGGATAGTGCCATACGCTACAAAAGCCACGCATAACTAAGGTGCGATATATGACCTGCATCTCGATAGCTATCCTACTCATATAACACCGCAAGCTACAGAGGACCTCAATATATGTGCAATTAATCAATCCGTCTCACAACCTACATGGCACATAAGAACAACCGTCAAATCCGGAACAAACTCACACAGTCCACAACCCAAGGAATATAACACCTCTCAGGCATAAACTCTCACCGTAGCGATATTATTATAACCTCCATACTTGGCTTTAACCTTTCACAATCAAATGACTAACATGCCATGCTTATAAAAAAAACTTCTCGTTGGGTAAGCTCCCACGACATTCCGCACCCGGTGACAAAATTTGCGCCTTCATGCCACCAACCGTGTAAATTCTATAAAGCAAATAAAAAATACGCATATCAATACACAAAGCCTCTTACACAGAACGCCATTCTCAGGTGACACAAAAGAAAATGCCATCTTACTCTAAACATTTTTAATTCACCCCCTGCTCATCCAAGCTCGACACATTCTTGTCAACACTGAACTGCAACCTTGATACTCTACCTTTAAATCCCCATGCCACTTACTGCACCTATCATGCCGCTACGCGAGAATACCAGAATTCAACATAACTCCTGAACTACTAGTAGAATGAATACTTCACTAGCTAGAAAACCATTTACTTAGCTCATTTCACAAGAACCAATGCAATAAGCAACTGAATTCCTAAACCGCGTAAAATACAACCTCAAGTTGTGATCTATACCGCCATGACTCGCCTAGAAATCCATTTACACCAATAAGCCATTTGTGATGACCCGGCCGGTCGTTTTGAGAGTTATAGCCCCGATACCCTATTAACTGCTTCCCCCGTACCTATTTCTACTATTATGACTTGCTGAGAGGTTTCATTTTGGTTTTTGGAGTATTTTGGGATACTTAGTCCCTAAATAGAGGTTTAAGCCTTAGGTTTTGGACCGTAGACAGAACTGTATGAAGCTGACTCCGGAATGGAGTTTCGTCAATACTGTTAGCTCTGTTAGGTAATTTTGGACTTAGGGGCGTGTCCGGATTGTGTTTTGGAGGTTCGCAACTCATTTAGGCTTAAAATGGCGAAAGTCAAAGTTTGGAAATTTTGACTGGTAGGTTTATAGGGTTGAATAAGACTTGTGTGAAAAATTTGGGATCAATCAGACGTGGTTTGGTTGGTTTCAGCATCGGTTGTCAAATTTGGAAGTTTCAAGTTCTGTAAGTTTGAATCGAAGGATGATTTTTGATTTTAGCATTGTTTGATGTGGTTTGAGGGCTCGACTAAGTTCATATGGCATTTTAGGATTGGTTGGTATGTTTGGTTAGGGTCCCGGGGGCCTCGGGTGTGTTTCGGATGCTTAACGGAGGAAATATTTGACTTAGGAAATTTCTGAAGTTTGCTGGTTTCTGGTGTTTCGCACTTGCGGTGGGGGAACCGCAGGTGCGGGGCCGCACGTGCGGATGATTAAGTGCAGAAGCAGTTTTGGAAGGAATGGTCAGGGGTCGCTGGTGCGACGTGAGTTCCGCATCTGCGATGCCCGCAGATGCGCTGGACAGATCGCAGGAGCGGTGGGGGGACCGCAGAAGCGGACATATATCCGTAGGTGCGACCTTTTGACTACAGAAGCGGGCGATGAGTTTTAAGTAAAATCCGCACCTGCGATGGAAATTCCGCAGGTGCGGGACTGCAGATGTGGTTGAAGGCTCGTAGAAGTGAGATCTCTGGCAGAAAAAGAGCTAAATGCGAGGGTTTGATTTCATTCTTCATTTTTGTACTTGAGAGCTCGGAATTTGGCGATATTTTGAGGGATTTTCAGAGGAAGCTTTGGGGTAATGATTCCTAACTCGTTTTTGGTTGTATTCCATTAATCTATAGTTGTTTGCTCCATTTAATTTCGGATTTGGGGTTGAAAATTTGGGGAAAAGTTGAGAAAAGTTCTTAGGCCGAATTTTTGGATTTTGATCGATATTTTGGTATCGAATTTGAGTAATTTTGGTATGAGTGAACTCGTGAGTGAATGAGTGTTCATATTTTGTGACTTTTACCCGATTCCGAAATGTGGGCCTGGGGAGGCGTTTTAGGGAGATTTTCCAATTTCTTGCTTAAGATTTGATTTCATTAGCTAGATTGGTTCCTTGTAGTTATATTTATGTTATGTAATTAATTTTGGCTAGATTTGGGTCATTCGGAGTCGGATATTTGTGGAAAAGGCATTGTCACCGATTGATTGAGCTTGGTTCGAGGTAAATGGCTTGCCTAACATTGTGTGGGGGAAATCCCCTTAGGATTTGGTACTGTCGTGATATGTGAGCGCCGTGTACGTGAGGTGACGAGTACGTACACGGGCTATTTGTTGAAAACCCGATTTATTATACTGAGTAGTAACATGTTTTTCCTTTAATTTGAGTTATACCGCTTAAATGAGTATCAACCTGTTTTAATTCTTAATTGAGCTATTCCAACATGAGTAGTTATCCTGATTAGCCTAATATCGCATGTCTACGTGCTTTAACTACTTATTTGAACTCTGTGAAGCATGCCTAGTTAATTTTCCTATTTTTACTTGTTCTTTATCAGTCTTAACTATAGAATTCGTACTGTTAACTATGGTATTTATCGGTTGAGCTGTGTGTTTACTTTTGAGACTACGAGGTGGTTCCTCGGGAGTTCTCCCTGCATATTTACTTTTGAGACTACGAGGCGGTTCCTCGGGAGTTCTCCTTGCATATTTATTTTTGAGACTATGAGGCGGTTCCTCGGGAGTTCTCCCTGTACATTTACTTTTGAGACTACGAGGCGGTTCCTCGGGAGTTCTCCCTGTATATTTACTTTTGAGACTACGAGGAAGTACCTCGTGAGTTCTTCCTGCATATTTATTTTGGGACTATGAGACGGTATCTCGGGAGATCCCCCGCTGTTTATCCCCGTGTGTTGCATTGTTATATCGTTGTGTTTTCTCTTTGTTAAATTCCAGTCTCTTATTATACTATTATATTTCCCTGCTTTATTTATTATATACCAGTGGGCATGACCTGACCTCGTCATTACTCTACCAAGGTTAGGCTTGGAACTTACTGGGTACCGTTGTGGTGTACTCATGCTACTCCTATGCACATGTTTTTGTGTGCAGATCCAGGTGCTTCTTATCAGGTCCGATACTAGCTGAGAGTGCTTGCTATTGTACGGAGACTTCAAGGTATATCTGTCGTGTCCGCATACCTCGGAGTCCCCCTCTATTCTCTCCTATGTCATTTACCTTCCGTACTTATTTTGTTAGACTCTAGTGTATAAAGATACTAGTTTCCTTCTGTAGCTTGTGACTTATGATGTTTCGAGTTTTGGAAAGACTATGTATTATAGATTATTGGTTATTGCACATGCCGAGCGGCATTGTTATTAGTTATTTAGTAATCCACTGCTGTTAGTTGCCAAGTTTTACTTTCGTTTTTGTTATATTCTGCAATTTGTTAGGCTTACCTAGTCATAAAGACTAGGTGCCGTCACGACGTTACACGGAGAGAGTTTGGGTCGTGACAAGTTGGTATCAGAGCTCTAGGTTCATAGGTGTTGCGAGTCACAAGCCGGTTTAGTAGAGTCTCTCGGATCGGTACGGAGACGTATGTACTCATCTTCGGGAGGCTATGGAACTGTTAGGAAAACTTATACTTCTTTGATTCCTTATCGTGCGAAATGTGTTGACATCAAAAACAAAATTATAAACTTCTGTATTTTATTCTCTCACAGATGGTGAGGACACGTACAAGCGGATATGATGACCAGGCACCCGCGCCCCCTGCTAGAGCCGCGAGAGGCCGGGGTCGGGGTAGAGGCCGAGGACGTCCACGCGGTGCAGCTAGGGCACCCGCACGAGCTGCAATAGAGGATCCCCCAGTAGCTCCAGCTAGAGGGCAGACACCTGAGGCACCTGTTGCTGCACCAGCTCTCCAGGAGACCCTAGCCCAATTTCTGAGCATGTTCAGCACCTTAGCTTAGGATGGATTGATTCTACTTGCTCCTTCCACATCTCAGGCCGGGGGAGGAGCACAGACTCCGTTCGTCAGTACTCTAAAGCAACGGGTTCAGGACGACCAGGTTCCAGAGATTATACTGATGCAGCCGGTAGCTCCGGTTCAGCATGAGACTAGGACAGCCACTTCTGAAGCGGAGCAGCTCAGACATGAGAGATACAAGAAGTACCACCCACCTACCTTCAACGGATTGGCTATAGATAATGCTCGGGGTTTTCTGGAGGAGTGTCATCATATTCTCCATACTATGGGGGTAGCGGAGACTAGTGGGGTTTCTTTTACCACCTTCTAGCTTAGAGGAGCAGCCTATCAGTGGTAGCGTGCTTATGAGTTGAGTAGTCCGGATGAGGCAGCTTCACTTACATGGACTCAGTTCTCGGACATGTTTTTGAGAGAGTATATCCCTTAGAGCCTCAGGGACGCATGGTGCATGGAGATTGAGCAGTTGCGCAATGGTTTTATGACTATATCAAAGTATGTAGTTAGCTTCAGTGACTTGGCCCGACATGCACTAGCGTTGGTTTCCACAGTTCGAGAGAGGGTTCGACTGTTTATTGAGGGACTCCACCCAGTATCCGGATTAGTATGGCCAGGGAGTTGGAGATGGATATTTCTTATCAGTAGGTTGTGAGTATTGCCAGGATATTGGAGGGCATGCTTGCCCGGGATAGAGAGGAGAGAGAGGCCAAGAGGTCTCGAGAGACTGGTTCTTATTCTCGTGCTCGTGAACCAACAACTCGCCATGGTAGGGGTTATGGGAGTCGCCCTGTTCATTTTGCTCTTCCAGCCGCCAGTGATTTCCGGTCCCTTCTAGGCCCCAAGATCCTTATTATGCACTGCCAGTATCTAGTGTGCCTCCTGCACGGGGTGCTTTTAGCGGCCAGTCTAGCAGACTTGGCCCGAGCCAGTCACAACAGTCACGCTCTCCAAGAGCTTGTTTAGAAGGGGTGCACCTCCACAGACTTCTCAGCCATCACGTGCTCCACCGGATCCTCAGTCTATGATTCCAGAACTAGCTACTTCCCCACCGCTTCAGCCAGCTCGAGGTATAGGTCGGGGAGGTTGAGGTCGCCCTAGAGGGGGAGGCTATGCTAGATATTATGCTCTTCCGGCTCGTACACTCACAAAACCCCTACCATAGCGTGCTGCTGGTGCACGAGCTCCTGAATAATGCCCAGTCTCTGAAGACCTCTTGGCCTCTCTCTCATCTCTATCCTGGGCAAACATGCCCTCCACTCTCCTAGCAATGCTCACTGCCTGCTGATAAGTGATGTCTATCTCCAACTCCCTGGCCATATTGGTCTGAATACTGGGTTGGAGTCCCTCAATGAAGCGACGAACCCTCTCTCTGACTGTAGCAACCAGAGTCGGTGCATGGCGAGCCAACTTACTGAAACGGACTGCATACTCTGACACAGTCATATCACCCTGACGCAACTGCTCAAACTCTACGCGCCAAGCATCCTTGAGGCTCTGAGGAACATACTCACGCAAGAACATCTCTGAAAACTGAGTCCAAGTGAGTGAGGCTGCCTCGTCCGGACTACTCAGCTCATAGGCACGCTACCACTGATATGCTACTCCCCTCAGCTAGAAAGTGGTGAACGAAACCCAACTCGTCTCCACAATGCCTATAGTGCGAAGAATACGATGACACTCCTCAAGAAAACCCAGAGCATCATCTAAAGCTAGTCTGCTGAAAGTAGGTGGGTGGTACTTCTTGTACCTCTCAAGTCTGAGTTGCTCTACCTCAGAAGCAGCTACCCCGATCTCATGTTGAACTGGAGCCACTGGGGGCATAGGAATATACTCTAGGACCTGATCAACTTGGACCCTCTACTCAGGAGTGCGGGCTGCGGGAGTCTGTGCCCCTCCCCCGGCCTGAGATGTAGCGGGAGCTATCGGAAATAGTCCAGCCTGAGCTAGAGTGCTGAACATGCTCATGAACTGAGCTAAAGTCTCCTGGAGGGCTGGAGTAGAAATAGGAATCTCCAGTGCTGGCTCTCCAGCTGGAGCTACTGGGGGCTCCTCTGACGCAGCTCTCGCAGGTGCTCGGGCTGCACAGCGTGGTCGTCCTCTACCCCGGCCTATGGTGGCTCTGGCAGGGGGCTCGGGTGCCTGATCATCGGTCATCCCAGTACATGTCCTCACTATCTGTGAGAAAGAATAGCATAGAATCTTAGAATTTTTGGTGTCAATAACTCGCACGACAAGGAAATCAAAGAAATATGATTGTTCTTAACAGTTACATAGCCTCCCGAAGATAAGTACGAATGTCTCCGCACCGATCTGCGAGACTCTAATAAACCGGCTTGTGACTCACGACTCCTATGAACCTAGTCCTCTGAAACCAACTTGTCACGACCCAAATTAACCCTCCGTAAGGTGTTGTGATGGCACCTAGTCTTTACGACTAGGTAAGCCTAATATTACGAAAAATATAAAGAAAACACACATTTTTAAAGATCAACAGCATATTGTGAATAGCCATGAGTAGTACCACTCGGCATATACAAACTAATTTCCCAAGATCCGGAATATCACTAAGTCACAAGTTGCTATAATCTATGTAGCTCTATACAAAAGTCCAAAGATAATAAAGAAAGTCTCTAGGCGAGGGAGTAGAAGGGGACTCTGAAGATCTGCGGACGCAAGCAATAGTACCTTGAAGTCTCCTAAAATCAGCAGCACGCACTAACCCCAAGGCTGATAGCTCGCACCTGGATCTGCACACGAAAACATGTGCAGGGAAGGGCATGAGTACACCACAATAGTACCCAATAAGTGTGAAGCCTAACCTCGATCGAGTAGTGACGAGGTCAGGTCAAGGCCCTACCGGAGTAAATATAATAAATTAGACAGTAAAAGCTATAAGTAAAATTTACGGTAACACAGTTAAAGAAATCCTTGAACATTTAACAGTTAAGGGATCCCTCGGCTCAGAACAAGGTAAACACAGTGGGAAATCTCTCGGGATACCGTCCCGTAGTTCTAAATGAATATGCTATACATGGGGATCTCCCAGAAAGCGTCTGTAGTCCCAAAGTAAATATGCAGTGCTGGGGGATCTCCCGGAATACGTCTGTAGTCCCAAAGTAAATATGCAGTGCCGGAGGATCTCCCGGAATACGTTCGTAGTCCAAAAATAAATATGCAAGACAGGGGGGATCTCCCGGAATACGTCCGTAGTCCCAATTTAAATATGCAATGCAAGATGAAATGGCAGGTATGGCATCGAGTTATACGGTTTATACTGAACACATATAAGAAAAGTAGGGACTTAACTAAGCATGGTGCACAGAATGTCAAATAGGCCGTTAAAACACGTAAGCATGCTCCTCTAATCTAAGCTAAACAATTAGGCGTATTAGTGCAATTTAATAAGGGAAAACAGTTTATGAATTAGAAAGGAAAAACGGGATTTTTGCAATAATATCCCATGTACGTACTCGTCACCTCACGTACATGGCGCCCACACATCAATTAATATCAAACATCTTAAGGGAAAAGTCCCCAACACAAGGTTAGGCAAGCCATTTACCTCGAACAGCTCAAATCAACTCAATATCACGTTCTTGCCACGAGTATCCGTCTCTAAATGGCCCGAATCTATTCAAATTAATTGCATAATGTAAATATAACTACAAGTAACTAATTTACCTAATTAATTCGAAGCTAAAGGGTGAAATTAGAAAAAATGCCCAAAACATCTCCTCGGGCCCACGTCTCGGAATCGGGTAAAAATTATAAATTATGAACATCCATTCACTCACGAGTTCACTCGAACAAAAATCATCTAAATCCAACGTCAAATTCCCATTCAAATCTCAGATTTTCAATTGGGGAACCGTTTCCCCCATTTCCAAACTTCTACCCTCAATTGTTTTAATTAGACAGGGAAAACAACAATAGATTAATGTATTATGATCAAAATAGAGTTAGAATTAGTTACCCAATAGTTCTCCTACAAAATCCCTCCACAAATCGTCTCCCACCGAGCTCTAAATCGAATTGGTGAAAAATGAGGGATGAACCCTCGAAGCTGCCTCTTCAACCCAGCGATTTCCGCACCTGCGCTCATGGGGTCGAATATGTGGCTCTCGCACCTGCGGAACAATCATCACAACTGTGAAGGTCACTTATCCGGTCTTGGGCCGCATCTTTGGGAATTCCTCGCACCTGCGGATACCGCAGTGCAGTCCAAATCGGCGCATCTGCGCATTTCACTAAGGCAGCCAGGCTCCGCACCTGCGCCCACGCTTCGCACCTGTGGGCTCGCAGGTGCGGTCAAACATGCGCACATGCACTCCATCACCAGCCCCACCAGTTCCACATATGCGCACTCCTTCCGCATCTGCGGCTCTCGCACCTGCGGCCTCCCTTCCGCAGGTGCGAAACACCAGAACCATAAAGGCCCCAGATATTTCTTAAGTCCAAATTCATTCCGTTAAGCATCCGAAACACACCCGAGGCCCCCGGGACCTCAACCAAACATACCAACCAATCCTAAAATACCATACGAACTTAGTCGAGTCTTCAAACCACATGGAACGACACCAAAATCATGAATATAGCACGGATTCAACCCTAAGAAATTAAACAATTTCCAAATTCTACAAATGACGCCGAAACACGTCAAATCTAGTCCGAATGACCTCAAATTTTACACACAGGTCACAAATAACACTACGAACCTACATCCACTTTTGGAATTCCATTCCGAGCTCGATATCAAAATTTCCACTATCGGCTAAAATCGCCGAAAAATTAACTTTTGCCAATTCAAGCCTAAATCTACTATAGACCTCCAAAACACATTCTGGATGCGCTCCTAACCCCAAAATCACTCACGGAGCTAACGGAGTCGACGGAATTCCATTCTGGATCCGTATTCACACAGTTTCGACTACGGTCCAAACTCTAAGGCTTAAACTCACAACTAGGGACTAAGTGTCCCAAAACACTCTGAATTCCATAACCAATCACTCCGGCAAGTCCCAAAAGCAGAAACAAATATAGGGAAAGCAGATATTAGGGGATCGGGGCTCTAATTCTCAAAACGACCGGCCGGGTCGTTACAATTGGTAAATGGATATATTGGAGGATCGAGTTGCACCCTGCAACAGAATTGATTGAAATGGATATATTGGAGGATCGGGTTGCACGCCGCAACAGACTTATTAAAAAAGTCCATATTGGAGGATCGGGTTGCACGCCGCAACAGACTTATTAAAAGTCAATATTTGGGGGATCGGATTGCATGCCGCAATAGACTTATTTAAAAGTCAATATATATACTTGATTAAAAATAATTATATGAGAGGATTAAAAATGAATATATTGTGAGAGCGGGTTGCACGTTGCAACAGATTTGAATGTGAATATATTGTGAGAGAGGTTTGCACGCTGCAACAGAATTGAATGTGAATATATTATTAGAGAGGGTTGCACGCTGCAACAGAATTGATGGAAATAATAATTGGTTATGACTGCTGAATTGGCTTCAATTATTATAAATGAGTTACCTGATTTATTTCTATTATTGTTGTTGTATTGCGTACAGGTAATGTAAGTGACCCGCCTTAGCCTCGTCACTACTTCGTCGAGGTTAGGCTCAGTACTAGCCAGTACATATGGTCGGTTGTACTGATACTACACTCTGCACTTCTTGTGTAGATTATGGAGTTGATCCTAGAGGTGTACCATAGACTTGCTCGGATTTCAGCTACTCAGAGGAGACTTGAGGTATAACTACATGACGTCCGCAGTTCTGAAGTCTCCGTCTACTTTACTTTAGTTGTGTGTTTATTTCCATAAAACTTTATTTTATTTAGGCCCTTATTTGTATTATTCTAGAAGCTCGTGCACTTGTGACACCAATTTTGGGATGGCATTTAGACACTGTTGTTCTTATGGATTATTCACTATATTTCATACCTTAATTCCGCATTTGTTCCTTGGTTATTAATAAATTTAAAAATTGTTTTAAAATGGAAAATATTATTCTAACGTTGGCTTGCCTAGCAAGTAAAATGTTAGGCTCTATCACGGTCCGAAGGTGGAAATTTCGGGTCGTAATAGTTGGTATCAAAGCACTAGGTTACATAGGTCTCACGAGTCACAAGCAAGCTTAGTAGAGTCTGAAGGATCGGTACGGAGACGTCTGTACTTATATAGTTATTCGTGCAAGAAAATATATTGTTGTAAATATAGTCCAATATTTAGGATGTATGTCCTTGTGCTTTATTTATTATAATTATAAACCATAAACATACTAAAAAAAATTACACAAATTTAAAAGGATATTCTTTAGTTTCGGAAGAAGTAAGTTGATTTTAGGGATAAACACATACTTAGAAGCACATTTGTCACAACCCGGAATTCCCACCAACTGGACCGTGATGGCGCCTAATATTTCACTTGCTAGGCAAGCCAATGTTAGAGAATCATTAAACCAATTCCTTATTTCCATTCAGTAAATAACAATAATTAACTAAGATGAAATATAATAAGTGCGGAATATTATAAAACTGTATTAATTACTACCACCCGGATCTGGAGTCACAATTCACGAGCATTCTAGAATTTACTACAAGTAATAGTCTGAAAGAAATACAACTATCTGAATGAAAGAAACATTAGAACAGAAAAAGATAGACGGAGACTTCAAGGTCTGTGAACACCGACAGATCTACACTGAGTTTCCGGACAGCGAACCAATAACAAAATCTCGATCAACCTGAGCCGGTATCAAAATCTGCATAGAAAGTGCAGAGTGTAGTATTAGTACAACCGACCCCGTGTACTGGTAAGTGGCAAGCCTAACTTCGACGAAGTAGTGATGAGGCTAAGGCAAGGCACCTACAAATCAACCTGTTCAATTTAATAGTGTATATACAAATAACAGAAATAAAGAACTAAATAGGAAATGTCGGGAGGGGAACATACTGAGGGGAATACAAGATAAAGAACTTCAACAGAATGATCACCGGAGCAGTCAATATATATGAATCAACAAGAATAGTGAATACAGTAAGGAAAAATGCACGGCATCACCCTTTGTGCTTTTACTCTCAATCTCACCATAAAATCAATAGAAACAACACGGCATCGCCCTTCGTGCATTAACTCTCATATCATGGTATGGCATCACCCTTCGTGCTTTTACACTCACAATATGGCACGGCATCACCCTTCATGCATTAACACTCTCCCTTACCATAGTGCAATGCATAAATAACAACAGGGAGATAGAATAACAAGTACAAACCTTACTTCAATATTTGGTTCCACAATATAAATCTCAACTTTTAAATAAATACTCGATTACCAACAAAAAATCCGTAAACATGATAATGACGATCAATTTAACAACACTAGTATAAACATGTAGCAATTAGGCATAGGAAGAGACAATATAAGAAAACAGAAGAAACATGAAAAACATGTAAATTGGCAGCACATAAGTACTCGCCACCTCACATATACGCCGCTCACATGAATTTCACTTAGCAATTAATCTAAGGTTCCTAATTACCTCAAGTCAGGGTTAGACACAATACTTACCTTGCTCCAAAGGCCACTTAATTCTCAATCACAACTTTTCTTTTGGAATTCACCTCCAAACCACTTATATCTATTCAAAAATGACTCATTAATACCAAATATTGCAAAAGGAATCAATTATATTGCATAAATTAAATTTCCCAAATTTTCCTCCAAAAAGTCGAAAAATCGACCCCGAGCTCGCTTGGTCAAAACCCGAGGTTCAGACCAAAATACATTTACTCATTCACCCCCGAGCCCGAATATATAATTGGTTTTGGAGTCCGACCTAAATCCCCAAATTTTTGAAATACCTAGTTTCTACCCTAACCCCTAATTCTACCATGAAAAATCTAGATTTTAGGTTGATAATTCAAGAAATGTAATGGGTAATTGAAATAAAATGGTTTAGAATCACTTACCAACACTTTGAGGAAGAAGATGACTCTTGAAAATCGCCTATACCCGTTTGGTTCTTGAAAAATGTTGAAGAAATGGCTAAAATCCATGTTTGATTCTGTTTTATGCACTGGGAGACAGTGTGCATCACATTCGCGAGGCCACTGTCGCGTTCACGAAGGGTACTGGCTGCCAAGCCTTCGCATTCGCGAGACCCTGCTCGCGTTCGCGATGGTTACTTCCCCCTGGCCTTCTGTAATGACCCAGTCGGTCGTTTTGAATATTATAACCCTTTTTCCCCATTTACTGCTCAATTTATGTCTTGCAATTGATTTATGACTTATCGGGTTAGTTGCTTCGGGTCCGGAAGGAACTCGGAGTGAAATGAGACACTTAGTCTCATAATTAAAAATTTTAAGTTAGAAAAGTGGACCGGATATGGACCTATGTGTAAACGACCTCGGATTAGAATTTTGATGATTCTAATAGCTTCGTATGGTGATTTTGGGCATAGGAGCATGTCCGGAATATTATTTGGAAGTCCGTAGAGGAATTAGGCTTGAAATGCCGAAAGTTTCATTTTTGAGAAGTTTGACCGGGGGGTTGACTTTTTGATATAGGGGTCGGAATCCGATTCTGAAAATTGAAATACCTTTGTTATGTCTTTTTATGACTTGTGTGAAAAAATTATGATCAATCGGACATGATTTGATAGGTTCCGGAGTCGTTTGTAGGAATTAGAAATTTCAAAGTTCATTAGACTTGAATTGGGGTGTAATTCATGGTTTTAGCGTTGTTTGAGGTGATTTGAGGATTCGACTAAGTCCGTATGATATTTTAGGACTTGTTGGTATATTTGGTCGAGGTCTCGAGGGGCTCGGGTGAGTTTCGGATGGTTAACGGTTTGGATTTTGGACTTGAAACTCTGCTGGAATATTTCTGATGCACCATCTGGTTTCCTCCATCGCGTTCGCGAGTGGAGCCTCACGTTCGTGAAGAGGAACTGAGAGGCTGGCAATAGTTTCTCTTCGCATTCATGACGAGAAGAACGTGTTCGCGAAGGGTGGACTGGGTGTGCATCGCGAACGCGAGAGGTGTTACGCGTTCGCGAAGAAGAGAGGAAGCAGCTGGGGACCCCAGGCAATTGGTCTCTGCATTCGCGTAGGGGGTATCGCGTTCGCGTAGTGAGGGGGAACGAAGCATCGCGTTCGCAGTGATCACACATATTGTTGTTCCCTTGATTCTATGCTTTTCCTGCCAGGCCAGATGTTGTTGCCTCAGACGCAGTAATCACACATATTGTTTCAGTGTGCCACAGGGAGGCTTCTATATTATTTGACCCTGGTTCCACTTATTCATATGTATCATCATATTTTGCTCATTATCTGGATATGCCCTGTGAGTCCTTAGTTTCACCTGTTTGTGTATCTACACCGATGGGCGATATTATTACTTGGATTGTGTGTATCAGTCGTGTGTGGTAACTATTGGGGAACTGGAGACTAGAGTTGATCTCTTATTACTCGGTATGGTTGATTTCGATGTAATCCTGGGTATGGATTGGTTGTCTCCATGTCATGCTATTTTGGACTGTCACGCAAAAATCGTGACGTTGACGATGCCGGGGTTGCCAAAGGTTGAATGGAGGGGTTCTCTAGATCTTGTTCCTAGCAAGGTGATTTCTTATTTGAAGGCCCAACGTATGGTTGGAAAGGGATGCTTGTCATAATTGGCCTTTGTGAGAGATGTTGATGCAGATGCTCCTATTATTGATTCAGTACCGGTCGTGCGAGATTTTCCGGATGTATTTCCTCCAGACCTGCCAGGTATGCTACCCGACAGGGATATTGATTTCGATATTGACTTGGTGTAGGGCACTCAGCCCATTTCTATTCCTCTGTATCGTATGGCACCAGCTGAGTTAAAAGAATTAAAAGAGCAACTTCAGGAACTCCTTCATAAGGGGTTTATTAGGCCTAGTGTGTTACCTTAGGGTGCACCGGTTCTGTTTGTGAAAAAGAAAGATGGTACTATACGGATGTGCATTGATTATAGGCAGTTGAACAAAGTTACAATCAAGAATAAATATCCATTGCTGCGTATTGATGATTTATTTGACCAGCTTCAGGGAGCAAGGGTGTTCTCTAAAATTGATTTGAGGTTTGGGTATCACCAATTAAAAATTCAGGATTCGGATATTCTAAAGATGGCATTCAGGACTCGTTATGGCCACTATAAATTTTTTGTGATGTCTTTTGGGCTAACCAATGCCCCTGCAGCATTTATGCATTTGATGAATAGTGTATTTCAACCATATCTTGATTTATTTATCGTGGTATTCATCGATGATATTCTGGTGTACTCACGTAGACAGGAGGAGCATACACAACACTTGGGTATTATATTACAGAGGCTGATAGAGGAGAAACTTTATGCCAAATTCTCTAAGTGTGAGTTCTGGCTTAGTTCGGTGGCATTCTTGGGACATATAATGTCCAGTGAAGGTATTAAGGTGGATCCGAAGAAAATAGAGGCAGTTCAGAATTGGCCCAGACCATCCTCAGTTACTGAGATTCGGAGTTGTCTCGGCTTGACCGGTTATTATCGTCGTTTTGTGGAGGGTTTCTTGTCTATTGCATCGCCTATGACTAAATTGACCTAGAAAGGTGCTCCATTCAGGTGGTCGGATGAATGTGAAGAAAGCTTTCAGAAGCTCAATACAGCTTTGACTACAACTCCAGTATTTGTGTTGCCTATAGGTTTAGAGTCTTATACTGTGTATTGTGATGTGTCGTGGATTGGTCTCGGCGCAGTACTTATGCAAGACGATAGGGTGATTGCCTATGCGTCCAGACAGCTAAAGGTACATGAGAAGAATTATCCATTCCACGATCTTGAGTTAGCAGCTATTGTTCATGCCTTGAAAATTTGGCGGCATTACTTGTACGATGTCCAGTGTGAGGTGTATACCGATCATCGGAGTCTACAACATTTGTTTAAACAGAAGGATCTTAACTTGCGGCAGCGAAGGTGGTTGGAGTTGCTTAAGGATTATGATATCAACATTCTCAATCATCCCGGAAAGGCCAATGTGGTGGCCGATGCCTTCAGTCGTAAGGTAGAGAGTTTGGGTAGCTTAGCATACTTACTGGTAGAAGAGAGGCCTTTAACCTTGGAGGTTCAGGCCTTGGCTAATCAGTTTGTTAGATTGGACATTTCCGAGCCAGATCGGGTTTTGGCCTATGTGGTTTCTCGGTCTTCCTTATATGATCGCATCAGAGAGCGTCAGTGTGATGATCCACATCTGTTTGTTCTTAAGGACACGGTTCAGCACAGTGATACCAAGGAAGTCACTATTGGAGACGACAGTGTATTACGGATGCAGGGCAGGCTATGTGTGCCTAATGTAGGTGGTTTGTATGAGCTGATCCTCCAGGAAGCTCACAGTTCACGGTACTTTATTCATCCAGGCGCCGCAAAGATGTATTAGGATTTGAGGCAGCACTATTGGTGGAGGCGGATGAAGAAAGATATAGTTGGGTTTGTATCTCGGTGTTTAAATTATCAACAGGTAAAGTACGAGCACTAGAGACCGGGCGGATTTCTACAGAGACTTGAAATTCCGAAGTGGAAGTGGGAGCGTATTACCATGGACTTCGTAGTTGGACTCCCACGGACTTTGAGAAAGTTTGATGTTGTTTGGGTGATAGTAGATCGGTTGACCAAATCTGTGCATTTATTCCAGTCGGTACTAATTATTCTTCAGAGCAGTTGGCTGGGATTTATATTCACGAGATTTTTTGCCTACACGGTGTGCCGGTGTCCATTATTTCAGATCGGGGTACGCAGTTTACCTCACAGTTTTGGAGGGCTGTGCAGTGAGAATTGGGCACACGGGTTCAGTTGAGTACAGAATTTCACCCTCAGATGGATGGATAGTCCGAGTGCACTATTCAGATATTGGAGGATATGCTACGCGCTTGTGTCATTAATTTTGGGGGGTTTTGGGATCAATTTCTACCACTCGCAGAGTTTGCTTACAATAATAGCTACCAGTCAAGCATTCAGATGGCTCCATCTGAAGCTTTATATAGGAGACGGTGTCGATCTCCTATGGGTTGGTTTGAGCCGGGTGAGGTTAGGCTATTGGGTACTGACTTGGTTCAGGATGCTTTAGAGAAGGTCAAAGTGATTCAGGAACGGCTTTGCATAGCACAGTCTAGACAGAAGAGTTATGCCGACAGGAAGGTTCGTGATGTTGTTCACATGGTTAGGGAGAAGGTTCTGCTCGAGATTTCACCCATGAAGGGTGTGTTGAGGTTCGGGAAAAATGGAAAGTTGAGCCCTCGGTATATTGGGCCTTTTGAGATACTTAAAAAAATTGGGGAGGTGGCTTATGAACTTGCTTTGCCACTTAGTCTATCAGGTGTTCATCTAGTGTTCCATGTATCCATGCTCCGAAAGTATGTCGGGGATCCGTCTCACATTCTGGATTTTAGTACAGTACAACTGGACGGTAATTTGACTTATGATGTGGAGCCGGTAGCTATTTTAGACCGACAGGTTTGAAAGCTGAGGTCAAAGAACATAGCATCAGTGAAGGTGCAGTGGAGAGGCCAGCCAGTCGGAAAAGCTACTTGGGAGACTGAGCAGGAGATGCGGAACAAATAGCCACACTTATTTGAGACTCCGGGTATTATACTAAACCCATTCGAGGACGAACGTTTGTTTAAGAGAGGGAGAATGTAACGACCCGGCCGGTCATTTTCAATATTATAACCCCGTTCCCCCATTTACTACTCAATTTATGTCTTGCAATTGATTTATGACTTATCTTGTTAGTTGGTTCGGGTCCGGAAGGAACTCGGAGTGAAATGAGATACTTAGTCTCATAATTGAAAATTTTAAGTTAGAAAAGTGGACTGAATATGGACCTATATGTAAACGACCTCGTATTTGAATTTTGATGATTCCAATAGCTCCGTATAGTGATTTTGGGCTTAGGAGCATGTCCGGAATATTATTTGGAAGTCCGTAGAGGAATTAGGCTTGAAATGCCGAAAGTTTTATTTTTGAGAAGTTTGACCGGGGGTTGACTTTTTGATATCGGGGTCGGAATCTGATTCTGAAAATTGGAATCTCTGTTATGTCATTTATGACTTGTGTACAAAATTTGAGGTCAATCGGACGTGATTTGATAGGTTCCGGAGTCGTTTGTAGAAATTAGAAATTTCAAAGTTCATTAGGCTTGAATTGGGGTGTAATTCATGGTTTTAGCATTGTTTGAGGTGATTTGAGGATTCGACTAAGTCCGTATGATATTTTAGGACTTGTTGATATATTTGGTCGAGGTCCCGAGGGGCTCGGGTGAGTTTCGGATGGTTAACTGGTTGGATTTTGGACTTGGAACTCTGCTGGAATTTTTCTGATGCACCATTTCGTTTCCTTCATCGCGTTCGCGAGTTGAGCCTCGCGTTCGCAAAGAGGAACTGAGAGGCTGGAAATATTTGCTCTTTGCGTTCGCGAAGAGAAGCACGCGTTCGCAAAGGGTGGACTGGGTGTGCCTCGCGAACGCGAGAGGTGTTACGCGTTCGCGAAGAAGAGAGGAAGCACCTGAGGACCCCAGGCAATTGGTCTACGCGTTCGCGCAGGGGGTGTCGCGTTCGCGTAGTGAGGGGGAATGAAGCATAGAGTTCGCGATGGGTTGAACGCGTTCGCGTTAAAGGCATTGAGGCAAAGGCATTTTGTGCTTCGCGGACGCGAGGGTGATGTCGCGTTCGCGAAGGAGGAATTTGGACGGGAGATATTTTGTGCTTCGCGAACGCGAGGCACTGACCGTGTTCGCGAAGAAGAAAAGCATGGGCAGTGAGTTTAAGTTCTGAAATTTTGACGATTTGGAGCTCGGATTTGAGCGATTTTTGGTGATTTTCAGAGAAAACAACGGGGTTAAGTGTTCTTAACTCAATATTTGTTAAATTACCCGAATCCATGGTTGTTTTTATCATTTAATTAGTGAATTGAGTTGGAAAAATTTGAAAACCCACTTGGTTTAAATTGAAGATTTGAGGGTCGAGTTGGGGTCGGATTTTGGTAAAATTGGTATGGTTAGACTCGTAGTTGAATGGGCTTCCGTATTTTGTAACTTTTGTCGAGTTCCGAGACGTGGGCCCTACGAGCGAATTTTGAGCTAGTTTTCGGATTTTTATGAAAAATCATTATTTTCTTATGGAATTAATTTCAATGAATTTTATTGACTGAAACGAATTATTTATGACCAGATTCGAGGCGTTTGGAGACCAATTCACGAGGAAAGGGAATTGCGGAATAAGAATTTTCATGGGTTGAAGTAAGTAACAGTTTTAAATCTGGTCCTGAGGGTATTAAACCCCAGATTTTGTTATCATGTGATTATTTTGGAGGTGACGCACATGTTAGGTGACGGGCGTGTGGGCATGCACCGAGGGGATTATAACTTGGTCCGTCTCGGGAATTTGTAAAGTTAAATAATTTGTTGTTAGTTATATGCTCTCTATGTGTTGATAAAATTTGACTGTAAATCATGTTAGAAATCATGCTTAGGCTATGTGATAGTACTGTTGGACCCACAGAGGTCGCGTACTTGTTGAATTGCCTGCTAAATGCTATATGTACTTAGTCTCAGTTTTTACTTGCACATTTTATCTCAGTCTCTGTTATTATTATTGATACATCATATCATTGTTGTTTGGGCTAATTTCATGATTATTGAGAGCCTGAGAGACTGGAGAGATTTATGACTGAGTGAGGCCGAGGGCCTAATTATGAGATATTGATATTATATAGCACATGAGTTGGTCGTGCAGATCCTTATATTATACTATAGCACGTGAGTTGTCCGTGCGTATCCTTATATTATACTATAGCACGTGAGTTGGCCGTGCAGCACGTGAGTTGGCCGTGCGGATCCAGATATTTATATTATGGCACGTGAGTTGGCCGTGCGGATCCAGATATTTAAAATATGGCACGTGAGTTGTCCGTGCAGCACGTGAGTTGTCCATGCAGATTATAGTGCTTGGGATGTAGGAGCCCCTCCGGAGTCTGTACACCTCCAGTGAGTGCGGGTACCCATTGAGTGAGTGATGAGGGCTGGGAGCCCAGTGAGTGATGAGGGTTGGGAGCCAAGTGAGTGATTGTTGTCCTTAAAGGTTGTACTTGATTTCCATTTGTTGTTGCACTTAGTTGCTATCTGTCATTATTGTGAAATTTCTGAAAGATTGTTGATATATGGATTACATGAACAGGAACTGTATATAAATTGATTTGACATTAAACTGCCAGATTTGATAGCATGTCTATTCTTTGTTGGGATAACTAGAAATGAACCATAACTATGTAGCTCGTTACTATCGTCAGTTCCTTATTTATTATTGTTACTTACTGAGTTGGTTGTACTCATACTAGACCCTGCACTTCGTGTGCAGATCCAGGTGTTCTCGGACATAGCGGGTGTTGATCATTTCGCGCGGTTGATTTTCAGGAGATTTTGAGGTAGCTGCCGTGTACTGCAGCCCTTGTATCTCCTTCTCTATCTCTTTGTTTACCGTATTTGGTCTCAGACTATTATATTATGAGTATTTTTCAGATTTATATTCATATTAGATGCCCATGTACTAAGTGACACCAGGTATTGGGAAGCTTTTGTATTGTATTTAAATATTATATTTTCAATCTTGAGAAAAATTGTGGTTTGTTGAGATTTTCGACTTGCCTAGTATTGAGATAGGCGCCATCACGACGGGTGAGATTTTGGGTCGTGACACCTTCGCCTTCGAGAGACATTGCTCGCGTTCGCGATGAAGGAACGACGAGCCCTCCCCCAGGTCCCCAAGTGCTTTGCGTTCGCGATGAGCCGGTCGCATTCGCGAAGGGTAAATCCCCCATCACTTCGCGTTCGCGAAGAAGAAGTCTCAGCCTCACCAGTTTACTCTTCGCGAGAGGACCTTCGCGAACGCAAAGAAGGATATGCCAGACACCAGAATCTGCAGAAAATCAGATTTTTCCCAAGTCCAAAATATCCTGTGGCCTATCCAAAACTCACCTGAGCCCTCGGGGCTCCAAACCAAACATGCACACAAGTCTAAAAATATCATACGGACCTACTCGCACGATCAAATCGCCAAAATAACACCTAGAACTCCGAATTTAGCACCAAATCAAATGAAATTCTCAGGAACACTTTAAAATTTCTATTTTCTCAACTGGACGTCTGAATCACGTCAAATCAACTCTGTTTCTCACCTAATTTCACAGACAAGTTTTAAATATCATAATGAACCTGTACCGGGTTCCGAAACAAAAATATGGACCCGGTACTCACAATGCCAAACATCAATCAATTCTTAGAAATAATTAATTTCTCAGACTTCTAATTTTCATCAAAAAGTCATAACTTGAGCTAAGGACCTTCGAATTCGATTTCGGGTATACGCCCAGGTCCCATGATTCGATACGGACCCACCGGGATCGTCAAAATACGGATCCGGGCCCGTTTACCAAAAATATTTACCAAAATTAACTAAAATCAACTTTTAAGGCAAATATTCTTATTTTCATAAATATTTAACATAAAACTTTTCGGGAAATATGCCCGGACTACACACGTAAATCGAGAAGGGTAAAAATGAGATTCTTAAGGCTTAAGAGCGCAGATTCGAGTTCTAAAACGTAAGATGACCTTTTGGGTCATCACAACATTGACCAGTATCATAATTTCTACATGTATATGACGTTATTGTCAAAATTTCTATATATTATATATATACTATTACATATGCTATTCGGCGGATTTAAGTTTTTCAGTAGTATGACGGGCATAGTTTTCTTCAAAATTAACCTATATGCAATGGAAGATCAATTTTACCTTAGTCTGTTATATATATATGGTGACACTAACATACGTAAAAAATAATAAACTTGACAACAAACCTGGATGGTAGAAGGCCATTTGATATTAAAATATTTGAGTATTCTTTTTGGTAGTAATTGTTGGTATCATCTTTTACTGAATCAAAACTGAAAAATATTTTATTTTTACCATAAAACTTAGCAATCAACCTTTTATTTAGTTGATCAATTTATTTCTGCTAGCTAAGATAGCTCTTTAATTTCTATCATATAATTTGCACAAATTGCATTTAATCTAATGATGATAATATTTTTTCTTATTAAATGCACTACTATTACCATTGTGGTTGATAACCAAGTGTTCTAGAAGAACCAAATCATCTTTTTCGTTTTCGACCGGAAGCAAGAAGTCACTGAATGTTAGACTATTATTACTTTTATATTTATTGTCATTTGAATTTTTTTCATTTGAGGCTATAAGTATAATTTTGGCAAGCTAGCTTATATGGTCTTTGCTTTTGTCGATTTTGGAACTACTGATAGTACTTGATAGAAATCACCTCACAACTATTACTTTTCTACCAAACGATTCATTGATATCCAATATATCTCTAGAACTCTAGGCAATTGTTTCGATTCTTTGACGCTTAGCCATAAGTGCTTCATCCCATATTATTAATTTGGTTTTCTTTATAAATTTAGCTTTATTGCTCTACTTTGATATATTTGTGATGGTTATTTTAATTTTTTGAAGAGGTATATCAAATCTAAAGTGAATTGTACGACCTCATAATAAAATCGTTGTCGGTACACCACTTATTATTATTACTAACAATATCATGCCTCTTGATCTGACATTTACAAGTAATGACATAGGAATATTATTTCGATTCCGCCAGAGACATCTACAAAGGATAATTCCGCTATACCATAGTCGACTCTTTATAAGGTGAAGTTGCGACTTATGTACGTGCGTTGCACGATATACCCCATGATAATTGGTAGAATATATGTTCCTAAAGCGATATTATGTTTTGTCTTCATCTTATAAAAATTAATACAAGGATTTACACCAAACAAAGTGATAGACTGGTATGATAAATAATAAAATTGTACGAACAAAAGGTAAAACTGGAACATTCCAAATATAAATCTTAATTGGGCATGTGAAAATTCTTCTCAACCAGATTTGTTTTTTAATTTATTTTGAACGATTAATCGTGATATATATAAACCAAATAAGCAACAGCCAAAAGAGGAAAAGAAAAAAGAGATGTAGGGGAAATAATATTTATTTTTCTTTTTAATAATATTAGATTAGAACACATAAAATAGTTATGAAATAATGAAGTAAAAAATTTCGAACTGGGCGTTGAGAATAAAATCACCGACAAACTTCTTCTTACGCTATAAGAATATGGTTGTAGATTTAAAAAATATATGAAGTTTATCACCTAAGATTTATTTTTCGACCACGGTTGATTATCATTATCAATTCAAAAAAATAGGCACTTAAATTTCATGGGATGTAATTGGTGAAAAGAGTCTCTTTATAAAAACATTGGGGCACTTGACGTTTTGACTTGGAATCAAGTTACAATAGGTTGTCCCAAAGTTGATTCAAACTCCCAAGATGGAAGAGTTACAATATCACTACAAATCGAAGCAAACCAAATCTTTCCCGACTGCAATTGAAATAGAATTGGTGCAGTACGTCACCTTAAATTCTAAGCGGAACATGAGGCATCTCCCCTATCAATAAGTAATTTAGTTGAAATAGGACGGAAAACTTAATGATAATAGTTTTTCTAAAGTAGGTTAAGTATTTATTATTGAAACTCAAAAATAAAGTTTTGGTAGGAGACTGAAAGTAACAAATTCTTAGCCAACTTGAAAATCTTAAATATTAGTTCATCTAGTATTAAAATACTAATAGAGATTACAATTTTATCTAGCATAGAATGGAGCTTAATTCTCTTTTCAAAGAGTATAAAAGTCTATCAATATTTTAGGGATATTTTAGTCGTTCAACATTTAGCGTTTTAACATTCGTGCTTTTATAATAATATAGACTAGTCTCTATATACATGCGTTGCACGTATATATCTCTCGCAAATCATTAACATAAAGATGAAAAGTATTTTCTTCCTTATATTGAAAATTAAAGTTTTATCTAACTCTAAACTGTAGATACCTTTTTAGGTTATTTCTCAAAATATGTCATATAACCGTCGATTTTAGAAAGGCAATGTCAAAGTCAATCAAGTTACAATTTTAGAAATTAAGACAACATTAGTGTACCCTTTCGATTATCAAGTTATTCTTCCATATCTTTTTTTTTCTTTTTTACTTCATGGTGTAAGTTTGTAATTTGTACATCGCATAATTATGTCACTGTTCCTCATCATCTTTGTATGTACATGTTTTGAGTGAACAAATATTTGAGTGTTCAGTTTGCTATAGAAAGATTTTAGTCTACGAAGAAAACCTGATAAGTCTCTTTAGCTTATTCATAGTAGACTTTAAATAGTGATGGTGATTATAATTTTATCCTATATGAAATATATAGTTAAATCCTACAAATAATGTACTAATTTAGCGCTTTATTCTTAAATTTGTTTTTCCATTATATTATTTTTGCCTTGGTCCTTAAAGTATGTTCTTTATTTTTCCTAAACTTTGCGACCAAATTTCTTAATACAACAATGTAAAAGTTTTCCTACAAATTCCAGCCTCATCTAAAGGTTCAATTGTCCACTATCGTCTCATCTTTTTAGAACGTTTGCACCAAAAGAAAAATCTTTTTAGAACGTATTGTACATCATATTCATATGATTTATTTGTGAGAATTACATGAATGAAAATAAAATACGTTCACATCCAACTCTAGGTTATGGGCATTTCTTACATCTTGTTTCGATATATGTCAATTAAGCAGTGTTTTAGAAAGGTACTTACAATTTACCCCTTTGATTATCAAATTATTGTTTTATGTCAGATGTTTTTTGCTTCATGATATTTTGAAAAAAATGTATGTCCGTAAATCTTGTATATTACACCAATGTGCGTTTATGTTCTCTGTTTGATGTAGTTATAAGAAAAAATTATTTAATGACCTGCATACAAAAATCTAATGAAATATGTGATATTTCAAATTATTAATTTTAGGTCAGCTTAGTTGTAACATACCTGAGGAGAATGATTCGCTATCTTTTTTTAATTGGTTGGTTATAGGCTAATATTAGTTTATATGGAATAAATCTAAATCTCATATATTTTGCCCAAAATAAAAAGAATCTACATCTCATACAAACTGGAGAACCAAATATATGAACCATGTATATTGTTGTCAAAAAAAGAAAGAGCTACTATCTCTATCCACGCATAATGGCGATTAGTAGCACTCCATCAAGTCCGAAAAGAATTGTACCCAATATCAATTTCGTAGTGGTGGCATATGTGTAGCTTAAATTGGAACAAGTCAACCTACCCTATATAATTGATATGTGTACCCAATATCAATTATATAAATAGTTCAAGGCATAAAAATCAATTAATATTTCGGGGATAATTTAGCCATTCAACATTTAGTATAAACTATTCGTGCTTTTAGTCGTTCAACATTTAGTGTGTGTATGTGTGTATATATATATATATAAAAGGGCATAGACAAGGTGACTTGGCACGTCTCTTTGGTCAAGGATTCTATTGATTCGGTCGAATCCATTAGTTTTTGTTCAAATAGTATATTTGAACAATTGAATTCATGAAATATGTATAACATATTAAGTTTAGAATCCAGTTATTAATACTTGAAGTTGTGGTTCCAAAATCTAGAATATATAAGGTTAAAATCCTGGCTCCGTCTCTGGCTCTCTGCCACTCCCCTTTTTTTTTTACTATATTATTAAAAATCAAAGTCACTCATTTAACTTTCTTAATTATGTTAAATGTGCTATACTAATTAGTCAGTTACGTACCTCTTTGTATTTCAATTTCCAAGATTGGAAGAAAACAACAAAAACATAACGACCAAATTAAATAGAGATGATGGGCACGTTAAATCTTACTATAAATTCTGTTGATTTCCAAGCTACAGTTTAGCTGTGTAGGTATCATTGTATCAATATTCAGCTGTGTGCAACGATTTCGTATGTTATAGTTCTGCTAATTATAAGCCATTTTCTTATTTGCATAGTGTTATATTGAAGTTTTTGTTGATGTAGTCTTTCCCCATGACTTAATGTTTATCCGAAAAACGGATATAATTGAATTTGTACGTAGTTCTAAGGATATGTGATATACCTTGATACAAATCATAAGAACAAATAAAAATATCAAATATGGATTACAAAGGTTGCAAAATAAGCAGGGTTGGAAAAAAGATGATTGTTTAGACTAAGCATAATGAATCAATTAATAAAGTCTCAAAGAATAGTCCATGAATGTAGGAGAATATGGTGCTTGAATTACAATATAAGAAAAAGAGTGTCTTCTACAGAAATGTAGTCATCCCCTTTATAGTGGAGGATCCTACTTTAAATATAATTAAAAATACATAGTGGAGAACCCATGATAAATCAGTTTTTCCCTAATTTCCGCCGAGATTCTCTCCCTTAGTGTATTTGCAACGGCTCTTGTCTATGGGCTCGAGCTCGATTGGCCTCGGCGCAAGTCGGTATCGTTTCTAAAACTCGATATGGACTCGGGATCAGGTGATAATTCGGACTCGGTTCCGGTTGGCCTTTGCCCTTTAAGCTCGAGATCATCTCACCATAGTTCGATTCTTACCTGAGCTCGATAATGACTTCGAACTCGATGTTTGACCCATACCCGAAACCTGAAGCTTGTTTGTACCAACTTCGCAACCCGTCTCGATATTACGAAGTCTTTTCTTTGATCCATTGCGTTTCGACCTCGAACAATCGTACGAATGCCGAAATCTATTTCGACTGTATACAGATAGTCCCCTCGTTTCTCGGGAAGAATGTGGTGAGAGACGATATGATTTCTCAATGGCTCGATTGGACTATAAGTTGACGTTCACATTGGGCTCGATCATGACTCACATGATAGTTGTCCCGTCGATTTAGTTTTTCAAGGCATTTAATGCATGTCAGGCAATGGTCGGCCACCGCTGATATTGAACCGTCATTGTTTCAACTATAAATTGCCTTTCCGTTCAACATTCATCACTTTTACTTCTCCAATCTTCAGAAAATCTTTCAAGTTCTTTTTCATCTCTTCTGAGTTTATTCGCTGATCTTTGACTCTTTTCTGCAAAATTCTTCTTGTAAACCACCAAATCTTTGTTACCTTCTTTAAATCCAAAAATGGTGAATACATCAAAAATCGTCCCCCAAAAAGAAAAAGCTTCTTTTTCCCAATCTGCCGCAGACAAAACACCGATGGATCCGCGGCCTAAGGAGTGTGTTCCGGCGGCGTGTGTTCTTACCTCTGATTTCAAACTCGATAAAGGTTCGCCGATTCCTGGCCGATGTGAGCCTGTATCGAAATATATTTTTTGGATAACCCGGGGCATATCGAGCGGATAAAAAAGATTTTTACTAAGAGAACAAAGAAGTGGTAGTGTCTTCTCCCGAAAAGGATATTACCACTAACGTGAGAGGGTTTTTAAGCGTGTATACTTACCCTTTCACGTTAGGTCCCCTCGACCCTGTTATCCTAGATTTTTGTCGTAAATACCTAATAACCCTAGGTCAGATCCATCCTTCCTTTTGGCGGATCATTATTTTGATCCGATATTTTGTGAATAAAATCGAGGGGATACCTTTCACCTTCGATCATCTTGTCTGATTATACCGTCCTCGCCTTTTTCGATGAGGGTTAATAAAACTTCAACTTCGAGCTACCAAGGCTTTGTTCTCGAGGTAAGGATCGAGGCTGGATGGGCAGGTTTGTTCGAGTAAGGACTTCGGACCGGATTCCGGCCGAAAAGATGCCTTTTTTCGAGGAGTGAAACATGAAGCGTAAGTGTAATTCTGTTGTTATCTCCTACTATTTTGTCATTTTATTTCCTTTCTCACCGATATTCCTTTTTTATGATACAGCGGTTCCCTGGATACCCGGTGCAGTGCCCGATCTCAAGAAATGGGTACGTGATCTGGTTTTGACCTCCTCATACGCCAAGCGCTCATGGCGTGACTTGTCAAAGGCCTGATGGGAGGCCAAAAATCACGGTAAGCACCTTTCTCGTATCTTTTGGTAGTTCGAACAAGATGTTTTCCACACAATAAAATTTCTCGTATGTAGGTGTGAGCAAATATACGGTTTTGAGGCCCTCGTCCATCGAGGAAGAGGCTTCGGCCTCTGTCCCAAAGCGGGTGAAAGATAATAAGAGGAAAAGAGCCCCAGTCCTCGAAGACCAAAAACCGAAGAAGAGGACGGCTCGTAAGCCGAACAAGAATATCATTCCTTTAACTGTAGAATCAATTCTACGTCTGAGGGATGAAGAAGAAGAGAATGACGGGTCCGTGCTAGCGGCCCGAACGTAAAAGACCACCGACATTCCACAAGCAGCTGGATCGATGGTGGTTCATAAGGCTCCTCCTCGAACTGAGGATATATCGGAGAAAGATTCGGGCTAAGTCCCCGAGTTGTTGGAGATCGAAGATGCTCCCCATCGAAGCCAACGGATGGGGGATATGTCTGAAGGGGCTCTCCCCGAATCTCTTCGAGCCGAAGAGAATGCTCCAGGTGATTCACTTAGGGCAGTAGCAATAGAAGACTCGCCCACCTTCCATGCTTTTTCTGCAGGGGTGATTCGAGAAGCCCAAGCTTTGGGGGATCCTCGAATTAGACAGGCCTCGTGATGGAGAGGATCCTTTTCGTGACTTGTTTATCTGTGTCGAGGACGCTACTGGTATAAGTGACGCATCAGATATTTTTCACGGAGTGCAGCAGGCTTTGAATTGGGTAAGCCTTAAATTATATGGCATTACCTTTATGTTTGCTTTTCTTTTCTAACTTTGATTCTTCTTTCTTTGCAGGTCGCGGTAGTTCATCTAGAATCATGTTCTCGGTCCCGAACCGAGCTACGTCGATATGAGGCCGATTTCCAATGGGTTACGGAGGAGAGGAACTCTCTTAAGCTCCTCTTAGGGCAAAGGGGAGAGGAAATAAAAGATCTCCGAGCTGAGTTGGACAAGGCTTACCAAGATCAGATCAATCTGTCCGAGCAGGTAATGATAGTTTTAAAAGCCTATGGGCTCGATACCGGAATGATGGCTAATTTTTCGGTCTCACAGTTGCAGCAGAAAATTGAGATGATCGGGAAACTCCTTGAGGAGGTCGATGAGATAAAAGCGGAGTCTTAGAAGTGGAAAGAAGGTATGGATCGCTTTGCTACAGAGAAAGAAGCAGCTCGAGCCCAATTATCATCGGCCGAAAACCAACTTCACAGTATGAAGGAGAAAAGCTCGGTCCAAGCGAGAAGAATAGAGGAGCTCGAGGCTTTGTTGGCCTCTGAACTTGTCAAGTCCGAATCTAACGCCGAAAAGGTAAAGGCTGATGTGGATGCACTCGTGGCCGTCTATCAGGCCGACACTGAAGTTGCCCTGGTCCAAGCAAGAGAAGTAGCCGAGACCACCGATACTCGAGCACATTGGGTTGCTGAACTTGCTAGGTGCCAATCTCGGAGGGAAACCCTCGAGGAGATCCATGCTCGAGGTTTCGATCTAGCTGAAAAGATAAAAAGGGCTAAAGAACTCGAAGCCGATGTTGAAGTCTTGGTTTTTGATGATGATAATGATGATGATGATGATAATGGGAGCAAGAACGGATCCGAGAATGGGAGGGAACCCGATAGAGAAGAGATCTCTCCTGGGGATAACCAAGAAGCTTAGCCCTTAGATTCCATGTTGTAATCAATCATGTAAACAATCTTGTATATATAAAAATATCTTTAACTTTTGCCGACATGTTTCTATTTTGTTTCCCACTTTGTGAAGATTTTATTCATACCTTATGAATATTTTCATAAGGATTTAGGCAATTTGATCAAATGTGGACTCTGTAGCCTTTATAACAGAGTGAGCACTTATTCAAGCTTGAAATAAGGTAGCCCATAGGCTTAGTAATCGAGTTGAGTGACTGTTTGAACTTGAAGTATAATGTAGCACTTAGGATTATTAGTCAAGTGAGTGATTCGAACTCGAAGTAATATGGCTCGTAGGCATAATAGTTGAGTGAGTGCTTGCTCGAACTTGAAATAAAAATAGCATGTAGGCTTAATGGTCGAGTGAGTGCTTGCTCTAACTCGGAATAAGAGTAGCCCGTAGGCTAATTAGTCGAGTGAATATTTAGAACTCGAAGTAATATAGCCCGAATGCTTAATGATCGAGTGAGTGCTTGCTCGAACTCGGAATAAGAGTAGCTTGTAGGCTTATTAGTCGAGTGAATATTTCGAACTAGAAGAAATGTAGCCCATAGGCTTAATGGTCGAGTGAGTGCTTGCTCGAACTCGGAAAAGAGTAGCCCGTAGTCTTATTAGTCGAGTGAATATTTTGAACTCGATGTAATGTAGCCCGTAGTCTTAATGGTCGAGTGAGTGCATGCTCGAACTCGGAATAAAAGTAGCCCGTAGGCTTATTAGTCGAGTGAATATTGCGAACTCGAAGTAATGTAGCCCGTAGGCTGAATGGTCGAGTGAGTGCTTGCTCGAACTCGGAATAATAGTAGCCCGTAGAGTAATTAGTCGAGTAAATATTTTGAACTCGAAGTAATGCAGCCCATAGGCTTAACGATCGAGTGAGTGCATGCTCGAACTCGGAATAAGCGTAACCCGTAGGCTAATTAGTCGAGTGAATATTTCGAACTCGAAGTAATGCATCCTGTAGGATTAATGGTCGAGTGAGTGCTTGCTCGAACTCGGAATAAGAGTAGCCCATAGGATTATTTGTCGAGTGAATATTTGGAACACGAATTAATGTAGCCCGTAGGCTTAATGGTCGAGTGAGTGCTTGCTCGAACTCGAAATAAGAGAAACCCGTAGGCTTATTAGTCGAGTGAATATTTTGAACTCGAAGTAATATATCCCGTAAGCTTAATGGTCGAGTGAGTGCTTGATCGAACTCGGAATAAGAGTAGCCCGTAGGCTTATTAGTCGAGTGAATATTTAGAACTCGAAATAATGTAACCCGTAGGCTTAATGATCGTGTGAGTGCTTGCTCGAACTCGAAATAAGAGTAGCCCGTAGGCTTATTAGTCGAGTGAATATTTCAAACTCGAAGTAATGTAGCCCGTAGGCTTAATGGTCGAGTGAGTGCTTGCTCGAACTTAGAAAAGAGTAGCCTGTAGGCTTATTAGTCGAGTGAATATTTCAAACTCGAAGTAATGTAGCCCGTAGGCTTAATGGTCGAGTGAGTGCTTTCTCGAACTCGGAATAAGAGTAGCCCGTAGGCTTATTAGTCGAGTGAATATTTAGAACTATAAAAAATGTAGCCCGTAGGCTTAATGGTCGAGTGAGTGCTTGCTCGAACTCGGAATAAAAGTAGCCCGTAGGCTTATTAGTCGAGTGAATATTTTGAACTCGAAGTAATGTAGACCGTAGGCTTAATGGTCGAGTGAGTTCTTGCTCGATCTCGGAATAAGAGTAGCCCATAGGCTTATTAGTCAAGTGAATATTTCGAACTCGAAGTAATGTAGCCCGTAGGCTTAACGGTCGAGTGAGTGCTTGCTCGAACTCGGAATAAGAGTAGCCCGTAGGCTTATTAGTCGAGTGAATATTTCGAACTCGAAGTAATGTATCCCGTAGGATTAACGGTCGAGTGAGTGCTTGCTCGAACTCGGAATAAGAGTAGCCTGTAGGCTTATTAGTCGAGTTAATATTTCGAACTCGAAGAAATGTAGCCTGTAGGCTTAATGGTCGAGTGAGTGCTTGCTCGAACTCAGAATAAGAGTAGCCCGTAGGCTTATTAGTCGAGTGAATATTTCGAGCTCGAAGTAATGTAGCCCGTAGGCTTAATGGTCGAGTGAGTGCTTGCTCAAACTCGGAATAAAAGTAGCCCGTAGGCTTATTAGTCTAGTGAATATTTTGAACTCGAAGTAATGTAGCCCGTAGGCTTAATGGTCGAGTGAGTGCTTGCTCGAACTCGGAAAAGAGTAGCCCGTAGTCTTATTAGTCGAGTGAATATTTTGAACTGGATGTAATGTAGCCCGTAGTCTTAATGGTCGAGTGAGTGCATGCTCGAACTCGGAATAAAAGTAGCCCGTAGGCTTATTAGTCGAGTGAATATTGCGAACTCGAAGTAATGTAGCCCGTAGGCTGAATGGTCGAGTGAGTGCTTGCTCAAACTCGGAGATTTATCTCAATCCTGTTTGCATAATGAATCTCGACATTGAGGAATATTTCTTGGATATATGATATCGGTAAAGAAGAGAACTTCCTTTGCAAGTCATTATACATGTATTCACGATTTGCGTCAGGGCTCGGGCCAACTACATGAGCATGGTTCGTTTTGACCACTTGGATCTTACATCTTTTCCTATTGGAACCTTGTTGTTACGAAATAACATTATTGCATCAGAACTTGATATATTTGAGGGCTAATGCCCCCCTAGTATTCGAGGTCGATTATAAAGAGGCCTCGGATACTGTCGAATTGTCTCTAACTATAGCACGATCATTGGTTGCCTTATTAAAAACGTTAACGAAAAACCCATTTGGGATAAAACCGGTCTAAGGGAAAAAGAGTGCAACGCGTGCTTCCAGACCTAGGGCTTCGTATTGAAGGATCCATTCTAGCTCCTGATCGAATTCCTGAAGGGGTTAGTTTCGAAATGTAAATGAATATGGGAGGGTCATACCTTAACAGTAGTATCATTTTAGGTGCGACACATTCCAATTGCTTGATAGTTGTTTTCCGTTTATAATACCGAACTTTTATGATCCTTTTCCGACGTTTTCGAGAACCTGATACGATCCTTCCAAGTTCGGTCCTAGTTTTCCTTCGTATGGATTTCGGGTGCTGAGGGTGACTTTCCTTAGCACTAAATCCCCGAGTTTCAAATGGCGAAGATTGGTTCTTTGAATATAGTATCTTTCGATTCGCTGCTTTTGGGCGGCCAATTGGACGAGAGCAGCTTCTCGTTTCTCATTCGATAATTCGAGGCTAGAGTTCATAGCCTCGTTATTTGACTCTTCTGTAGTATATCGAAACCTGGCACTGGGCTCCCCGACTTCGACTGGAATCAAGGCTTCGGAGCCATATACTAAGGAGAATGGGGTTGCCCCCGTACTAGATTTTGATGTTGTTCGATATGCCCAAAGGACTTCGGGTAGGATTTCTCTCCATTTTCCCTTAGCGTCGTTCAGCCTCTTTTTTAGGTTTTGAATGATAGTTTTGTTCGTTGATTCGGCCTATCCTTTCCCACTTGGGTGATATGGTGTTGATAATATCCTTTTTATTTTATGGTCTTCGAAGAATTTTGTCACTTTGCTGCCGACAAATTGTTTCCCATTGTCACACACTATTTGGGTGGGTATCCCGAATCGACATACGATATGATCCTAGATAAAGTCTATAACCTCTTTCTCTCTTACTTTCACGAACGCCTGTGCTTCAACCCATTTAGGGAAATAGTCAGTCATAAATAAAATGAATTTAGCTTTACCTGGGGCCGATGGCAGAGGGCCGACGATATTCATTCCCCATTTCATGAATGTCCATGGGGATAGGACTGAGTGAAGTTGCTCTCCGAGATGATGGATCATTGGTGCAAACCTTTGATATTTGTCACATTTGCGAACAAATTAATTTGCATCTTTGCCCTTATCGATCCAATATTACCCTGCCCTGATAAGTTTTCGGACTAATGAATTGGCACCGGAGTGATTTCCACAAGTTCCCTCGTGCACCTCACGTAGGATGTAATCGGTGTCTCCTGGACCTAAGCATACTGCCAATGGTCCATCGAATGTCCTTCGGTATAGCGTTCGATCCGCAGTTAATGTGAATCGAGCAGCTTTGGTTCGTAAGGCCCTCGCATTTTTAGGGTCCGATGGGAGCTTTCCATTCTTTAAGTATTCAGTATACTTATTCCTCCAATCCTAGGTTAAGCTCGTAGAATTTATCTCGGCATCACCTTTTTCGATCACAGATCTCGAGAGTTGAACGACAGTCCCCGAGCTTATCTCTCCTTCCTCGTCCGATGATCCCAAATTTGCAAGTGCATCAGCCTCACTGTTTTGCTCTCGTGGAACGTGCTGTTAAGTCCATTCTTTGAAATGGTGCAGAGTGACCTGCAGTTTGTCTAAATACCTTTGTATTCTATCTTCTCGAACTTCAAAGGTTTTGTTCACTTGATTTACCACCGGCAAAGAGTCACAATTGGCTTCAATGACTTCTGCTCCCAAGCTTCTAGCTAGCTCGATACCTGCAATCATGGACGAATACTCGGCGTCGTTGTTAGTCAACCTAGTAGTTTTGATAGATTTCCTAATAGTGTTACCCGTGGGTGGCTTTAAAACGATGCCTAGCCCTGACCCCTTCACGTTCGAAGCCCCGTCCGTAAAAAGGGTTCATACCCCCGATGACGTACCCGATTTCAACATGAGTTCTTTTTCAACTTCGGGTTCGAGGGTTAGCATGAAATCGGTCACAAAGTCTGCTAAAATTTGAGACTTGATGGCCTCATGGGGTTGATATTCGATATCGTATCCACTGAGTTCGACGGCCCATTTAGCCAATCGGCCTGATAGTTCGGGCTTGTGCAAAATATTACGAAGCGGGTAAGTGGTTAATACGCATATGGGGTGACATTGAAAGTGCGGTCTTAATTTTCTAGAGGCGCTTATCAGTGCAAGTGCCAGTTTTTCTAGGTGCGGATATCTAGTTTCTGCTTCTCCTAAGGTCCGACTTATATAATAAATGGAAAATTGTGTACCTTACTCTTCCCAAACTAGGACACCGCTTACCGCGATTTTCGATACTTCCAAGTACAAGCAAAGTTTTTCGTCTGTTTTTTGAGTGTGAAGTAGTGGTGGGCTATCTGCATGTTGGCATTCCGGGGTCCAAGCGAAATCGTTCTTCTTTTTGAGTAGAGAGAAAAATTTGTCACTTCGATCTGATGATCTCGAAATGAATCGGCCTAAAGCTGCAATCCGTCCCGTTAGCCTTTGTACAGCTTTCACGATGGCGATGTCTTCGATGGCCTTGATTTTATCGGGGTTAATCTCGATTCCCCAATTAGACACCATGAAGCCAAGGAACTTTCCCGAACCGACCTCGAAAGCACATTTTTGGGGGTTGAGCTTCATGTTGTATTTTCTCAAAATCTCGAACATTTCCTGCAAATGGGTCAAATGGTCCTCTGCACACAGGAACTTAACTAGCATGTCATCAATATAAACTTTCATTGATTTACCTATTTGTTCTTCGAACATTTTATTTACTAGGCGTTGGTAAGTAGCCCCTGCATTTTTTAGCTCGAAGGGCATCACATTATAACAATATGTTCCATATTTGGTGACAAATGAAGTCTTTTCCTGGTCTTCCGGGCTCATCTGGATTTGCATATACCCGGAATAGGCATCAAGAAAAGTGAGGATCTCATGGCCGACCGTAGCATTGATCATGCGATCGATGTTGGGCAACGGAAAAAGAATTTTGGGACATGCTTTGTTCAAATCCTTATAGTCCACACACATTCTAAGTTTGTTCCTTTTTTTTAGGCACTACAACTACATTGGCTAACCATTCATGATATTTCACCTCCCGGATGGACCCCATCTTGAGAAGTTTGGTTACCTCATCCTTTATGAATGTGTACTTTACCTCGGACTGGGGTCTTCTCTTTTGCTTTACCGGTCTGAACCTAGGGTCCAAGCTTAGCCGATGCGTCATTATGTCCGGTGGGATCCCTGTTATATCTAAATGGGACCAGGCAAAGCAATCAATGTTATCGATAAGAAACTGAATAAGTTTCTTCCTGAGTTCGGGGCTCAACCCCGTTCCCAGGTATACCTTCCGTTCAGACCAATGTTCGATTAGTGTGACTTGCTCCAATTCCTCAATCATTTATTTGGCGGCGTCGGAGTCATCGGGAATCATGAAGGATCGAGGGATCCTTTAATCATCATCTTCTTCGATCTTCCGGTTATCTAGTTGGGTCAAAGCCGATTTCTGTGATTGCTATTTGGTATCTCGTTCCCCTTCTGAGCCCGATCCCTTTACTGGCGAAGGCGAGGATATTGGTTTTGCTTCCTCGACGACGAACATTTCTCTTGCGGCTGGTTGTTCTCCGTACACTGTTTTGACTCATCTCGATGTTGGAAATTTGAGGACCTGGTGTAGGGTCGAAGGTACAGCTCTCATGTTGTGGATCCATGGCCTTCCGAAAAGGGTGTTGTATCTCATGTCACCTTCGATTACGTGAAACTTCACTTCCTGGATGATTCCGGCCATGTTTATTGGTAGAATTATCTCGCCTTTGGTGGTTTCACATACCATATTGAATCCATTTAGAACCAGGTTTGCGGGTACGATCTGGTCCTGCAGGCCGAGCTGTTCTACGACCTTCAATCTGATGATGTTAGCCGAGCTACCTGGATCAATCAACACACGCTTAACTTTAGTTTTATTCATGAGTACGGATATTACCAGTACGACGTTATAAGGTTGTATGACTCCTTCTGCATCTTCATCACTGAAGGACAAAGTTCCTATGGGTGTGTAATCTTGAGTTCGAGATCGCTTTTCTCTCACAATCGATGTCTTAGTGCGTTTAAGCACTGGTCCCTGAGGGGTATCGACATCACCGATGATCATGTGAATGACATGTTGTGGTTCTTCTTGTTCATTTTGCTTGCCAAAATTCCTGTTTTTAAAATGGTTCTTTGCCATATCGCTCAAAAATTCTCGAAGGTGCCCTTTGTTGAATAACCGGGCTACTTCCTCTCTTAGTTGCCTGCAATCTTCCGTTCTGTGGCCATAGGTGCCATGCTATTCGTATATTTGAATGGGATTCCTCTGGGCAAGATCGATTTGCATGGGTCGAGTCCATTTAGTGTCTTTGATGCGTCCGATAGCCGATACGATGGCGGATGCATCAATGCTGAAGTTATATTTTGATAACCGAGGTGCTTCCTTAGATCCGGCAGGCCTATCGAACCTACTTCTGTTCATCAACCCTCGGGACCCTTGACATCGATCACTTCTTTTGTTATTTTGCCTGAGGTTATGTCTCGATTCACTGACTCTGTGGCTTCCGTTGTACGGTTGGTATCGATCCCCGATCAGACCTCGTTCTCGATTAGTATCCCTTCGAACAGCGAGTTCAGACCCCAATTGATCATCTTAGACCCTAATGTTTGATTGGTACTGATTGTGCACGTCGGCCCACGTGATGGCTGGGTATTCGATCAGGTTATGCTTTAATCATCGTGAAGCCGTCGAACTTCGTTCGTTCAAACCTTGAGTGAAAGCCTGAACAGCCCAATCGTCTGTGACTGGTGGCAAGTCCATTCTTTTCATTTGAAAACGAGATACGAACTCTCTCAATATCTCGTTATCCTTTTGTCTTACCTTGAAGAAGTCTGATTTCCTTGTTACGGATTTTATGGCGCATGCATGTGCTTTCACAAAAGAATCTGCTAGCATGGCGAATGAGTAGATGGAATTTGGTGGTAGGTTGTGATACCAAATCATTTCCCCCTTCGAGAGGGTCTCTCTGAATGTTTTTAACAACACAGATTCGATTTCATCGTCTTCTAAATCATTTCCCTTGATGGCGCATGTGTAAGAAGTGACGTGCTCGTTGGGATCAGTCGTTCCGTTATATTTGGAAATTTCGGGCATACAGAATTATTTGGGGATTGATTTCGGGGCTGCGCTCGAGGGAAAAGGTTTTTGCACGAATGTTTTCGAATCCAACCCTTTTATCATTAGTGGAACTCTCGGGATCTGATCGACCCTAGATTTATAAGTTTCTACTTTTTTATCGTTGGCTTCGACTCGCTTTGTGAGTTCCTCGAGCAATTTAGTAATTTCGGGAGTAGTCCCCGATTATTTCTCATTTGACTTCATTATTTCTCGAGGTGGATTGGGCTTCGGCCTGCTTTGTAGCTGGGTTTGGCTCTGCAACTGAGCTATTGCTGCATGTTGGGCTTGCAACATTTTGAAAATCACACGCAAACTAACGTCATTTTCCTCGACGTTATGGGTATCTTGAGTTGCAGACCGAGTGCCACCATGGATGCTATTCTCGGGTTCAGCATGTAGGTTCGCCTCAATGGCTATATACGAATTGATATCTATTGGCGCTCTGATTCGAGCGCCAACGGCGTTTACAAGTGGTCTTTCAATACTGGGTGTCAATTTGTTGTTTTCGTCCTGAAGACCGGCCCCGTTGTCGATTGGTGAAGCCATTTGATTGATGGTTAGTCGTAGCTAATCCGAAATTCAAGATATTTTCGGAAACAAGCACAAAACATATTGGCGTGTTTTTTTAGATTCGTATCAAATAACCACTGTTATCCTTAGCCCCACGGTGGACGCCAAACTGTTTACCCGAAAAACGGATAGAGTTGAATTTATACGTAGTTCTAAGGATATGTGATAAAGCTTAATACAAATCGTAAGAAAAAAAAAATATTAAATATGGACTACAAAGAATGTAAAATAGACAAAGTTGTAAAGCAGACGATTTTTAGGACTAAGCAAGATGGATCAGTTTTTTAGGCTTAAAAGAGTAACTCTTGAATATAAGAGGATATGGTACTTGAATTACAATGTGAGCTCTATCCAAAACTGCCTTACAGAAATGATAACCCTCCACTTTTATAGTAGAGGGATCTTACTTCAAATATAATTAAAGATACTCAGTGGGAAGTCTATGATAAATCAGCTTTTTCATAATTCCTGCCAAGATTCTGTCCTCTAGTGGGATTGCAATGGCTTTTGTCTGTGAGCTTGATCTTGACTCGAGCTCTCGATCTTGGCTTAAGCTCGATTCTGACTCGGACTCTTGAATTGATTCGGAGTCAATATTGGTCGGTCTCCGGATCATAAACTTGATAGCTTTACTTTGCATCATAGTTCGATTTGGATTCGAACTTGATAATGATTTCAAACTCGACATTGATCGGCCCTCGGGTTCGAAGCTTGTTTGTACCATCTTCGGAACCCATCTCGAAGTCTCACTTCGATCGCTTATCTTTCGAACTCGATCAGACGTACGAAGGCCGAAATCTATTTCGACCGTATACACTGTGATTTTTTGCGTTCCTTGTGCATGGCGACCTTTTCTTTCTCTAACCACTTTTCGTACTGATATTGTTTCTGCCTTTAGTTCCTTAACAGTATGTAAACCTAGCTTGTGTCCTAGTCTGTCTATGCTAGCGCTATCTGCATTCCGGTCATTATTACTGGACAGTGCAACCAACAGATCCATGGCGAGTTCCATGTCTTGAGTATCATTTCGCTTCTTAGCTCTTCTAAACTGCAGTTGAAAACAGTAAATGATTTGACGTCAGAAATCTATATTCAACCACAAGTTGTTGTACTGCAAAACATGTTCTTTTTTTAACATCTGAGCACATTATATATAGCAGCATTGCACTAAATTGTTTATTTCCTCGAAAATGTTAGACGCTACTTTTGGTTTCCTCTTTGCAAAAATGTATTTAAATAAAAGGGCATCCCGATGCACAAAGCTTTTCGTATTTACGTAGGGTCCGTGGAAGAGCCGACAACCTACCCTGATGCAAGCATTAACTACTGCTTCTACGGTTCAAATTCGTAAAGTCACACGGAGACAACTTTATCGTTGCTTCAAGGTTTCCCAACCTTTGCAAAAATGTATGTCAAACTAAAACCAAAGCTCAGCCATTTCGGTGACAGACATCAACTTGTAAAATTCTTACTATACCAAGAAAATATATGAGCGCAATAAAACTATTATGCTATAATCCACTCGGATATATGAATTTTTATTGAGCATGTCGCTCCATTTAAGCTCATATCAAGCCAATATTACATCCTCACTTTGTGCAATGTTAGACAGAATTTGCGTTCTGTTTTTTTGGGGCAAAACGTTATTGATTGAAAAGAATATGTAAAATATCTAATTAGAGAGGACAAGACTCTGGTCTCCATATACACTCTTTAACAACAATACCTCAGCTTTGCTCCCCTAAGCTCAAGTATCTATCAGCAGTGCAAAATTTATTCAAGAAATAAATTGAAGTATTTATCAGTTATATATTACCTGTTCTTTCTCTTCATCTGAAATTCCAAGTTCATCATAAGGCATGCCCTCCAGAGCCTGACTTAATCTTTCATACACTGAATAGAATCTTCCCATAACAGCCTCACTTTCTAAGGCCTGCATATTTGTTAATAAAACAAATAAATTGACTCAATGTGTATTATCACTCGCAAAATCGGAGTTGATTATAATATAATGATGACATAATTAATTGAAAAAAAGGGGTTAACTATTACCAGGTAAATTTTGCTGCCACAATAGCAAGTTTTTAACAATTTTTTGGCAGAAGAAAATGCCTTCTTCAATTTCATCAAACATTCGATACCCGATTCAGGGATCTGTCCATCAAAATCTCTAATCTCTTCTAAAAGGGGCAATAAAAGCTTTAGTCTTTGAACAAGGTTATGACACTCCTCTCTCTGTGACTTCCTATACTCTTCATAGGATCCTACAGTTTGAATCACACTAATAAGCTCGCGAACCAATTCTCTTTTGTCTTGAGGACTTGTTTGGCAGCTCGATCCAAATTCTTCCTCCACTGTAACCGCTTCTTCATGCTCGTTCTCCCAAGCCTTCGCCATTTAATAATGCCTCCAAATCCAGAATTTAAAGTTTATAAGTTTCTACAACATCTCAAGTTAATATTATGCAATAATAACTGGGTTTACGGACAAACATTTATAGATAAATAAGTTAATTTCTTAATATATTTACAGGGCATGTGAACCTATAAGCTACATGGTAGATCTGCCCCGAGTGGTCCAAAACTAATTAGTGTTGATCTGTTTGAAATAACGAAATCAAAGCCCTAACCCTAACCTTTCTATGAAGTTAAGGTTTTGGTTTCTCTTCTGCTCAATTAATGTTCTGTCTGAAGAAAAAAAGTTGCAGTGGGATTTTCGGTTCAAAGTTGGAGACTAAACGCTTTTTGCGGTTTGGAAGTGCTAAGGTTTTGAAAGTTCGTTACATTACATTTGGTAGTCCATAAGTCCCCTAAGCGCGCTTTTAGTCTTTGTTCTCCAAAGGAAAAAACTAATGGTATGTATTTAAATTATATATATGACGGTATAATACTTTTTATACCCTATTAATAAATGTAAACATATGATAGCTAATTAGTTACCATTTAATTAATGTTCATTAAAAAATATACTTTTAATTTAACTTTAAATGATCTGAATTTATAAATATTTTTTATGTCGTCAATACATAGGAGATAAACTCAATAAATATAGAGTTGTGACGCTGCAATGTATGGAGAGCAAATTCTATCCCTAGAAAAATATGCATATGGCGAAGCAACCAACCCCCTTCAATAATGGGTTTAGCCCCGATTATTTATGTTAAAATAGTACGAGCTAGCTAGTTTTCACACTGATAATTGAAAAATAGCCAGCGTTTGAAAAGTCATTAAAAAATAGCCACTATTTTAGTGCGACCGGAAAGTTCCAGCATAATATACTGGAGATTGGAGCACATGTGTATGAACTTCTAGCATATTATGCTGGAACTCCAGCACACGGAAAGTTCCGGCATAATATACTGGAGATTGGAGCACTTGTGTATGAACTTCCAGCATATTATGTTGGAACTCCAACACACGGAAAGTTCCAGCATAATACACTGGAGATTGGAGCATTTGTGTTTAAACTTCCAGCATATTATGTTGGAACTCCAGCACATTATGAAATTCCAACATGTTATGCTGGAAGTTCACATGTAAAAATTTCGAACTCCAGCATATTATGCTGGAATATTTTTCGGATTTTGAACAGTGTATTTGTTCAAATTTATCTTTACATAAAAAATGACTAAATTTCGATTATTTTTAAAATTATGGCTATATTTTACTTACCACTTGTAAATATGGCTATTTTTGAATTTCACCAACTGTTTATACGAGCATTCACTGAACCCCTTGTAAAATAAGTGAGAAACTACTTTTGAATTTTCTTTTTTGGGCTACAATTTTGCGGACCGACTAACATTGCTCCCTTGGTCCCTTCGCACTATGCATTTTTTGAACCAAAAAAAAAAAAAGGCAATTATAGAATCGAATTGCTCTTCAAGAAATTGCCGATGAAAGCTAGATCATATATAGGGTGTACGTGGGTCGGCTTAGTTCGGAATTTTTAATTACCAAACAAAATTAATGGTGTCGGATTTTTTAATCTATAAACCAAATCAAACCAACAAACTCGGATTTTTCAATCTCGTTTTTTTTCGGGTTTTCTTGATTTTCGAAATTTTTTTCCGGTAAAGTCTTCATAGCACAAAATATGTAATTTGTGCACCAAATATTTTTTTAGCCCTATTAAGATATAACTATATAATGTATTTTTCAAAAAAAATAATATAATAATATGAAATAAGTCATAGCATTATCCTAAAATATTTAATAACAAAGATAATAAAATTGAATAAAGCAAATATTGCTAATTAATAAGTATAATAAAAATTAACATAATCTAAATATACTATATATGTCATGCTAAACTAAGTATAGCTAATAAGTACTATTAATTACATAATTAAGCAATAAAGAAAAAGATAAACTAAGTTTAGCATTTTCATTATAAACCAATGTAAAACTAAAAATTAGATATCCAACACTATCATCATTCCTAGTGCTGAATTGAGTTTCTTTTGTTAGCATTAGTATTGATTTGAACTTTGTTAGAGTTATTACATTTATGGGCTATAAAAAAATTTACCATTCAAGAATGTTAAGTCCAAACTTGAAATAATACGTTAAAAGATAAAATTGTGAAAAAGTTAAAAAAATATTTATAAATTACATTACAATAAATACTTATATGTATAAAATATTTTTAAAATTTTTATAAATGTACTATCGGGTTGGTTTTATTTCGGTTTGACTTTTTTAGTTAAAACCAAACCAAACTAATTATGATCGGATTTTTTTTCCGGTTTAACTCGGATTATCGGTTTGGTACGGTTTATCGGTTTGCTTTGTACACCCCTAATTATATATATATATATATATATATATATATATATATATATATGAGATGTGCAATGTGCAACGCTCCCTGCCAAAGCATGATGGTTGCATATATGTAAGATGAATCTACTTTAAATCAAATAACATAATAGGGAAAATAATATCCATCAAAAGAATATTTGAAGAAGAAAAGAACCATTTCACGCCATATTTTAATGTCAGCTTTGTCATTTATTTCCCACGAATTAAAATGCTCTTATTTAAAATGAGGTTATCACCGCATCATAATATAATAAATAATGTGAGAGATTGTGAGGCGGGTGATCTTTCAGAAACAACCTCTCTACCTTTAAGATATGATAAGGTCTACGTACACAGTGACAAAGGTAGAGTGTTGGGACCGAGTTCGATCGAACCCAGTATAAATGATTAATTTAGAACCTAATAATCTTTAACAATTAAAATTTTGAACTCATAAGCTTGAAATCCTGATTTCACATGTGCACTGCCCTGGCCCACAAGTGGGATATGACAAATGAACAAAAGAGTGAATATGATCTCTGGTCTATGTCATATGCAGTTACGCAGAATTTCTTAATTGGGTTCGCAGGTCCCCAGTATTGTCGGCTTTTTATATAATTTTGTTTATTCCATTGAAGACCATATTCAAACTGTATTTATTCCAAAAAACAGATATAATATTTCACTGATAAAAGTAGTTCTTTACATAGTTTCTTTGCTGATATATTTGTTGGAACAAACTCCGACTATTGCCAAGGTACTTCTGAAAAATGTAAAATAAAGTAGTACTAGCATTTAAATAAACTAAAATTTTCTGAAAATAGAAAAGGAAGTCAGAAAAACAATTTTCTAACATGAGAAAGATGAAAGCTGTAACATGGTAAAATTGTTACTACATTTTTTGAATTGTTACGGGTCAAAGAGTAGCGGCTTTTATTAGCCTGCCATGACGACTTGTTAAGTTCTTTTTCTTTAAAAGTAGAGGATCTCATTGTTTCCTACTTTAAAAAGGAAGCATATATAGTACACATATATAATATAATTTAAATTTAGATTACTTTTCTAATCATAAACACAAACAAATGGATGACATTACTATGTAAATGCTAGCAAGTTAGTAATGTAATTAATAGCCCGTTTGGACATAAGAAAATTTTTACTTTTTTCGAATTTTTTTTTACTTTTTTCTGAAATCAGTGGTTGATCATAAATTTTCAAATTTTCACTTAAAGATGGATTTTGGAATTTTTAAAAAATTTAAAAAACTCCAAAAAACTGTTTTTCGAATTTTTTCACTCAGATCACTCACAAAACTTCAAAAATAACCCAAAATTATATTCATGTCCAAACACAACTCTAGTTTTCAAATATCATTTTCAATTGAAAAAATATTTCACTTTTTTCGAAATTTTACAATTCTTATGTCCAAACGCCCGCTAAATATTGAGCTTCTCTTTGATACACTGTTCATATCGTCGTATACTTTAGATAATTATCTAGTTATGATCACATTCATTGGCTAGGTTTCTAACTTCAGATCACGTTTTCATAATAACCAATGCCCTTTATAAAAAAAAAAGAGCAAGCACTCCCTAATCTTCAAAAGTTAAAAAGAAACTAAAATGAGAGAAAAGATAATTTTTTGCCTAAAGAAGAGTGAAATCACTGTAGTAATATGTCTACAAGCGTTGGCTGTTCGAGAGATCTCGAGAGAGAAATTTTTAAATGGAAAAAAAAAAAAAAGAAACCAAGCCAGCGCATCAAAAAATGCCTTTAATAAGAATTTTGAATGAGGAATCAAGGGTAACCGTTAAGTCCAAGCTGGGAAAATACACGACCTTTCATGCTATAATAAATCTACTAGCCGTTATTTTCAAAATATTAAAACAAAAATAGAAGGCCGCCCTTTGCAGACATAATTTCCCATCTGATTCTATATCTTCAAATGACTCAGAGAAGTAACCCCAAAAATAATCTGTAAAGAAAAAAAGAAAGAGAGAGACTTTTTTTCCAAGATTTATTTTTCACTCCATTGAATTATTTCATGGGGTTTTGTTAATAGTCTCTCTCTCTTTTCTTGGAACATTAGGGTTATTTTCACCAAAGATTGGATCTTTTTGAGAATCAGTGTAAAGGGTCTTTGATTTTGCAGGTTGGTGTTTTGGGTTTATGATCTGGATCTTTTCCTTAGCTTGATTCTTGATTGACCCTTTAAATTTTGACCTTTTAAAAAAAATAATATTTGGGGGTTTTAATGTGGTTTGTTCAATCTTCAATTAGGTTCAAGATGGTAGGATCAGACGAGAATTGCCAAGGTGTTATCATGGCTTCAAATGTTCAAGGTAAAATTTTTGAATTTTGATTAGTCGAAATAATATATAGCCGATTTCATCTGATTTGTCGATTGAGGTCTTAGTTGATTGATTGATTGCATAGTTAAAATCATGAGTAGTGAATGTACGTATCCTTTCTTGATTATTATCAATCCAAATTTATGGAATGGAAAATCTATGGTTTTGAATAGTTAGAATCATATATAGTCGATTTAATCTGGTTTTTGATTGAGGTCTAGTTGATTGATTGATTGTATAGTTAAAATCATTATTAGTTTAATGTGTGTATATATATATATCCTAGCTTGATTATTTTATGAATCCAAATTTATGAAATGGGAAAACTATGGTTTTGTTATTAGGGGCTGGAGGAGGAAAAGTGACAATGGGGCATAATAGAAGGGCTCTAAGTACAATAAATGGGAATATAGTTGAAGCTCCAGCATACCCTTGCAAAGTACACAAGAGAAATGGCATCACTGAGTAAGAACTGATTAAACTCTTTAATATTTTGAGTTCCAAGATGTCTGTTTTCTCTCAATTTCATTAACCATTTTGACCTTTCCAATTCTTTCTAGCAAGAGCGCGAATGGTGTTAAGAATCCTCCCATTCCAATTCATCGACCGGTAACGAGGTCTGACATTATTAATTCTCTTGGTTGAGATAGTTCTTACTGTTAAGTACTTTATCATTTGGTCTGGTTTCTTTTTTAATAGTATGGGGGATTCTTGCTGCTTCAGGAAATTTGCTGCACAAATGGCTACCAAGCTGCAGCAACCAACGGTTGAGTTACAGTTTTCAACAAGTGTCATCTTAGGTTATATTATAGTGGAGATGTTAATGGTGTTATCTTTCACAGGTAACAAAGCAGCCAGTCCAAACAGCAACTGATAGAAATGAATCAGAAGACCGCATCATTATTGATGTAGAAGATTACAAGGCCACAAGTGACTATGATCCTGTGCCAATGTTTGTGCAACATACAGAAGCAATGATGGAGGAAATTGATAGGATGGTAATTAATTCGATCCGTATATTTTAGTCTTGGATGATCTCTGGTGTCGCAATTTATTCTATATTCTTATGTAGGACGCAGAGACGGAGATGGAAGATGTAGAGGAGACACTAATTGTGGACATAGACAGTGCTGATAAAAAGAACCCACTTGCAGTTGTGGAGTACATTGATGACATGCATGCTTACTACAAGAAGACCGAGGTCAGCAATTATTTACACGCCCCCTGCACCTTTCATAGGAGCTTAATGGATTTATTTAATTTGTATGGATATGGACTTTTTATCTAAGTTATAATATAGGTTCTCCATCTGATCTACCGTCATTCAGATTATTGATTCTCAGATTATTACAAAAAAATGGGATTAAGATTAGGCTTTAAATCAAAACCTGACTGAACCAGTTAACCATGTGAAATGAAATGACGATCATGAGATGTGGCTAAATTTTGCACTTGAGTGAACTATGCTAAGCCTTGAGTGGTCCTACTTAAGTTAACCTTCTACTTGAGAATGTTCTTTTTTTTTGCTTTTTTACCCTAATGTATTTTGTCAAGTATCTCCTTTTTAAAAAAAAAGAACATTTGATAAAATTTGTATCTCCTTTAAGCATCACTGAATGAGATAAAAGTTGTATAATTTCTAGCTTTTTGTTTGATGGAGTCACCTTTATGAATTCGTATTTCGTTTCAGAGTTCTAGCTGTGCCCCTCCAAATTACATGGAACAACAATTTGATATTAATGAGAGGATGAGAGCTATTCTCATTGACTGGCTGATTGAGGTATATAAACAATGACCCATAGCCTCTCTGAATTCCATGAAGTAACACAATGATTCTCCGGCCTCACTAATTGCCCTATCAAATATGTAGGTACATTACAAGTTTGATCTGATGGAAGAGACTTTGTATTTGACCGTAAATCTTATCGATAGATTCTTGGCAGTCCAACAAGTGATTAGGAAAAAACTCCAGCTTGTTGGGGTAACAGCTATGCTTCTAGCCTGCAAGTATGAAGAAGTTTCAGTTCCTGTCGTTGAGGATCTTATTTTGATCTCTGATAAGGCTTACACCAGAAAAGAAGTGCTTGAGATGGTACGTTACAGAACAAAATTTAATGCTTTACCTTAATTTATGTTTCTGCCGCTCCAATTCAAGTAAAACTTAATGATGTCTTGCTAATGTTTTTCTAGCGTGCCTTATGACTTTGATTGAATGCTTTCTGCAGGAGAAGTTGATGATCAATACCTTACAGTTCAACCTATCAGTGCCTACAACATATGTGTTTATGATGCGATTTCTTAAAGCTGCTCAGTCTGATAAGAAGGTTAGTCAGAAATTTGATTAAATGAACTTATGCAGGACTAGAAAATTGCTTAAATAATGAAAAAAATTTCTGAATCATGACTTAATACTGACATTTCTTGGATCAGGTGGAGCTCCTGTCTTTCTTTATGACTGAACTATGCCTCGTTGAGTATGAAATGCTTAGGTTCCCACCTTCAATGCTAGCTGCTGCGGCAATATTTACTGCCCAATGTGCTCTAAGTGCGCCTAACGAGTTGAGTAAAACTTGTGAGAAGTATAGCCACTACACTCAAGATCAGCTTTTGTAAGTATCTACCATTCTTTGTTTGCAAAGATGAATTGTTTTTATTGAATAGACAGAGAGAGCCCTCTGAGTGTTGTGGTCCGTTTTCTTTTCTATATAACAGGGAGTGCTCAAGACTGATGGTTTCTTTCCATCAGAAGGCTGCAATTGGGAAGCTTACTGGTGTATACAGAAAGTATAGCATCTCTAAATATGGATTTGTTGCAAAATGCCCACCTGCTTCTTTTCTTTTAGAGGCATGCTTTTAGCACATGATGTTACTTGCAACTGCTGACGGAATGTTTTTGGAGTGGAGAGCAACTGAGCAACATAAGTTGCCTCTGGCAAGTCGGATTAGATTTTAGTTTCAGTGGATAATGAAATCTGTTTTTGTTGCTACTATACCAAGATCCCAAGTACTTTTACAAATTGTTGCTACTATTTTGTGAATCTAAAAGCTGTTTAGATCCTTATCTCTGATATATTTACCTCATCTTGTGTCTACACTTTTGGCAAATTCTTTTGTTTGCATATTAATCACTGATGTGAAACCATGGTTCAGAAGAAAACAGCCTTTGCTCTTTTAATTCAATCAAGTTTTCGTTCAATTCCCTCGTGCACGCTGTTTTCTTGACATCGGCTCGTAGCTCTAAAAGTTTGATATGGACATCCGGAAGGCACCGCGTAACAGTCAGTTACTTCATCACAGCTCCATCTGTTAGTCTGCATCAACAAACATTTACTTGTGCAAATTGTAATTTAATATGCAAAGAGATCTTGAATTTATTATAACAAAATGACTTCAAGTGGAAAACAATAGCTGATGAGCTTTCATAATTTATTCACAGATCCAATCTACAAATTAAAATTCAACAGTTCTCTTCTATTTTATTATTAGGTCTCTCTAATTTGAATTTGGATATCAAAAAAACTTCCCAAAACAAGTTAGAGTTGTTGTAATAGTCGAGTTCCTCCGCTTTTAACCATGAGCTCGAGACATTGAAGAATTACCGTGAGAAGGGCTTAAAAACTTACTCGCACAGAATATTTATACGAAACCAATAAAAATATGATATTGTGGTTGCATATGCACTTCTATCACATAACCATGATTATTTAATGTAGCATTTTTACTTTATTAAATCAATTAACCATGTTAAATTTAATTGATTTAAACATTCAGTGCGAGTAAGAATAGAAGAAAAAACCTCTAGGCGATTAATTATCGCAGTTCTTATTATTTTGCTTTTCTGACCAATGAAATAGATCTTTTATGTTTTTCAGTTAAATCTTGTCCACAATTATATTTTTTATTTTATTTTATGGAAAGTTAAATTATGGCTTTTTTTAATGAAAGAAACAAGATTCTATATCTCAAATGGCGAAGGTCATTATTTCAACCCCAAGTGTACCTTCTCAAGTAACGAACAATTCAAAGATCTAAATCAGAAACACAATCCTCTCTTTTTCATTTTCTTTTCGCTTTTTCCTGTTTCTTTTGCTGTGTTTTGCCATTTTCAATTGTCTATAAACGGTGTTATATAAATAATTCATCAGTCCAAAAGCTAAAAAACAGACAATATCAGTGTTTCCTACGATGCAATCCTTGTCGTTAATCGTTATGGGCTAAAACCCCAACAAAAAAAATCCTCTCCTCAAAGAAGAAAGAATAACAAATCTGTATTCCCTATAATACCCCTACCCCCCCTACCACCCTACCCCTAAACCCTCTCCTCTTGCTCCGCTAACGGGGCCATTGCAGGAAGAGGAGTCAACTCAAAGCTTCTATCACAACCGCCGCCGTATGGCGATCCCACGGCGGCGCCACCAGCATCACAGCCGTGCGCGGCGGTTTCTAATCCCCGTCATTTACGCTGCTTCCACCTTTCTCCTCGTCCTATTCCTCTTCATCTTAATCCTCGCGCCGTCTCCTAATGATGATAATCACCTCCGCCACCCCCGTCGTTATGCTGATCTTTCCTTGGTACATTATCAAATCATGCTCACGATCAAATGCTATTTATTTATCTAATTAATAGCTGCATATTAATTTTATAATGTTAAATGTCAAATTATGTAGCTGATTCCTACTAGTTTTGGATTGAGGCTTAGTTAGTTGATTGATTCAAATAAGATAAAGTACGGCCAGTATTAATTTAATGAGATTGGAGTTTGTAGGGAGGCAAAGGTAGTGGTAATGAGATTGCAGTTTCTCCATTTCGTGTTAAGGTTAGGATTTAATCCCAATTTTATTGTGTTTATTTGTAAAGTTTTTATTTGATTGGATCTAAGGTTTCTAAATGTTGTTTATTGGTTGTTGAGATCTAGATCAGTGGAGGAGTTAATAATCGTGATCTCTGGAGTTCGAGAAATTCGAAGTTCTTCTATGGATGCAGTAATGCCAGCAGTAAATTTGCAAGTTCGTAACTTTTGTTTGTTTATAGCTTTCATTTTCTGGAAAAAAGTAATCAGCCTGTTATAGTATGTTTACGTAGCAATAAAGGAATGAATTCAAGTTTTTATGCACTTATAGTATAAAAAGTATTTGAACAATTATGTCAGTTAAAAAGTTATCGCAGGTAACTCAATTTAATGGCATATTGATAACTTAGAATAAGCGGTCCTGTTATAATAGGTTGAAATACACTGATGGTGTAAAAGCTTCAATGCACTGTGTGTGTATGTAACTTAAATCTAAAGGAATTATTGTATGAAGTTAATTTTGATAATCGAAATCTCATTATGTGTTTGTACTATTTCAAATTGCAGAAGCCCAAGCCATCACACGTCAAAATCGATACTTGTTGATTGTGACCAGTGGAGGTCTTAACCAACAAAGAACTGGGGTAAGAAAATGATTCCGGACTGGCTTTTCGAATTGAATATGATTGCTGCTTTATTTTGTTGACTAACAAGGAATGAAATTTTGATCAAAGAACTCTTTTTTTTTTTTTTTGTTGTTGTTTTTGTTCCAGCATTAGTTTGATTGAGATAATTGTTACAGTGGTTGTCATGTTTCATAGTGCAGTTCAAATGAACTTAGTCTTTGTTTTTACATAGTTAATGTACATGCAAGCTTAAATAAAGGAATAATATTTCGTTATCTTCGCGATTGTAAAACTAGCCAATTCATGATGAATATCATCTAATGAATGCCTTGGAGTGCTTTTGGAGACGCCCGCTACATCAGAACCTGGGTTGAAACATCGGCATCCCTAATTGTCTTAAAAGAACAAATTACTGAGTATTGGAATAAAGAGGCCCAAATGAAGGTGGAGGTATAGAAGATTTATGTAGCCAACCAAACTAGTTAAGTATTGAGGCTTAGTTGTTGGTATTGTTTTCAGCACATGCAACTCAGCGACAATTTAAGGCATTGCATTTCACAGTGAACGATGCCCATGTATTATGAGGTGCTCTATACCAGTAGGTGGAGAAGCTTTGTGCAGCTGATGGGACACAATATCTAATGATTTCTCAAGTTTTGCTGAATTACGTATGCAATTTTCAACTTTCTGTCATATCATTATTGTTGTAAATGTTTACTTTTTGCAAGATATCCTTGATTTATAAAACCGACTGCAATTAATATTGGATTAAGGCGTAGTTTATTGATTGATTGATCATTGATTCTTTACACCTCAAGATGCACCTAATTTGATGTGACAGAGAAGTGATGATTATGAATTACTGGTACAATTTTCATATACCATGATAGCAAATATGTCTGTACAATCATGATTTGGAATCTGATAAGTGAGCTATAGGTATTTGCACTTTTATGTTAAATTGGCTACAGAAGATACACTTATGATTTACCAGTTCATGCTAACTATGGGTTGTCAAATACTCTCTAAATTATCTGTATTCATGCCTTATGAGTCTAAGGTTCGAGATACTTATAAATTGAGCAATCGGTCCCTCTCTATGTAACATGATTATGATAACTCACTGAACAGTGACACACATCTATGCCTTTTCTAATATATGGCCCTTTGAATTAGCACTCTTTTCTATTACCACCTGTGTACTTTAGCTTTCTGCTGGAACCAAACTACAAAATGTGAAAAGTGTGGAACCTTCAATAGTTAAACCATCTTTATGGCAGATAACTGATGCCGTTGTTGCTGCTCGCATTTTAAATGCTACTCTTGTTGTTCCAAAATTGGACAAGACATCTTTTTGGAAAGATTCTAGGTGAGTATTAGAAGAAAGATTCAGTATTTTCTTGCATATCGGTTTCTCTAACCATCACTGACCTTACTGTATATGTATATTTAATATGCTAATGATCCTGCATATAACTTTGAACGTGAAATGCTCTACTTTTCTCTTGCAGTGACTTCTCTGACATATTTGATGTTGATTGGTTTATAAAACATCTAACAACAGATGTTTCAATTTTAAAAGACCTTCCGCTTAGAAGAGGGCAGATATGGACGCCATATAGAATGCGTGTTCCTAGAAAGTGCAGTGAGAAATGCTATATAAATCGTGTACTGCCTGTACTCATGAAAAAACATGTGAGTTTTCAAATCACTTATATTTCTTAGTAATTTGTGGATGAATAAAAACACATCTGAGAAGCGCACTTTTGTTAATTCTCTAGCGTACTTTGAGTCATTGCTTGTTCCTTTTTTGGAGTATTTACATTCAATCTCAGCAGTCTGGCTATTTTGGAGTATTTACATTCAATCTCAGTAGTCTGGCTATGAAACCCTTAAGATTTTGAAAATCTGCGCATCCTTTTCTGTTGTTGTAACTGAATTTCTAAAACTTACTGGACTAAGGAGTTGAGGCACTAGATACTTGTGTACTGCTTGAAACTTCTTGCAAAGTTTAAGTTTTTACTGATACTTTGCGAAAGTGATCACTGATTCACATGAAAGTAAATTTGTTAAAACTTTTGATGAATCATGAATTAGCTTGATTATGAGTAGTATAGCTCATTGAAGCTCATAACTTAAGAGAAGGATTGCTATGTTATGTTATGTCCAAGTTTAATAATTTGTACAGCTGGTAACTGGTTGGGATGCTAAGAGGGGTTTTTACCCACTGGATGCATGAGGAAAGCTTTCCATCAAACATCTTTTAGGTATCCAAATTTTGTTATAACTTTTTAGGTGGGAGGTCGAGGAAATTGTTGTTGCTATGTTCAGTCAAGTTTATCAGTCTTAGATGGTTGAATATTGTTTGTCAAGAGAACTAGGCCCCAAGGCTTCAATAACTCTAATACGTTTATTTAAGGGTCTTAACCCAAAAGAATTACAATTGCCTGTACAGTCAGTAGGAAAACCAATCCTCAATTGCAAAAATTAGAAATTATCTAGCTTAGTATTGGTTGCAGAGTACAGGGGATTGTTCTTTTCTCTATGCTGTCTATTAGTGTTGTTTATTGTTGATATCTCAGACCTGTATAAGCAGTTTGCTTTTTGTTACAGGCTGTACAGATCAGCAAGTTTGACTATCGACTTGCAAATAAGCTGGATACAGATTTGCAAAAGCTTAGATGCAGAGTTAATTATCATGCCCTGAAGTTTTCTGACCCTATACTCGAAATGGGTGAGAAATTGGTCCAGCGAATGAGGCGGAGTAGTAAGCATTATATTGCCCTTCACCTAAGGTTAGTCATATGATCCGTCATGATTTTATGATTTTCTGTTTGTCTTTTCATGTTGTCCTCCATTTCCTTATGGCTACCACTAGTTATCTCCTTCAAGTGTAGAATTGATATAACATCCTGAGCATTACTCATAGTGTGTTGTATTTCATGTGTTTCTCATAGTGCTATGCTATTTGTAGCTATCACCCTTCAGCAAGCTAAAGAGTTTGCCTAATAATAATCAATGTTCGCAGATGCTCCTTGGCTGAAATGAATTTATGTTTGGATTGTAACTTATGATGATTTTGTAGGAAGAATTTGGTCCTTGAACAATTTTTCTATCACGTATGAGATGACTGGCTAAGAATTACCATGATGACAAGCTGTATGTCATTTTTTATGAGAAGCTTATTGTTTGCCTGATGTATTCTCTTTTTTTGGTGACACAATAAATTTGGATGATGGGAGGAAATGATTTGCTGCAGTTTGGGAATTCTAGAGTTGGAAAAGTTTTCTTATAGTGTATTGTTAACAGGTTTGAACCTGATATGCTTGCATTCTCGGGATGCTATTATGGTGGAGGGGATAAGGAGAGGACAGAACTGGGAAAGATACGGCGGAGGTGGAAAACTTTACATGTGAGACCCAAGAGTATTCAGCTTTTTGGTCATTTTCTCATATTGAATCATCATGACATGTACTTTACAGATTTGATTGTTTGTTCCACTTATGCGTTGAAGTTTTCTGTATTTATTCAGTTTTTTGATTTTGTATAAAACAAGGTGAATGATCTATCAAAAAGAGAATCAGAGTAACACTAGATAATCTGGGAAATAAACTGGATTATTGTCATCCTTGTGAGGCCTAGATCTCTCTCTCTCTCTCTCTCTCTCTCTCTTGTGTGTGTGTGTGTGTGTGAGCTTCAGAGAAGCAGTAAAGAAATGTGAATACACACACACAAACCAAAAGAGAGACAGAATTGCTTTATGAGGATGTTTTTGGGTTAATGGATGCAATTTGCCCTTCTTCCACACTATTATGATAGACTACTCAAAAGACTGAAGTGTGTGTAAAACTCTTTTTTGATACATGTGCAGAACAGCAATCCGGATAGGGCAAGGAGGCAAGGAAGATGCCCTCTTACTCCTGAAGAAGTGGGCTTGATGCTAAGAGCACTTGGATATGGCAAAGATGTTCATATTTATGTGGCATCTGGTGAAGTATATGGAGGTGAAGAGACATTGGCTCCATTAAAGGCCATGTTTCCAAACTTCTATTCCAAGGACACTATTGCCAGCAAGGAAGAGTTGGAACCATTTTCTGCATTTTCTTCTAGAATGGCTGCTCTTGACTTCATAGTTTGTGATGAAAGTGATGTATTTGTCACCAATAACAATGGAAACATGGCAAAAATTTTAGCAGGACGAAGGTATGCTGATTCCCTTTCTGGTATTTCAACTTATTTTCAAATTATATTTAGAATCTGGCTAATATATCATCTCTTTTGGATGCAGGAGATATTTCGGTCATAAACCTACCATTCGCCCAAACGCTAAGAAACTATATCGTGTGTTCCTAAACAGAAATAACATGACATGGGAGGAATTTGCATCTAAAGTTCATACATTTCAAAGAGGATTCCTGGGGGAGCCCAAGGAGGTGAGGCCAGGGAGGGGTGAGTTTCATGAAAATCCATCAGCGTGCATATGTGCGGATTCTGAGGCTGAATCAAAAATGGACTGGGGTCGTAAAAGAATTGGTAAAGGCAATGTAGCTAAGAAGAAAGACAATAATGATGCAAAGAAAGATGTTGAGGCAGTTCACGACGAAAATGTAGACTATGAGCCTGAAATGTCTGATCCCGAGTATGAAGATGATGTGGATAGCCCTCCAGGCGAAGTTTCACTTAGTAGATCCCAAGTTGAAGCTTTGTCCAATGAAACAAGTACTGACTATGACCCTTTCACGTCTGAGGAGACTGAGTTAGATGAGTTGCTTTCAGATTGAGAAAGGATCAAAGATTGCTGTTCAAGACGTTTTGCTTGTATATAAGACACCCTGCTATAATAAAGTCCTTTGGGCATTAACCTATCTTCGACGTGTTCAATTTTGAATGCCTTTTTGGTCTGAACAAATTCTGTGGCTGAAGCCTTGATGACACAGTAATGCAGATGGACTTTATTTGAAATATTCTGTTTAAGAGTTAAAGGATATTGATGAGCTTATTCACGGCCAGGAGCTTGAAATTGTAGTAGCTTTGGAGGCCTAAGACTGATGATGCTTAAACTCGTGAAGAAACTCCAGCCACCGAGATGGAGCTCCCACACAACATTTTTACCGGCATAGTGTTCAAAGTTGTACTTCAAACAGAGTCTGTATACATAGACGAGAATGTTAATTGCTAATTGACTTACTAATTCAGTTGCATAAAGATTTGTTGCGAGCGTAGGAGAGAGATATGGAGAGAGGGAGAGAGAGAGAGAGTTAAAATATAACCATCTTTTAATTGTTCTTCGATAAAAAGGAACAGTAGTGAGTTTATCTTTCTTTGATCCACAGGTTTGAGTTTGAGTTCTGTTTAGTCTTACTTATGTACTTATCACTTTCATTGGCGTATGGATGATGATCATGACTCTAGTCACATACATTTCTTAAAAATTCTAATTTCCAAAGTTAAAGTGAGGTCTTAGTATAAAATATAGATGTAAATTGGCTTTGTTTTTAAATCACTGACAATGAGATTTTTAGATCTCTTACGTGTAAAATACATATCTCTTACGTGTAAAAGTAAATCTCTCATGTGTAAAAAAAATGGGGTAGGGTCATAAAACTAAAAACAAGTTCGTAAAGAGCCACAAAATCAAATATTATCATTTTTAATTTTGTCTAATCTTGTATGCTCGCACATTCATCAACCCAAGCTTTTTCAGAAACCTAAAATGGAAATCAACCCAAAACCAAACTCGAAAGTCGAAACTAACTGGATTAGTTTTGAAACCCGATATCACTCTAATTGTTTTGGATTTGAGTTTGATAATATTTTTGAATCCAAACGCAAAAGAAATACAGCTCGGAGGTACACGAAAAGTTTCTGGATCCGAAGGCAACAACCTAGAGAGACAAGTGTGTGAGACTGTGTTAAAATGTTCAAACATCAAAGCATGACGTTCTTGGTAAATAGTTATTTTTTATATTTATATCAAAATCAATAAATATAACATATCGTCTTTTATACATATATTAATATTAATATTAATAATAGTAGTTAGTAAGTGTTATATATTCGGACTTTAATTTTTACCCAGAGTCTTTTACCAGACCTGATTAGCGGCGTAAGGCTGAATGGCTGATATGGTTGGTTCCGAGAAGTTTGTAAGGGCCAATTCTTAGATTTGGCAATGCCAAGTCGGCAACCATATGATTTTGTGCGAGTGTATCGCCACCTCCACGATTTAGACTTAAATCTAGGCTTGTGGGGTTTGAAAATTTGTTCGCCCCTTAACTCTGCCGAATGTTTTGCAAACGAATCATTTTGACCTTATCCAGACACATACGACATACCATATTTGATTTGATTATCTACTACTTGTAGTTCAAAAGTGTGTTGTTTTGTGAAAACTTTTTATTCTTTGTCCTCTTTTTATATGTACATACATGTGGGCTGTGGCCTTGCTTTCACCATGAAAAATGTGTCAGCAGTCATGTGCGGGTTTGGGGTTTCATCGTCAGCATGTTTCTTTTGCCACATCATGGCAACACTTTGTTGTTGTGGATTCGAACTAATGTACTATTGACCTCACAAGTCGGCAACTTACACCAGACAAACGGCAACAGCTATGTAGTAGCGAAAACAAAATTTTTACTAAGAAAATAAAAAATATTAAATACGCTAAAAATTAAAAGAATTCAATATCTATATATGTACATGAGTGTGATTTCTTCGGCCCTTCTTCCCACTTAGCTCCATCCCTGTAGCTACATCAAGAACGAAATCGCTCTTTCTTCCTACATATTATTTGCTTTTATTCTCATTTAGTTGTTCTGTTTAATAAAATAATTATTCCTAAATATATATATTTTTTAAAAATTAAGAATGAATTATACTTTTTTTAGATTTATCCTTAGCATTAATTGATCTAGAATTAAGAGGCAGATAAATAAAGTTCACTTCTTTATTGAATAGATTAATATGATCAAAACTTAAAAATTAATAAGAAATAAAGTAGTCAAATTACTCTTTTTATTAGTAATATTTTCTTAAAGGGATATAAAAACTTACTCTGACAACTAAATAGGAACAAAGGGAGTATATTTGTGACAAGTTTCATTTTAAAGAATCTAATTCAATCTCATTATTTTCCTATTTCTTGCTACAGAAATGAATAATTTTTGTGAGTAGCTCCTAGTGGCACTAAAATGGAGGTTGACTATTGTTATAATTCAGAATAATACGCCTATGACATTCAATTGAGATTAATTAAAAGATTTGCCATTTGGAAGTACTTCGAGAAAAGGGGCCCACGCTGATTCCCTCAAGTGACACGTGACAAATCTAATGTGGCAAAATGGAAACAAAGCCAAAGCCTATGGACCCACTCTTGGCCTCGTGTTTCCGAATATATATTATATAAATTAAATTAAATACAGTACTTCTTTTAGCAGCAATCCATAAGGCCATTTTACAGGCTCACCGTCAACAATTTTCAGATCAATCCTTTTTTTTTTGGCTGTGAAAGTGCAGTCACTCAAAGATTCTCTCCCCGAATTTCTCTCCTCAAAATCTCATTCTTCCCATTTTCACTCTTCCCCCCTAAACTTTGAACTTCATACACTTCACTCCCTAAACTTCCTCTTTCACCTTCATTCTACGTTTATCGATGGCATTTTCGTAAAGAGAAATTGCAATGGCGGCGCCTTCCCACAGATTAACGGCGCCGTTGGGTCTTAACCTCAAAAGGGTCGATGAAAGAATTGGAGTTGTAAAGTTGCAGAGGAAGAAGATTAGTCATAGTTATGGTGTAAAAGTCCAGGCTTCTTCTTCTACCATGCCCTTTGCGTCTCCGCAGTGAGTTTTTCCTTCAACGTTTACTCTTTTACTTTAGAAAAGGTCCAAATTTGTCAGTGTACTATCCGAAATTGGTCAATTTTGCAATTTTTCGAACTTTAAGTCCATTGATACTGTTATCTTGTATTTACGTTTACTATTGAAATGGTGAACTCTACCCAAATTTTTCGATAAAAAGGTCCCAACTTTACCCTTAGGTTGAAGCTCAATTAGGGGTCAAGGGAAAAAAAACTAACTGCGGAGATATATTAGAACAAACGTTTAGGTTTTCAATTTGGGACATTGCAAACTAAACCTTATTTTGCTTTTAAAATTCTTATAATGGTTGTAGATTGGTCATCAATTTGATTTGATTTTTGCTAACCTGGGAATGAGTGGAATAATTAAGCCTAGTTTTACTAAGATAATAAGCTGTTTTAGACTTTGCCATGTTCGAGGAATTTTGAAGGAAAAAAGAAGATTTATCTGTTGAATTTTGTAAAGTGTAATTTTCATTTAAATAAACTTTAAAAAAGATTAGTGAATGAAATAACCTAAAATTTTGTTATTCTATTCAGCTTGAGCTGGGTTGTTGCGCTTTCCAGTCATTTAAAGCTTACTAGTGCATAGGCTCTTTTTTCTTTTATAGGCATAGTAAAAGTATTTCATTAACAATGCACTATGGCAATGCATTTTAAAGGAGTTACAACCTTCCTCATATGAGGATGTAAAGGAGTCAGTCAATTAAATTGGTCAAGAACGTAGTTTAGTTGAAATTCAGACCTTTTATTTTCTGTAATGTTGTCATCCATGTCAGCTTGTGCCCATCTCGATTTGTACACCAGATACCTACTAGCTCACTCGCATAGTTATTGAGTAATTCTCTCAATAAGACGTGGGCAGATGGTAAGATTTACAGTAGTATCTTCTCTTAGGGATTCAACTGCTAGATCACTCCTGTAGGAGCAAAACATTCTACTTGTTTATCATTGTTAATGATCTACTATCAATGTAGCATATGAGTTGTATTCATCATTTTTTGCTTTTGATAAATAGTGCAAACTGAAAATCATGTTATCTAAACTATTCAACGAGATCAGGCTTGGTGGATCGTTTAATAAATTAATATCTAAGTCGAGCTCAGCTTAGGTTTGTAGCTTGACAATGCCTCTGCTCCCACACTTTGCTACAATCTTTTCAACCAAGCTCGCGTGATAGAAAGCAACCTAAGTCAAGTCTAATGTCAAATTGCTGTGGGGTCATTTAGCCTGCAAAATAGAATAAACTAAGGTTGTATTACATTCTAAATAATTAAATATATTTATCAACAAATGTTTTCAATTTTTTAGCCTCAAATTGACTCGTCTTGCTATGATTGATTGCAAACCAATGTTTGCTTGGTTTTTTTGTCCGTTCATAATAGACTTTTACTCCGTAGATCGCGATCTGCTTCAAAGCAAGAACAATTCTTTCCACGCTGCACCCCAAGAAATTCAGGCCCTCAGTCTCATGACTCTCCACCAAAACGAGGTATTAGTTATTCTAACCTTCTTAGTTCTTGGCTTTCATAAGATTCATGGTTGTTTCCAGATTCAGTCGCCTACTCTAGTTATGCAAGGGTCTTAGTGGTACTTGATCATAATTTTCTAACTTTTGCTTCCTTCTCCAGACACCGGTATTGCTAACGAGAAAGATTGGGGCATCAATCTGCAGAACGAGAATGTCAATGAATCTGGGACTAATGAAGATGGCAGTACTTGGTATAGGAAGAGTGGAGAAGATATTGGTGACAATGGATACCGATGCCGATGGACAAGGATGGGTGGGCAGAGCCATGATGGTACCTCAGAATGGAAAGAAACGGTACATATGTCCTTATAGTCATGTTGCTATAAGATTGTGTTGAAGAACTATAGTCAGCCAACATGTTTCATGGAAACACTTTGCCAAGCACTTACATGTAGCACATTTTAAATTGACTGAGTGTTCAACTATGTAAATTCTCGAGTCCATCATCAAAGATCCATTTTTTTAAAAATAAAAAAAACTAGTGCCTCAATGACTGTTTAAAAATTACCTTTTGCGGCAAAACTAGATATACGTACACATGAGAGACCAAAACGTTTGAACAATTGAACTTGGGAAGCTGATAACGCTACTAGTAATTAAGGCATCAACTTTACATCTTTGGCATCAAATTATGCCATTTTTTATGTTCACAATATATTGTTAATGTACTATGTAACTGTAAATAGTTTTATCCTCATTGCACTACGTCCCCTCTACACTTCTGTTTAGTTATTAGTCAAGAATAAAAAATATTAACTCTGGAGATAAAGGTACTTAAGTACATTCAACTCATGCTGATACCCTTACAATGAGGATTGGGGACACTTAATTATATTGATACCAGAAGAAACATAAGTCAAGGTTTTGCTAGTCAAGAACTCTAGGAAGTTTTCACGTTTAGCATTTAGAGAACATTAATTTTCAGTACTGGTTAGGATGGATTTCTGGGTACCTGTGAATAATTTTCTTAACAAGGGAATCTGTGGACGGTCTTTCTATCTCAGAACATACTTCTGTCCTCTATTTGAAAGCAGTGCATATTCTGGTTAGAGCCTGGGGATGCTTGCACATTATTGAGCTTTTCTGTTAAGGTTTCCCCTCAGAGTTAAGGAACTAATGGGTACTTGGAGAAAAGCTAGTGATCTGCATCTAGGAATATCCTTTGCGGCTTTTCTAGTTTGTCCTATTCACAAGTTTGTAAGCCTATACTATGATGCTAGATCATTGCTGATTGCAATAGTATTTTGTTGACATTATTTTATAACCTTATCTAGTATCATCCCAGGTGGATGCATTTAATTGGATTTCTTGATCTCCTTGACAGTGGTGGGAAAAAAGCGACTGGACTGGTTACAAAGAACTAGGTAATGCTAATTTTTGTTGTTGTATCAGTTTACTTCACTTGGCCAAGTTCTCTATGTCATATCCATTTTAAGCATTGATTTGAGTATTATTTTGAAGTCAAACAATTTTCAGTTTATTCTTCTGGGAAATCATGATTTATTTTGTTTGACGATTGGCAGGTGCAGAAAAATCTGGAAAAAATGCTGAAGGAGATTCGTGGTTGGAAACATGGCAGGAAGTTCTTCACCAAGATGAGTGGAGGTTGTATATATGTTATCCAACTTTCTGTGATCTTATAAGCTGCTGAATTCTCCTGGTTATGTTGTGGTGTAACATAACTGGATTTTATGCTTTGACAAAGCCATTATAAATATATAATGCTGAATGTTTTTACTGCAGCAATCTAGCTAGGATAGAAAGGAGTGCACAAAAACAAGCAAAATCAGGCACGGAGAATGCCGGGTGGTATGAGAATTGGTAAGACTTGAGAAATGGAAGATTCATAATCATGCTGTTATGAACAATGAATTACCTGCAATTATGTTGTTAGAGCACATTACTTCAATGCAGGTCGGAAAAATATGACGCAAAGGGTTGGACAGAGAAAGGGGCACACAAATATGGTAGACTAAATGAACAGTCATGGTGGGAGAAATGGGGAGAGCAATATGATGGAAGAGGATCTGTCCTTAAATGGTATCTTATTTTTCCTTTGCCATTACTCATTTTGGGTTCCAGACTCCTCGATTGGTAAAAGTTGACTTTTCATGTAAGCATTGCTAAGTGCTAACCATTTGCACATTTGGTTGAAAATCCTAGAGTCTGTTTTTGCCTTGAACAACTTACATCCTATGTCACATGTATACTTTGTATGATGAATATCTCTTATGCTATATGTGTTAATGGGGAAAACAAACTCAAGTTCCAGAATTTGATGGGGGGATGAAATAAAAATTGGTCGTGCTGCTGGTATCTTCTCAACTGAGGGGGCCCCTCTCAAGTAGGATCTACATGCAATTGAAACTTTTGACTTGTGTTTGGGAAAAAACACCTGTATTTTTTCACTTCATTTTGTCATCAAACATTTTTTCTTCCGGGTTTTTGAATCTAATAGATTATACGATACTCTATTTAATGGGTCAAGTAAATATCTGTATTTTAGGTACTTTCAAGATACCCTTCATTGGGTAATCTTTTTAAGAGGCAACATCTAAATACAAAACTTCTAAAAATTTTAACTTTTTTAATAAACCACCATCCTGAATAGGAAGTTCAACTTATTTTATAACTTTGTTCGACAATATTTGAATGTGAAAGCTGAGACATACACCTTCAGTAATAGTGCAATTAGGTTAATGATATGGCATTATAAGATGATAACGTGCTTAACTGCTTGTTTTATGACCTATTCACCTTGTGAAATGGTTGAGAACTTTCTTCAAGCTTGCTCCATGTTCCGAGGCACTGAAAAAAGGGGTTTTGGTTGCTTACAGAATTTTCTTACTCCTTTTCTCAGGACGGACAAGTGGGCAGAAACTGAACTGGGAACGAAATGGGGAGATAAATGGGAGGAGAAATTTTTTGGCGGCATTGGTTCACGACAAGGGGAGACTTGGCATGCATCACCCAGCAGTGAAAGTAGGTCCTATCTTGTTTTTTCTTGGTTGTCAACTTGGATTGCACATTTTTTGTCTCCTTAAAGTACTAGGGTGTTGACATTTACCTTTGACTTATCGGAACGGACTATGGTGTTGAAACGAAAACCCAATAATCAGAAGCTTTTGTTAAAATGAAACTTCAGCTACAAAATGGAATCCACCCACCTCATAAGAAAATAAAAAGAACGTGATAGTTATCTATTTCACAAGAATGTGTACTGCAGTTCAAGTAGATGTAAGAAAAGATTGAAAAGTCTAATCAGAACAAGAAAATGATTGAAAAGCTAACCAGAATTACTTGTGGAGGTAAGGGTATGTATATATTGGCAATATAGGGGGAAAATCAACATACAGCAGCTTGTAATTGTCGTATACTCATTTTCTTTTAAACATGCTAACATTTTATGAAATGGTCTTGCACAACTTAATTTCCTACAATAAGTGATTGTTCAAGCTAGAAGGGAATCCATCCAAAATATATCAGTTTCTACGTCTGTAAGTTCTGATGTCAAGGATTTCCTGAATTTATTATTTTAAAGATGCTAACTATATTCAGATTTAGGGGCAAATTATTCATTTCTTGAAAAATTAATGTGACACTTAACCTAATACTTTTTCCTTCTAATTATCCAGGGTGGTCAAGGACATGGGGAGAGGAGCACTTTGGAAATGGGTATTTCATGACTATAAATCTAATATTTCGTTATGTTCTATGATATCTTGCAGGTTGCATGTTCACTTCCTCGATATGTTTTCCTAATTTAAAAACAAATGATTTAATATAAAAATGACTCAAGTTAAGCCTATTTTTTTTAATGAATCAGCAAAGTGCACAAATTTGGCAAGAGCACAACAGGCGAAAGCTGGGACATGGTTGTAGATGAAGCAACATATTATGAGTAAGTGAGACTCGCTCATATACAGTAAGGCTTCCCTCATGAGCGAATTTTGTGAATTATGAAGCTATGTTTTCCTGTTTTCCTTTATGTCACGAGATACATCTAAGTAAAATGACGTACTTGTTATTTAAGGGATGAACCTCACTATGGGTGGGCAGATGTGGTAGGTGATTCAAGCCAGTTGTTCTCTATACAACCTCGAGAACAACCTCGTGGTGTGTATCCAAATATTGATTTTGGGTCGTCTGTGCCTCCAGACGATGAGTCCCCTCCAACTAGGTGACTTCTTTCCATCTGCTTAAGTTTTGGTGGACAGAGTTATTCGGTCCCTGTACTGGTGCAAGACAGCGGGTAGTAGTGGTATAGCCGGGATTCGCGAAGTTAAACTGGACAACACTTTATCAAAAAACGACGAGTCACCTCCAACTTTATCACAATGACAAGGCATCGTCTCATTGGCCAAGCTTGATTCTTAAAATAGCTAGTTTACAATTTTGTCAGAAATTTATTGTAATTTTTTGCTACTGTCCATTTATTTCATTCTTTCAACATTGTGGTTTTTGCTTTTCTTTTGCATGTTTGACATGTTGTTTAGGCCCTTTTGATTTTGTCCAAAGAGGGAATTCACCTATTTCATAGAAGAATGTCTTGGTCGAAAGAGCCTGTTTGGTTTAGAAATTTGCTGTGTTTAACCAAAAACTGATGTCATCGGTGTGTAATATGCGAGTTATGGTAATGTTTATTTTGTTGTGTACATATTGAATAATTGAATAGCATTTCATTTCAGAAAGCTTTTAGATGTATAAGATATGGGACAGGTAAAAACGTATCTGTTCTTTATACCAACTCAATGAATACTTGACACGTCTTTATATACACTGTTATCACTGGTCCATAGTTAATTAATGACATTTTACTTTAGTTTATTAGTTAACCATGTTTAAATTAGTGTGGATTTTTGTAAACGACGAGTGCGGGACAATCCCGACTAGTTGACTTGTTTGGCCTTTAACTGATTGAGTGAACTTCAGGAAAAAATGCCATTTTGAAGAGGTGAGATATCACATAGAAGAATGATATGCAGACACAGCACAAGTGAAAATATAGATGCAAACTTGCAAGTTTGCAATACTCAGAAATTTTGGACTGGAATACAAGAATTACATTAGATGCCTAATCAAAAAGGAAAAGGTTCAATATGTACAATAGAAAAGTTAAATAAGTATGAAGCACTGCTAGCTGCATAAATACATACATAACAATGGTTTAGCAAAATGCTGTACAAATAGAAACACCTTGAAATATGGTCATAAATCAGATTAGCTCCTGTAGATCGTTATTCCACATCTTTATCTGCTTCTCTGGTAGAAGACGAGTAAATGCAGATTGGAGAAGAGGAAGATGACGGAGAGAATGATATCCAGATACGGAATAAGTAATACAGATGCCAACCAACAAATTTACAACTCTAGTGTTTTTGTACTTGAATTCAAGTGAGAATGAGACTTACTCACGCGTGGAAAATATACCTCCATATACCATTGATGAAAAAAAGAGAGGCTGGAAAGTACAATCAACCATGTAAACACAAACTAATATGGGGAAAAAAAAATAAAAAAATGAAACTGACAATGCATAGAGAAAACAAGATGGACTGGAACTTCTTTCTTTATCAATAGATCCGATACCTCTATATTCTATAAAAGTTGATAAGGAAAAAGAAAGGGCTTGCATTCAGCAAGAAGTAAGCAAAGTTCAGTTAGTTCTTCTAACTTGTCATTGAGTTGAAAGTATGAGCTTCAGCAATGTAGAGAGGGGAAACAAAACTAGACCATAAACATCAAACTTTAAATAGGTAAGTATATCCTACTTCATGTACAAGCTGATTATGTGCAAGTTCAATCCCAAAATTGGTAGATGTTACCAGGTACCAAAGCTGCAACCAACATGCTCTTGGGTGATTACCTGGAGTCGATCTTGCATTACAGCCATGGATTGATAGGGAGGAAAGCGTATGCGGTAGAAGCATGTTTGTGCAGAAGGTAAGTGATCATAAGACTTCGAGGTTTCTTTAAATGTAAAGTCTAGAAGCCAAACCACCAAAACCCTCTAGAGGTAGATACTTAATTGAAGTCCAGAAGAAAAGGAGGACCTTTCTCTGCTCAGCAGACATACGCCCAACTATCTGCACGCAATGAAAGAAAACAAACATTATTGGTATGAATCATAGATGTCCTAACACTTGAGGTTTGTCTTCACAATATTCAGAGTGACAACAACTTATTCCAGCTTACAATAATCAATTTATTTGGGATCCATATCCATTCCGTGATGTTCATGCTTCAACCGTGTCGTTTTTATCAAGCGTTATTAAGGCAAAAACATCTGCTACCAGTAGAAAAGCTGGTAAATAAAAAAAATCAGTATGTACTTTCCCAACTCCCCAAAACAAATGCTGCCAGTGCAACTTTGAATAAAATGAATTTTCAGTGTCAGAAAGTTTCTGCTTTTAAAAATAATGAAGAAAAGAAGGGTGAAAGTTTAAAGTCTAAATATTGCGAGAATATACTGACTTCATGTACCTTCCAGAACCAGGATATTTGGGGATCACTTTCTTTGTAGCCTTTGTAATCTGTATGTGCTTTCCAGTCTTCCACAGAAACCGCACTTCCATTCCCATCAAGCGTCCAGTTAAGATCTTTAAGATCTAAACTCCGAAAAAAGGATATTTGGAGCCTTGAGGTAGTTATATCAGCAAAACCTTGAGAAAAATGGGCTACCTGCTGAGCAATTGATGTGACAAACAAATGTTGAATAAGTAGATTAACATACTTCTTCCTATTCTTACTGTTCACAACAGTATCTTTCCCGTCGAGACAAAGCTCGACCACTTTCCTGGACCCTAACTCTTCAACTTCACAAACAAATGTCAAGCCTAGTATATCTTGATCCACCGTCTCAGGATCCATCTCCAGTATCTTGTTTGCAGCTACTGTACAAGTATGGATCTGCATCCCTAATGTCTTCCAATGAAATTTCCTCTCCAGCCAATTGCAAAATGAACACACGATCGAACACTACGCCAATTTGTATTTTATGCATTAAAGCCAATGCAATCATCCTACCCAACAACAAAAACAACAACTTACCTCTAACCTGGGTAGAGAGACTGTTTCCGATAGAAACTCTGTTCCCTCCCTCCAAGAACTCCCCACTTTGCTCTTGGGGTGACTCGAACTCACAACTTCTTGATTGGAAGTGGAGGGTGCTCACCACTAGAGCAACTCACTCTTGTCATACTACCGAGAAGCAGAAATACTCGAGGTGCAATGGGTCCACCTTAGATGCTGCAAGCACAACTTGTAGATGAGCATTATTTACATTCTAACAGTGAGAGTAACATTACTTTTTGTGATGCATTAAATGATTGTCTCAAACAGCTAGCAATTAACTTAAAAATAAAGTTCAGCTGCAAATAACCCTCTGATCAGGAAATCCCCAGTGATCTAACCTAATATCTTGACGGGGAGAAAAATGATAACATCACTCAGAAGTACTGCATATGCAGTGCAATCAAAGTATTCTTAATGCGGCCTTTCTTCTTTAGTGTAAGGTTTGCAGCCAACTACTGAATCATAAGCATCGATATTTCTTTATTAATATTAAAGACGAGATCTATTATTGTCTTTTGGATGTCCTCTAAAATTAAATGTCATTTTGGGTCAAGAAGATGTGAAAGCGAATATATCTTTACATGCAGGGTGAGCACTGTGAGTGCGAGTAAGAGAGAAGGGACACCACAATTGGGGTTTTATGGTTGTTCATCTGAAAAATTCCCTTGTGGGGACCAATCTTTCACTCTCTTTTCTTGTAGAAACAATATGGTTATAAATCAGACTAACTCCTCTAGATTGTTATTCCACATCTTTATCTGCTTGTCTAGTATAAAGACGAGTTCGTGCAGATTGGGGAAGAAGATTAACTACCAAGGTTTTTCATATTAGGCAGCCAAGCTTGGTATGCGTCTGTGACGGTCACGAGTTTGAAACAATTCCGGATAACATGGTTTGAAAGGTTCAGTTATGTGCTCCAACAAGTCGGGATATCTCTAAGCAGAGGCGGCAGATCCAGGATTTGATGGTTACGGGTGCCACTCAGGGATGCACATTTATCGAAGCAGTATCATGCGATACCGCTTCGTCGAATGTTTTTGCTAAATATATGTATTAATACTGTGAGGAAGCGGATAAGTAGGAACAAATGACACCACTTGACGTAATTTGTCTCTTGGCATATTGGTTATGTGCTTGATATTGGTTAGAATTTAATTCAGGATTTTTTCTGACTTAAGACTCAACAAAACTAATAGACTAAAGCTATTTCTTGTGTAGAAGTATAGTAATTAAAGTTATTATTCCCGTTCTTCTATAAATTTTGACACCACTTACAAAAGTTCTATGAATGCCTCCGGTGCCACTGCTTTTAATGCAAACCGACCATAGTGAAGAGATTGAACTTGGGTATACATTTAGTCTGTTCGATCCGTTTTTGATTAATTCGGTTCGGTTCGGTCCATTTTAAATTAATTCAATTCAATTCAATTTAAAATTATTTTATGCATAAATGAATATGTGATCACAAACTCGAATAAGTTCTGTCCAATTTGGTCTAATTCTCTAGGTTCAAATTCGATTAATATGATTACAAAATATAAAGAAAAATAAAATTTTAAATTAGGAAATACACCACTTAAATCTACATATAGCTCGATTAATATTATGTATTTCATGCATCACTCTAATTTTTAAAATTAATAAAATAATATTAGATGGATAAAAAGAGGAAATGATTAAAATCACATTCAAATAAATTGAAGATCTAAAAAAAGAAAAAGAAAGAAAATATACAATTTAAATAAATAATAAAAAGGAGATTGTACAAATAGAGTAAATAACAATGGTGAAGAAATTAAAAGAAGAAGCATAAAGAAAAGAAATGGAAGGGAAAAAGATAACAACAAAACAATTAGGACCACAACAAAGTCGGGATCCTTGCCATTTTATGTGGAGTTTTAGTGCTTTAACCGTGGCACTCGAACTTGGGGTGTCACTCGTTATATATATTTAATATTTTGAGAAAAATACTAGTATATGTATACAATTTTACCTGAGCGATCGAGTGAGGTAGTACCTCCAATCCCCTACGTAGATCCGCGCCGTCTCGAAGTGAAAGCTTATATTTCCACTGTAGACATGATGATCATGATAATTGATTTGAGAAGGGATGGTCATGATAATTGATATCTATTGGTAGTCTATTTGGATGAAATTGTCATTATAAGCAATGACCAGGAAGGCTTTTTTTTACTCAAAAAACACTCGTTCAGTCATTTTCAGACCAAATATCTAGAAAAATTGAAGTGTTTTTAAAGGATCGAGGCAATACAATCCAAGACAAGTGTTATTATCCCATAAACGAAGTACATCTTGGACATACTGGTGGAGATAGGCTTAGATTTCAAAAACGTTGATACTCCCAATGTTGTTCGGATCATTAAAAAATGATGCTGCACTGTCATGATCCGAAATTCCCATCTTCAAACCGTGATAACGCCTAATATTTCACTTGCTAGATAAATCAATGTTAGAATAATATTATCCATTTTTAAAATAATTTTTGAATTTGTTAATAACAAATAACAAATGCGGAAGTAAAGTCTAAAATATAGTAAATAATCCATGAAAACAACAATATCTAAATACCATCCCAGAATTGGTGTCACAAGTACACGGATTTTTAGAATAAATACAAATAAAAGTCTGAATAAAATAAAGCTGTCTGGAAACAAACATACATCTAAAGTAAAGTAGACGAGGACTTGAGAACTGCGAACGCCGTGCAGTTATACCTCAAGTCTCCTCTGAGTAGCTGAAATCCGAGCAAGTCTATGGTACGCCGCTGGGATCAACTCCAAAATTTGTACAAGAAGTGCAGAGTGTAGTATCAGTACAACCGACCCCATGTACTGGTAAGTGCTGAGCCTAACCTCGACGAAGTAGTGACGAGGCTAAGGCGGGTCACTTACATTACCTATACGCAATATTAGTAACAACAACAATAATAGAAATAAATCAGGTAACTCGTTTATAATAATTGAAGCCAACTCAGCAGTCATAACCAATTATCATTTCCATCAATTCCCTTGCAGCGTGCAACCCGCTCTCACATTATATTCACATTCAATTCTGTTGCAGCGTGCAACCCGCTCTCACAATATATTCATTTTAATCAAGTCTGGCAGCGTGCAACCCGATCCTCCAATATGGACTTTTTAATAAGTCTGTTGCGGCGTGCAACCCGATCCTCCAATATGTTCATTATAATTAATTCTGTTGCGGCGTGCAACCCGCTCCTCCAACATGTTCATTTACCAATTCTTATAGAAGAAATTTCCCCAATAAATGCAACAATTAATATAAAATTATAAGACAACAAGCATACAATAATTATGATTTAATTATGAAACAAACAAAGGCAAATAGAAAATTATTATGGAAATCAGAGAGAAGATATGCAATTTAATATTTAATATGCTAAATGTCAAATAACAATTAAGGTACATGATTCAAATAGAATATAACAATTAATGCAGGAATTCAAGAATTAATATTTGACAAGGAATAAGAGAGAAACAATTATTATAATAATTAATTCATGATTTAAAATAATTTATGATTTTTTAAGTAAGCAGGCAAACAATTAACTTGACGACGTATAGACAATCGTCACCTCGCCTACACGTCGTTCACATGCAATTCACATAACAAATAATTTAAGGGTTCTATTTCCTAAAGTCAAGGTTAACTACGATACTTACCACGCTTTGCAAATTCCAATCAATTACTCAACCACAAATTTTCCTTTTAAATTTGTCTCCAAAAGGTTCAAATCTATTCACAAACAATTCGATATATTCAATACTAATCATAGGAATTAATTCCAAATGAATTTACTAATTTTTCGGATAAAAATTCGAAATTCATTAAAATATTCGATACTGGGACCCACATCTCAAATTCCAGAAAAACTCGCGAAATCCGAACGCCCGTTCCGCTACGAGTTCAACCATACAAAAATTATCCAATTCCGATGTCAAATGGACCTTCAAATCTAAATTTTTTATTTTTGGAAGATTTTAGAAAAAAACTGATTTTTCTTCCATAAATTCATGGATTCATGATATAAACGAGTATGGAATCATGAAATATAATCAATATAGGATAAAGAATACTTACCCCAATATTTCCCGTGAAAATCGCCCAAAATTTCGCCTTAACCGAGCTCAAAATGACCAAAATGAGTAAAAATGTCGGACTCTTCGATATATATACTGCCCAGGCATTTTTGCACCTGCGGTGCCTGGACTCACACATGCGAGCTCGCATCTGCGAAATGGGGCTGCCAGGCGATGGCCCGCACATGCGGAGGAAAAATGCGCACCTGCGCTGCCTTCCGCTTCTGCGATTGCCAAGTCCGCTTCTGCGGACGCGCGGGTGCGTGCAAGTTTCTGTACCTGCGGACCTTTGCCCAACATGCCCAGGCCATTTTTGCGATGGAAGGCTCGCTTTTGCGAGATCGCACCTGCGGTCAAAAATCCGCAGGTGCGATTACAACAGAAGGCAAAATTTTAGATTTTTGCTTAAGTCCAATTCTTGTTCCGATTTCGATTCGAGTCACACTCGGGGTACCTGGGACCCCGTATGAATATACCAACAAGTCCCGTAACATAATACGGATTTACTCGGGGTCAAAAATCACTTCATACAACGCTGAAATTACAATTCACATCCCGATTCGAACTTTGAGTTTTAAACTTTTCCATTTGTAAATCTCATGCCAAAATATATTAAATGAATCCGGAATGACTTCAAATTTGGCAAACAAGTCCTAAATAACATAACGGAGCTATTCAAATTTCCAGAATCGGATTCCGGCTCCGATATCATAAAGTCAACCCTGTGGTCAAACTTGGAAGTCTTTAGCCTTTAAATTGCTAGTTCCGTTAAATGGTCATAACTTTAGCTAGGAACCTCTAATTTAAATTTTGGGTATACGCCCAAGTCCCAAATCACGATACGGAGCTACCGGAACTATCAAAATACTGATCTGGGTCCGTTTACTAAAAATATTGACCAAAGTCAACTCAGTTGAGTTTTAAAGCACCATTTCACATTTTAATCCATTTTTCACATGAAAACTTTCTAAAAAATTTTACGGACTACGCACGCAAGTCGAAGAATATTAAATGGTGCTTTTTGAGGTCTTAAACCACAAAATTACTTATTAAATTTAAAGATGACATTTTGGGTCATCAAATGCACCGTGCCAGATTCTCCTAAAATGCAAGTCGTATCCCACGACCCGAATAATTAATTAACTAAAAATAAAAAATTAGGTCAAAATTACACAATAATCATTTAAATTTATTAAATAGGAATCAAGTTAACTTACATTGTTGACTTACAATATTAGTTATTTTCATATATATATATATATATATATATATATATATATATATATATATATTGTAACGATCCGACTTGTCATTTTAAGAATTTAAGCCTCGTCTGGCGGCATAAGGCCATGAGCAGCTTCTTATTATGTGTATTGACTTGCGTGCGTGGTTGAATTCAGTTACCAGATGATTTGGAGTGATTTGGGACACTTGGTCCCCAAAACGGAAGCTTAAGTCTTAGAATTTTTACCGTAGGCGGAACTGTGTGAAGACGACTCCGGAATGGAATTTTGATGATGTCAATAGCTCCGTATGGTGATTATGGACTTAGGAGCGTGTCCGAAAAATTATTTGGAGGTCTGTAGAGGAATTTGGCTTGATATGGAGAAAGATGAATTTTTGGGAAGTTTGACCGGGGGGGGGGGGGTTGACTTTTTGATATCGGGTCCAGAATCCAATTCTGGAAATTGGAATAGTTTCGTTATGTCAATTATGACTTGTGTGCAAAATTTGAAGTCATTCCAGATTGATTTGATGTGTTTCGGCACAAGATATAGAATTTGAAATTTTAAAGTTCATTAGGCTTGAGTTGGGGTATGATTCGTGGCTTTGATGTTGTTTGATGTGATTTGAGGCATCGATCAGGTTCGTGTTATGTATTGGGACTGGTTGGTACGATTGGACCTGGTCCAGGGGGGCCTCGGGTTTGATTCGGGGTGGTTCTAGACCAAGTTTGGGTGTTTTGATGTTGTTGGTTGCTGGTTTTGGTGTTGTTCTTCACGTTCGTGAGGAGCCTCTCGCGTTCGCGAAGAAGGATTTTGCAGTTGGGACTTTGTTCTTCGCGTTCGCGAAGAAGGAAATTTTGCTGTTCGTCGTCTGACTTTAGAGGCTCATATCTCGCAATCTCTAAGGAATTTGGGATGATTCAAAAATAAAAGTTGTAGCCCTTTGTGTCTAGTTTTCAAAAAGGTAAACCATTTGGTATTTAGAGTTACATACAAAAAGTTATGATGGATAAACTATAGGCTATCCGGGAAGAGTTTGGAAATCTCTGTTGTACAGGGCTGATTTTGGAAACTTATATCTCATAATTTATAAGGAATTGAAAGATAAGAAACAAATGAAAATTATAGCCCTTGGAGTCTAGTTTTCAGAAAGTCAAACTATTCATCATTTGAAGTTTTGTACAAAATATTATGACCATTATACTAGAGGCTATCTGAGAAGAGTTTGAAAATGACATTTGAAAAATTTGTTCATCGCGAATGCAAGGGGAGTCTCGCGAACGCGAAGAACAAACCCTGGGCAGCAGAATAAAGTCCAGATTCGTGTCATTCTTCCATTTTTGGACCAAGGAAGCTCGGGTGAAGCGATTTTTCGAGAGTTTTTCAAGAAAAACATTGGGGTAAGAATTCCTAACTTGATTTTGGTGAAATCACATGAATCTATTGTTGTTTTTATCACTAAATTAGTGAATTAGGTTGAAAAATTTAGAAAAACCTTTTGGTTTAAATTTAAGATTTGGAGGTCGATTTGTTATTGGAATTCGATAAAATTGGTATGGTTGAACTCGTATCGGAATGGGTGTTCGGATTTCATGAAAATTTTGTCGGGTTCCGAAAGGCGAGTCCCGCGTTGACTTTTGTTGACTTTTTGGAATAAAATTTTAAGTCGACGTATTATTATCCGGAATTATTTTCGATGAATTTTAATGAAGTTGTACAATTAATTTGGATAGATTTGAGCTATCTGGATGTCAATTCAAGCAAGAAGGCTATTTTGGAATATCGGCCTAACTTCAAAAAGATAAGTGTCTTGCTTAAACTCGAGTGGGGGAATTACCCCTTAGGCATTGAGTCTTATGTGCCATTTGTGAAATATGAAAAGCTGTATACGCGAGGAGACGAGTACGTACTCGGACTTATACGTGCAAAATTTATTGAATTAAAGTCTTAGGCATTATTGTGTAGTAAAGTGAAAAATTATTAAATCATCTTTTTGCCATGCCTAAATCCTTATTGTTGAATTTGTTTTTATATGATAATTTGATGTGATTGTTACTTGAAATATTTATGAAATTTCGTGAGTATTGTTGGTTTAATATTTCTTGGAAATTGATTCCAATATGAATTTTCTTATGCAAATAATTAATTTAAGTGAGCTTAAGAATAAGTGTTAATATAATTATCTAAATTTGCATTAATGAAGGTTTTGCTTTATGCTGAGTAATTTCTATCTCTATTGATTATTTTTGGGTATTATATACATTGTGTGGAGCCTTGAGCTATTTGTTGTAAAATTAATTGATTTTGTTATGTCTTTGGAATTTGGTTGTGGCCATTGGGCAAATTGTGATATGAATTGATTTTATTATATTGTCATGTTAATTTCCCGTGTAAATTATTGTGTTGTGTGAGTTCTTATTTTGGGAAGATAAGGGTGGCATTTCACCATTGATATTATGTGGGTATAAGGGTGGCATTTCATTATTGTTATATTTGTTGGAATATTGTCTGGGCGGAGCGATAAGGGTGGCTATAGGAGCGATAATGGTGACAATAGGAGCGATAAAAGTGGCTATTGATATTGTCTGGGCGGAGCGATAAGGGTGGCTATAGGAGTGATAAGAGTGGCAATAGGAGCGATAAGTGTGGCTATTGTCAGGGATGATATGTGATGATGTGGGGTTGTGGTGTTGATAATTTTCATGCGATGTTGTAATTTTTTTGTGTTTACTTTTATATCTTGTGCAATTTGTCTTGTTGTTGGTAAATTGATAACAATCTGATTTATGTTGAAATTAAGAGCTTGTGGCTATTGCCAAGTGGTTTATAAAATGAAATGTGGGCACGAGGTGCCGTGAGTAAATAATGAGGATATTTGGCATGTGAATTGTCCGTGCAGTTGTGATATGAAATGTGGGCACGAGGTGCTGTGATGAAATGATAATAATAATTGGCACGTGAATTGTCCGTGTAGTTGTGATATGAAATGAGGGCACGAGGTGCCGAGGAAATATGATGATTTAATTATGGGCACGAGGTGCCGTAAAAATATGAAAAAAAGGCCGAGACCCGTATTTTTATGATTATGAAATGAGGTGTCACATGGTGACTTTTTAATTGAAAGAATTATATTCAAAAGATTTATTTGAAAGGATTTTTACTTAAAAAGTATTATATGAAAGAATGTATTTGAAAGATATTTATTTGAGAAAATTATATTTGAAAAGATTTATTGAAAGAATTATATTCAAAATATTTATTTGGAAGGATTTTTACTTAGAAAGTATTATTGTAACGACCCGATCGGTCATTTTGAGTATTACAACCCCGTTTTTCCATTTACTGCTTAAATTGGGCTCTACAGTTGTTGTGTGACTTGCCGGGGCAATTGGTTCGGGTCCAGTAAGGTTTTGAAATGAATTAGAACACTTAGTTCCAAGGTTTAAAGCTTAAGTTAAAATAGTGATCGGGTGTCGACTTATGTGTAAACGACTGATTCCAATACCTCCGTATGGTGATTTTGGACTTAGGAGCATATCCGAAAAATTATGTATTATGTGAATTGTTGGGAGGTGACGCACATGCTAGGTGACAGACGTATGGGCGTGCACTATAGAAATTGTGACATAATTGTTTATGTAGAATTTTTTAGTTAAATAATCTTGGCATTTTTCATGCGGTTTTATGTGTTAAAGAAATTGAGCTGAAAAGCATATTAAATATCATGTTGAGGCTATGTGCCAGTATTATTGGGACCCACAGAGGTCATATTGCTGTAAATTATTTGTTTTAAATTGAAAATTTTACTCAGTCATATTCATGTCATTACATATCATATCTCAGTCTCTGCTATTATTTATTGATATATCATATCATCATTTTGGGCTATTCTCATGACATTGTGAGCCCATGAGAGAGAGACTGGAGAGATTGATGACTGAGGGAGGCCGAGGGTCTGCGTGTGAAGATATTTTGGGATCGAATTGTTCGCCGCAGCAGGCCATGTTGGCTTTATATATATTATACTATTGCACGTGAGTTTTTCGTGCAGCACATGAGTTGGCCGTGCGGATCTATATATTATACTATTGCACGTGACTTGGCCGTGCGGATCCAGATATTATTATAGCATGTGAGTTGTCCGTGCAGCACGTGAGTTGTTCGTGATGATCCAGATATGATATTATAGCACGTGAGTTGTCCGTGCTTATAGCGCTTGGGCTGTAGGAGACCCTCATGAGTCTGTACACACCCCCAGTGAGTGCAGTCGACTATAAACATGGATCGGGCTGCTCGCCGCAGCAGGTATTGTATAACGCTGAGTGATTGAGTGTGCTGAGCATGGTGAGAGAGAATGCGAGACAGTGAGATTGAGTACTCTGAGAGTGTGAGTACATGAGTACAATCTCTGAGATACATTGCATTGACATGCACACATGACATATATGCATAGAGATGTGTTTTCCTCATGCTGTACGGTATCATATTATTCATGATTTCTCACACATGTTGACAGATGGGCATAGTGATGCATTTGTTTTACACTGGTTATCTGGAAAGAAAATGAGATATTTTATTTATTATTGAAAGGATTTTGGAAAAATTATTGTTTCCAAACTTATTCATATTTTTGGTAACTTCGGTAAACGATTTGGGTTTTCATTGATGTACTTGAAAGGCAGAACTATTTTCTGAAGTCATGATTTAGCTGAGCATTTATTCTTTGAGTTACTTCTGGTATTACTTGTTTAATATTGTTATGAACTATTGTTGGTTATGGAAGTTGGACTCTGACCTTGGTACAAGCTCGTCACTACTTTCAACCTAAGGCTAGGTTTGTTACTTACTCAGTACATGGGGTCGGTTGTACTGATACTATACTTCTGCATATTGCGTGCATATAATGGATGCCGTTGTTGCTGTGTTCGATGGTTGCCGGTTTTGAAGATGTACTTGCGTTCCTGTTGTAGCTGCCTCTTGTTCATGGTAGTCTTAGATTTATAAAAGCTCTGTTTATGTTCTATTCAAATAGACTATGTATTTATTTTATTTCCGCTTTGTATACTCTATTCTTAGAAGCTCATGATTTGTACTACCAGTTCTTGGGGAATGTATAAGGTTAAGATAATTGTTTACTTAAATTTATTTAATAATTATTATTGGAATTGGATAGTTGAAAGTTATTTACCTAGCGGGTTGGGTTAGGTGCCATCACGATTAGTTGGATTTTGGGTCCTGACAAGGTGGTATCGGAGCACTAGGTTCATAGGTTCTACAAATCATGAGCAAGTATCTAGTAGAGTCTTGCGGATCGGTATGATGACGTCCATACTTATCTTCGAGAGGCTACAAGGCATTTAGGATATATACTTCCCATCTTTCTTTCCTTATCGTGCGAGATTGATTCAGATTGAGACATAACTCTTTGAATTCCTTCCATGTATTCGTATGCGCACATGAGCGCTCGGTATCAGCTGTGCATCGCCGGCTTGTGGTTTTATGAACGAGGTTCAAGATGTGTATTCTGTGTTTTGGTGATGGGCTAGTCTGGAGGACTTGAGGCCAGGTTTATACCACAGCTTAGGCTCGGTAGCTTCAGTTGTAACCTATACATTTGGACTCATATGTTCGGTAATATCCCTATGAGTGGAAGTTGTGGCTCAATGAGCGGTGGAATGGCTTTGTGACGAGTATGATGTAAATGCGGGATGTGTTAAGACGATTTGAATATGACGAGAAGTGTTTCTTTGAAATGTAAAGGAAAGCCCATTGGGTGCTTGATTTTTGAATTGATGTGGCGTACAGTCTCCAGTATGAATGTTTTGAAGGATCTTTCACATTGTTAAATTTTGGGGTAAAACTAAAATCTCATGTCTGGTTAATGAGTTTGGACTCAGATAGACTAAGTGATTGCATAGTAATTGTGAATGCGAAAGGGTATAATAAGATACCAGATTGAGGCTAAGTAGGTGGATTATCCCCTGCGGAGTAATCTACGTAGGAGTATTCCTTATGATGTGAGTAAAGAGTTTCTTTTTTGCCGACGGGGTGTATGGGTGGAGATTCGAATCTGAATCTGGTTGAGAAAGTTGACTTGTGTGTTAAGAGGATGAATACGAGCTTAGCAGATGATTAAGGTATTTTTATGGTTGGCGTTGTATGAACTTGGGAAGAAGTTTCGTTGGACTGACTGTGGCATTATGGCAGTAAGAGAGTATTGGTATTGTGAGTTATGGAATGTTTTAATCTATGGCTTTGAGCCAAGTGGGGGAGTCTGCTATTGGCAATTTGATTTCATGGTTAGGTGTTAAATTTTAATTTTGCTCTGAGGTATACTTGTGGGTTAGCTATGACTTGCAGAAGTTGAGAACGAGGATGACTCAAATAAGGAAATTCATGGTTAAGGATTATATTGCACGTATGAGTATATGAAATTCGTGGGATGAGTGAGTTGTTATTGGTGAATGACGTAGTGCGCACGGAGTATGAAGTTGATATGTGGTGTTAAAGTAGAGTTACTTCTTTGAGTGTTGTGGTGCTAATGGGGCACGTGTCTTTTGGCCCATTTGGGCGGTGTAATGTGGACTTGAACAAAGGGGGTGATTCTCGAGAAAGTTCTAATGGATTCGTGATTTATATGTAACAATTGAGAATTTTTGACGGATTTGTTTATGGCTAAAATCTGAGATTTAAGTTGGATGGTGTCGAGACTTGTGGTATTTTTGTATTTCATTATGGATTTTATATTTTGGTATCATGAAGGTGAATGAAACGGCCTTAGACTCAAATAAGGTATTCTCAGAGTGGGTGTTTCGGTCGTGGTATTTATACGGCAGTTTTTGTTTATTAATAAATGAGAAAAAACCCGTTAGTTTTACAATCTTCTATTCTAGGAAAATATTAATCCATTGATACTAGTATTTAATTAGTACTATAGAATTAAGGAAATATATAATAGGTAATGTATCCCTTGTTAATGAAAGGATATGGGAGAAAACGTGGTAAAAGTATGTTACGTTGGTAGGTTTTTATTAAGTGATGATATAAGGTAAAAGTTTAATTGATTTTAAAGTACTAAATATTAGGATTGTATATCTAGCTTAAATAAGGAAGGATTTAATACATAAAATCTAGTAATTAATTTTGAAGTCCTAAATATTAGGAAAATGATTTAAATGACTATTTTGTCTAGTGCAAAAATTAATTTTTAGAGGGTAAAAAAAGCGAACGATATTTTACTAAGGGCCTTCTGTCACGACTCAAAATCCCACCACAGGCGTCGTGATGGCACTTAGTCTCTAAGACTAGGTAAGCCGATTATAATTAAAATTCAGGCCATTTGTTTTTGAAACACATAATTTTATACAAGTGTCGAAACCAAAAGCAGAAACAAATAAAAAAATCTCCCAAGACTGGTAATACTGAGTCACGAACTCTAACTGAATACATGAAATTATCTCAGGGATCGAATACTCAATACTGTTTGAATAATGATTAACAATACAATAAAATAGAAAGACTCCAAGGGACTGCGGTGACCAAGCAACTCTACCTTGAAATTCTTGTGTTCCCACTCTAACTCTGTCCGAGTCCGATATCTCAAATACCTGGCTCTTCACAAAAATGTGCAGAAGTATAGTATGAGTACACCACAGTCGGTACCCAGTAAGTATCAAGACTAACCTCGGTGGAGTAGTGACGAGGTACAATCAAGACACTCACTAATCTAATAACCTGTGCAATATAGTATACAAAATAATAGAAAAACAAATAGCATTGATAGCAATAATAATCAACTAATGATGTAAACAGCAAGGCAGCAAGAACTCCATAAATATTGCTCAAACAGGTAATGAACACAAGTACAACCAATAATCAAGTCCTTCAAAATATACATCTTTCACCTATAAGTTTTTCAAATAAAAATCTTTAGAATATAATCCTTTCCAATAAATATATTTCGAATATACTTCCTTCAAATAAATATCTTTCCAATATAATTCTTTCGAATAAATATCTTTCGAATATAATTCTTCCAAATAAATATCTTTCGAATATAATTCTTTAAAATAAATATCTTTCGAATATAATTCTATCAAATAAAAGTCACCCTGTGACACCTCATTTCATAATCATAAATTACGGGTCTCAATCCACTTTCATATTTTCATGGCACCTCGTGCCAATATCTCTATCACAATCGCACAGACAACTCACGTGCCAATATCATCATCATATTTTTTTCGGCACCTCGTGCCCACATTTCATATCTGTTGCAGCGTGCAACCCGATTCCATATAACATTAATCATATCAGTTGCGGCGTGCAACCCGATCCCATATAACATAATCCGCCTGGCAATAGCCACAGACTCCCGATTTCAACATAGATCAGACTATTATCAAGTTTACCAAAACAACAAGACAAGTTGTACAAGATATAAAAATAAACACAAGGAAAATTACAACATCGCATGAAAATTACCAACGCAATAACCCCACATCATCACATAAAAATTACCAACACAATAACTCCACATCATCACATATCATCCCTGACAATAGCCACTTTTATCTCTCCTACAGCCACCCTTATCACTCCTATAATGTCCTCCCTTATCCCTCCACCCTGACAATATCAATAGCCACCCTTATCGCTCCTATTGCCTTCAGATTTAAATGGAAGAAATCAAGATTTTTGCAAAACTTTTCAAGAACGAAAACTTTAGATTTGGAGGTCGAGTTGTTATCGAAATTTGATAAAATTGGTATGGGTGGACTCGTAATTGAATGAGTTGTCGGATTTTGTGAGTTTTATCGGTTTCCGAGACGTCGATTTTTGAGTTAAATTTTGAATTTTGTTGAAAAATTAGTATTTTCATATGAAATTAATTTCTATAATTAGTATTGACTGAATTAAATTAATTTGGATAGATTTGAGTTGTCCGGAGGTCAATTCAAGCAAGAAGGCAATTTTGGAATATTATCCTAACTTCAAAAAGGTAAGTGTCTTGCCTAACCTTGTATGGAGGAATTTCCCCTAGGCATTGAGTCTTATGTGAAAATTGTGTGATTGAAAAACCATGTACGCGAGGTGATGAGTACATACTTGGTTTAATGCAAACTATATCGATTAAAAATTTGTAGACACCCTTATGTATTAAATTAAAAAATTATGGAAATTTAGTAAATCCTTGATTTGTCATGCCTCATTCTTTGTTTGTTTAGTTTGTATTTATGTGATAATTTGGTGTGATTGCGACTTGGAATTTTATGAGAATTTCGTGTGTTTGTTGATTTGATATTTCCTGAAAATAATTATATTATAGATTTTTCCGCATGCAAATAATTTATTAAATAAGTTTAAATTGAGGTACTAATATATTTTTCAAATATTTGGACTAAATAAGGTGCTGTGTCACGCTGAGTTAATTTTTCTTCCTTGTTCTTGTTTTGAGGTTTTATACACATTGTGTGGAGTCTTGGGCTATTTTTGAGAAATTTATTGATTTTTACTATATCATTGGAATTGGTTGTGGTTGTTGGGCAAATTGTGATAGGAATTGATTGTGTTGTGTTGTCATGATAATATTCCGTATAAATTATTGTGTGATTTGAGTTATTATTATGAGGATATAAGGGTGGCATTTCACTGTTGATATTATGTGGGTATAATGACGACATTTCACCGTGGTTATGTATGTTGGGATATTGTCTGAGCGGAGTGATAAGAGTGGCTATTATACGGAGTGATAAGGTAGTTTTGCTCTATTTGTAAATATAATTTTCAAACGAAGGAGATTTACTTTAGTCCTCATTCTTTAACCTTGCACCGCCACTAAAGATATTCGTGTGTCGCAAGAACATAGAGAATAACCTATATCTATATTATTATAAAAACACGAATACTTTAGGCTAAATGTCGAACGACTAAAATATCATCGAAACATTGATTGACTTTTATAATATTAAATATATGTTTAATTTAAGAATATAATTGTAAATCACATAACGCTGGAATTCTTTTCCGATTTAAATTGCACATACCAAGCAAAAAGGAAAAAGCTGAAGGTGAAATACTCCTATCCAAATTGATTTTGGATTCATCCTCCAGCACCAACAATACAATATTTTACACTCCTCTATGATATTTTACACAATACAAATGATGAATATAACTATGAATTTATGAAATATAATCACTTTTGGATATAGGACACTTACCCAAGTTGAAGTCGTGAAGAAATCCTCAAAATCGCCCAAGAACCGTGCTCCAAAAATTCAAAACGAAATGAAGGAAATGACCATTTTTGGTCCTTAAGTTTTTGCCCATCCGTCACTAAAAGTCTATTTTCCGTCACTAAAAGTCCATTTTTCGTCACTAAAAAGTCCACACCAGAACTTGCTTGCACCAGCAGTTATTTTTTCACTAAAAAGGCTCTAACTCCATCATACGAACTCGAAATTCGACGATTCTTATTCCTATGAGTCACAAATAATAATACGAACCTAGTCGTGCAATCAAAACTCAATTCAGAGCTCATTTGCTCAATGCGATACTAATTTCGCTCGTTAAACAATTAACTCATGTTTCGCGCTAAAAACCCAATCGCGACTTGATGAAATTAGACCAAACTTTCCGGATCAGTCCTATAATTTATTATCAAAATCACGGAAGTCTCGAAATCGAATTTCGATCTCTAGAACTAAAAATGGACCTTTGGATCATTCGATGCCTATTAATTGACCACTTCTACATTCGATGCCGAAACCTATCAAATCAATTCCGACTGACCTCAAATTTTGCACACAAGTTATAAATGACATAACGGATATATAAAAATTTTCAAAACCGGATTCTGACTCCGATATAAAAAAGTCAACTCTCCGGTCAAACTTCCCAAAAATTTAACTTTTGCCATTTCAAGCAAATTTTCACTACGGACTTCCAAAAATATTTTCAGACACGCTCTTAAGTCCAAAATTACCATACGGAACTATTGGAATCATCCATTTCGGGATCGTTTACACATAATTCATCATCCGATCAATTATTTTAACTTAAGCTTCCAAAACAATAATTGTTCTTTCAATTAAATTCTGAATCATCCGAAAACCAAACTTGACTACCCTCGCAAGTTGCTTGAGACCTTAATCCACTGAACGAAATGTAAATTCTTAAAATGACAAGTCGGGTCATTACACCTTTGTTACGACCCAATTTTACCTATAGGTCGTGATGGCGCCCAACACTACAGCTAGGCAAGCCAACAAATAAATTAAACATATATCAATTATTTTCAGAATAATTTTCTAAGAAATTTTATTATTTTACTAGAAATATTAAAGAAATTAGAAAATATACCGATTAACTTAAATCCAAGAAAATAATACAATTTCAAATTCTACCAATGTGTATGCCAAGACCTGGTGTCACAAGTGTATGAGCATATAGTAGATTATACAAAACTCCAAATACTGTCTGAAATGAAAATAGACAGAATTAAAAATACAAGAAGAGGCATTGGTAGCTGCGGGACGGCTCGGAAAGGCAGCTCACCACTACGCCCATGGATAACGAGGATGTGCGATGATAGGTCCTCCACTAGTATCTGTCTCAGATCCTGCACAAAAAGTGCAGCAAGTGTAGCATGAGTACGTAAACAACGTGTACCCAGTAAGTATCAAGCCTAATCTGAAAGTGGTAGAGACGAGATGGCCGACTTTGACACTCACTAAGGGTCAACAATAATAAACAAAATAAATTATAATTCTTCAAATCAACATGATTAACAGAGTTAACAATAATTTATTCAATTAGCAGAAATAATAAAAATCCTTCAAATGCAACAATTTCCAATCTATTAATTAAATCCTTCAATTTCAATAAAATTTCCAATTTATCAAATAGCTTTACAAGCTGCAATTCAATTTCAATAAATTTTCAATTTACCAACAGCTTTACAAGCTGCAATAAACTGTCCAAGTATCGTGTAATTATTATTATTATTAAGCACGATTTCTGCCGAGGTCGTACGGCCCGATCCAGAGTGTCGTGTACACTGCCGAGGGACGTGCGGCATGATCCATAGATGCATCTATCCTGCCGAGGCGTTCGGCCCGCTCCACAAGAAAGGAGGACATTTTCTTATGTACCTCCGGAAAGAGAGTATATTTATTATAAGATAAATTTGGGAGGAAGAACAATTTCTCTTAACAATTAATTAATTTAAACAAAATATTAAGCATATGAGATTTCCATCCTTTAATATCTTCCCTAACAATTCACAGATGCTTTTGAGTCCTAAACTACCCAGACTTTAGCATTAATAGTAGCTACGCACAAACTTTCGTCACCTCGTGCATACGTAGCCCCCACAATTAGCAACAATTATTTAATTTAATCACCTATGAGGGTAATTTCCCCCTCACAAGATTAGACAAGAGACTTACCTCAATTTGCTCCAATTTAATCCACTAGAAGGTCCTTTCCTCGATTATCCAACTTTGATTGGCTCGAATCTAACCAAAAATAATTCGATACAATCACTAAAATTTATAGGAATCAATTCTATAAGAAAATACTATATTTTCAATAAAAATCCCGAAATTTATTAAAAATTCATCTGTGGGGCCCACGCCTCGGAATCCGACTTCGAATCGATACCGAAATCTCAAAAATTCATTTCTCTGAGATTTCTAAAAAAATTCCAAATTTCAAATCTCAAAACATTAATTAAATGGTGAAAACAATGATATATTTGTATATATTGACCAAATCCGAGTTAGAATCACTTACCACCAATGTTTATCCTTGAAAATATATCAAAATCGCCTCTGCTCAAGCTCAAGTTCGTCAAAAATGGTAAATGGGACGAATGCCCTTTTTTATAAATCTACCCAAGCAACCTTCGGAACTGGACCTTGATCATGGCCTTCGAGCTAGGCCTCGGTTATGGCATCGAGCCTGGGCCTCGGTCATGGCATCGATCATGGCATCGAGGCTGGGCCTTCGATTGTGACCCTCGATCTTGGGTCTCGATCCTGGCCCTCGAGCCTTGCCTTCGATCATGGCCCCTCGAGCTGTGCCTTCGATCATGGCCCCTCGAGCTGGGCCTTCGATCATGGCCATCGAGCCTGGCCTCGATCGTGGCCTCGATCATGGCCCTCGAGCCTGGGCTCGATATATGGGCTCGATCACAGCCCGGAATATCCAGCAGAAGAGAAAATTGCAGCAGCTTTTTAAGTCCAACTTTTGAATAGTTAACCATCTGAAACTCACCCGAGACCCTCGGGACCTCAACCAAATATACCAACAAGTTCTAAAACATCATACGAACTTAATTGATACCTCAAATCATATAAAACGACGCTAAAACCATGAATTATACTTCAATTCAAGCTTAATGAAACTTAAAATTTCCAACTTCTACATTCAATGTTGAAACCAACCAAATCAAGTCCGATTGACCTCAAATTTTGGACACAAGTCATAAATGACATACTGGAGCTATGAAAACTTTCGAAAGTAGATTCCGACTCCGATATCAAAAAGTCAACTCCCTGGTCAAACTTCCAAACTTAAATTCCTATTTTAGCCATTTCAAGCCTAATTTAACTATGGACTTCCAAATAAAATTCCGAACACGCTCCTAAGTCCAAAATTACCATACGGAGCTGGTGGAATCGTCAAAATTCTATTCCAGGTTCGTTTTCTCAAAATATTGACCGAAGTCAAACTTGGCCTTTTAAAGCCAACTTAAGAAACTGAGTGTTTCGATTTCAACCCAAACACTTCCAAATCCCGAACCAACCATTCCCGCAAGTCATAAATCATTAAAAGTACATACGTGAAGTTTTATTTTAGGGAACGGGGTTCTAAAACTCAAAATTACCGGATGGGTCATTACATTCTCCACCTCTTAAAAAAATATTCGTCCTCGAACGAGTTTAGAATTATACCTGAAGTGCTGAATAAGTGTGGATATCTGCTCCGCATGTTTTCCTCGGCCTCCCAAATCGCTTCCTTGACTGGTTGGCCCCTCCACTGGACTTTTAGTGCAAAAACTTCTTGGACATCAACTGGCGAACCTGTTTATCAACAATGGCAACTGGCGCCTCTTCATAACCCAAGCTATTATTTAGTTGAACTGTGCTGAAGTCAAACACATGTGATAGGTCGGCATGATACTTCCGGAGCATAGATACATGGAAAACCGGATAAACTCCCGATAGACTAGGTGGCAATGCAAGCTCATAAGCAACCTCCTCAACTCATTTCAACACCTCAAATGGGCCTATAAACCTTGGGCTCAACTTGACCTTCTTCCCGAATTTCATGATTCCCTTCATCGGCGAAACCTTCAAGAGAACTTTTTCACCCATCATAAAGGATAAATCACACGCTTTCTGATCTGCATAACTCTTTTGTCTGGACTGCGCTGCACGAAGCCGCTCCTGAATCAACTTTACCTTTTCTAAGGCATCCTTCACCAAATCAGTACCATATAACTTAGACTCACCGGGCTCAAACCATCCGATTGGCGAACGACATCGCCGACCATACAAAGCCTCAAATGGAGCCATCTCGATGCTAGATTGGTAACTGTTATTATAAGCAAACTCGGCCAAAGGCAAGAAACGATCCCACTGATCTCCAAAGTCAATCACACATGCCCTGAGCATATCCTCCAAAATCTGAATTGTCCGCTATGACTGCCCGTTGGTCTGCGGATGAAAAGCTGTGTTGAGCTATATACGAGTCCCCAATTCACTCTGTACTGCTCTTCAGAAATGTGAAGTAAACTGAGGGCCTCTATCTGATATGATGGAAATTGGCACACTGTGCAACCGAACTATATCCTAAATATAAATCTGGGCCAACCTCTCTGAAGTATATGTAGTCACAACAGGAATAAAGTGTGCCAACTTGGTCAACCTGTCAACAATGACCCAAACTGCATCAAACTTCTGCAAGGTCCGCGGTAACCCAACTACAAAGTCCATAGTGATGCGTTCCCATTTCCACTCTAGTATAGTCATCTGCTGAAGTAGGCCACCTGGCCTCTGGTGCTCATATTTAACTTGCTGGCAATTTAGACACCTAGCTACATGCTCAACAATGTCTTTTTTCATTCGTCGCCACCAATAATGCTGCCTCAGGTCACGATACATCTTCGTAGCACCTGAATGAATAGAATACCGAGAACTATGTGCTTCCTCTAGGATCTTCTTCCTCAGTCCATCCACATTAGGAACACATAGATGATCTTGGAGTCGCAGAACATCATCCGCGCCAATAGTAACTTCCTTGGCACCACCCCGTAGTACCATTTCTCGAAGAACCATTAAGTGTGGATCATCATACTGGCGAGCCTTGATTTGCTCAAATAGTGAAGACTCAGCTACAACACATGCAAGAACTCGGCTGGGCTCTAAAATATCCAGCCGCACAAGTCTGTTGGCCAAGGACTGAATATCCAAAGCTAATAGCCTCTCCTCTGCTAAAATGAAAGCCAAACTACCCATACTCTCCGCCTTTCTACTCAAGGCGTCTGCAACCATATTTGCCTTGCCCGGATGATATAGGATAGTAATATTATAATCTTTCAGTAACTCCAGCCATATGCGCTGCCTCAAATTTAGGTCCCTCTGCTTGAACAAATGCTGCAAACTGCGATGATTAGTGTAAACTTCACAGGACACCCCATAAAGATAATGCCTCCAAATCTTTAGAGCGTGAACAATCGCAGCTAACTCCAAATCATGTACTAGATAATTCTTCTCGTGGGGCTTCAGCTGGCGGGAAGCATATGCAATAACTTGCCCTTCCTGCATCAATACACAACCCAAGCCAACGCGTGAAGCGTCACAATACACTGCATACATACCCGAACCGGAAAGCAACACTAACACTGGTGCTGTAGTCAATGTTGTCTTGAGCTTCTGAGAGCTCATCTCACAATCATCGGACCATCGAAACGGAGCACCCTTCTGGGTTAATTTGGTCAAAGGTGCTGCAATAGACGAAACACCCTCCACAAACCGACGATAATAACCTGCTAAACCCAGAAAACTCCTGATCTCAGTTGCCGAAGTGGGACGATGCCAATTCTGAACTGCCTCAATCTTTTTGGGATCAAATTTAATACCCTCGCCCGATACAATATGCCCCTAAAATGCTACAGAGTCAAGCCAGAACTCACATTTAGAGAACTTAGCATATAGATTTTGTTCCCGCAATGTCTGAAGCACTACTCTCATATGTTGCTCATGCTCCTCCTTACTGCGCGAGTAGATCAAAATGTCATCAATGAAGACAATGACAAACGAATCAATATATAGCTTGAATACTCTGTTCATCAGATCCATAAACGATGCTGAGGCGTTAGTCAAACCAAAGGACATTACCAGAAACTCATAATGATCATATCTAGTTCTGAAAGCAGTCTTCGGAACATCCGAATCCCAAATCTTCAACTGATGGTACCCCGACCTCAAGTCGATCTTAGAGAACGCCCTAGCACCCTGCAACTGGTCAAATAGATCATCAATACGCGGCAATAGGTACTTGTTCTTAATAGCGACTTTGTTCAATTAGAGATAATCAATACACATTCGCATCGTTCCATATTCTTTCTTCACAAATAACACCGGTGCACCCCAAGGCGATACACTCGGTCTGACGAACCCTTTGGCTAGTAACTCTTCAAGCTGTTCTTTCAATTCTTTCGGAGCCATGCGATACGGTGGAATAGATATAGGCTGGGTATCTGGAGCCAAGTCAATAGAGAAATCAATATCACGATCAAGTGGCATACCTTGAAGATCTGAAGGAAATACATCGGAGAACTCCCGAACTACATGCACTAAATCAATAGCCGGAGTTTCTGTAGTAGTATCCCGAATATAAGCTAGATAAGCTAAACAACCCTTCTCAACCATGTGTTGAGCCTTTATAAAAGAAATAACTCGATTAAACGAACTAATAGACGAACCCTTCCACTCCAGCTTAGGAAATGCTGGAATAGCCAATGTAACAGTCTTGGCATGACAATCTAGAATAACATGATATGGAGATAACCAGTCAATGCCCAGAATAATTTCAAAATCGGTCATCTCAAGCAATAGGAGATCTCCTCTAGTTTCATGACAACAGAATATAATAATACAGGACCGGTATATCCGGTTCACAATAACAGAATCACCCACAAGAGTGGACACATAAATAGGAGTACTTAAGGACTCACGAGAAACACCCAGGGATGGAGAAAATAGAGATGACACATATGAATACGCAGATCCTGGATCAAATAATACTAAAGCATCTTTGCCGCAAACAGAAATAATACTTGTAATCATGGCATCTAAGGCCTCTGCATCTGGTCTGGCCGGAAAAGCATAGAATCGAGCTAGAGTGCCACCTGGCTGGCCTCCACCTGGCTGACCTCCACCTCTAGGACGGCCTCTACCCACCTGTCCTCTACCTCTTAGTGGTCGGACTACTGGTGGAGCAACTGGTCCGGTAATCATAGGCTGCTGACCCTGTTGCACTAGTTTACCCCCAAGCTTGGGGAAAAATCTCCGTATATGACTGGGATCCCCGTACTCATAACAACTCTTCGGTGCGATGGGCTGCTGACTAAGAGTCTAGCCCTGGAGAACTGAATACCCACTGGGAGGACCCTGAATAGCTGGTGGGCAATAAGAACTCTCTGGTATAACATTGAGATAGGGTCGCACAGGAGCACCTCGAGGAGGTGGTGGTGTTGGATATAGAGGCCTACTGGACTGCCCTCTCACGAACTGACCTCTGCCCCAGACGGAGCACCTCTAAACTCTCCAGAATACCTGAACCACTTATCTCTCATAACCTGCTCTCGGCTCCGCTGATGTACACCCTCAATCCTGCGGGCTATCTCCACGACTAGCTCATAAAAAGTATCCATCTCAACCTCTCGAGCCATAGTGACCTGAATGCCAGTATGTAAACCCGCAAAAAACCTCCGCATTCTCTCCGCCTCAATATAGAGTATCATAAGTGCATGGCGAGATAACTCAGAGAATCTCGCCTCATGATCAGTCACTAACATCTGACCCTGCTGGAGCTGCTCAAACTGAAACCGCAACTCTTCCCTCTGGGGGGGGGGTGGAATATACCTTTCCAGGAAGATACGGGTGAAGCTGTCCCAAGTCATGGGAGGAGAATCTGCCAGTCTGCCAAGAACATAAGACTGCCACCATCTACGGGCTCTGCCCTCTAGCTGAAAAGTAGCAAAGTCTACCCCATGAGACTCCAATATCCTCATGTTGTACAGTCTATCCTTGCACCGATCAATGGAATCCTGGGGATCCTCATGTCGCTCACCCCCAAAGACAGGAGGATGTAGTCTAGTCCATCTGTCCAATAGTTTCTGCGGATCAGCGGTTGCAGCTGGCCTGGGCTCAGGTGTAGCTGCTGCCACTGGCTAGGCTCTACCCACAGGTAGTGCACCCTAGGTCTGATATACAGCAGCTGCCTGCCCATGAGCCTGTGCGGTAAAGGTGTGTGCTCCCCCGCCCGCCTGGGATATGGCTGGGTCTGCCGGAAATAAATCGGCCTGAACATCCTGGAATCCCGGTGCAGATGTGAAATCCACTGGATCTGGCTCTGCCACAGGCACCTCAGCCTGTTCCTCAACAATGAGGTTCTCTACTGGACCCATTGGCGGCATAACTAGAACAGTCCTGGGACGTCCTCACCCCCTACCACAGGCTGGAGTCCTCCCTCGGCCTCTAGCAACTAGGGGAGTATCTCTTCCCTGGCCTGGAACCTCATTAGAGTGCGTTCTCACCATCTGTGAGAGAATAAGAGAAGGATATTTAATACTACATTAATTGCACGATGGAATATGAAGAAAGGTAGTTTCCTAACACCCTATAGCCTCTCGAAGATAAGTACAGACGTCTCCGTACCGATCCGCAAGACTCTATTAGGTCTGCTCATAACTTGTGAGACCTATGTGAACCTACTGCTCTGATACCATGTTGTCACGACCCAATTTTACCTATAGGTCGTGATGGCGCTCAACACTACAGCTAGGCAAGCCAAAAAATAAATTAAACATATATCAATTATTTTCAGAATAATTTTCTAAGAAATTATATTATTTTACTAGCAATATTAAAGAAATTAGAAAATAAACCGATTAACTTAAATCCAAGAAAATAATACAATTTCAAATTCTACCAATGTGTGTGCCAAGACCTGGTGTCACATGTGTATGAGCATCTAGTAGATTATATAAAACTCCAAATACTGTCTGAAATGAAAATAGACAGAATTAAAAATACAAGAAGAGGCACTGGTAGCTGCGGGACGGCTCAGAAAGGCAGCTCACCACTACGCCCCTGGATAACGAGGATGTGCGATAATAGGTCCTCCACTAGTATCTGTCTCAGATCCTGCACAAAAAGTGCAACAAGTGTAGCATGAGTACGTAAACAACGTGTACCTAGTAAGTATCAAGCCTAATCTCGAAGTGGTAGAGACGAGATGATCGACTTTGACACTCACTAAGGATCAACAATAATAAACGGAATAAATTATAATTCTTCAAATCATCATGATTCACAGAGTTAACAATAATTTTATTCAATTATCAGAAATAATAAAAATCCTTATAATGCAACAATTTCCAATCTATTAATTAAATGCTTCAATTTCAATAAAATTTCCAATTTATCAAATAATTTTACAAGCTACAATTCAATTTTAATAAATTTTCAATTTACCAAATAGCTTTACAAGCTGCAATAAACTGTCCAAGTATCGTGTAATTATTATTATTATTAAGCATGATTTCTGCCGAGGTCGTACGACCCGATCCAGAGTGTCGTGTACACTGCCGAGGGACGTGCGGCATGATCCATAGATGCATCTATCCTGCCGAGGCGTTCGGCCCGCTCCACAAGAAAGGAGGACATTTTCTTATGTACCTCCGGAAGGAGAGTATATTTATTATAAGATAAATTGGAGAGGAAGAACAATTTCTCTTAATAATTAATTAATTAAAACAGAAAATTAAGCATATGAGATTTCCATCCTTTAATATCTTCTCTAACAATTCACAGTATATATATAATTCATGCTTTTGAGTCCTAAACTACAAGGACTTTAGCATTAATAGTAGCTATGCACGGACTCTCGTCACCTCATGCGTACGTAGCCCCCACAATTAGCAACAATTATTTAATTTAATCACCTATGGGGTAATTTCTTCCTCACAAGATTAGACAAGAGACTTACCTCAATTTGCTCCAATTTAATCCACTAGAAGGTCCTTTCCTCGATTATCCAACTTTGATTGGCTCGAATCTAATCAAAAATAATTCGATACAATCATTAAATTTATAGGAATCAATTCTATAAGAAAATACTACATTTTCAATAAAAATCTAGAAATTAATTAAAAATTCGCATGTGGGAACCACGTCTCGGAATCGGCAAAAGTTATGAAATCCGATAACCCATTCAATTACGAGTCCAACCATACCAGTTTTACTCAAATCCAACTCCGAATCGATACCGAAATCTCAATAATTCATTTCTATGAGATTTCTAAAAATTTTCCAAATTTCAAATCTCAAAACACTAATTAAATGGTGAAAACAATGATATATTTGTATATTGACCAAATCCGAGTTAGAATCACTTACCCCAATATTTTTCCTTGAAAATATATCAAAATCGCCTCTGCTCAAGCTCACGTTCGTCAAAAATGGAAAATGGGACTAATGCCCTTTTTTATAAATCTGCCTAGGCAGCCTTCGGAACTGGGCCTCGATCGTGGCTTCGATCATGGCCCTTGAGCCCGGGCCTCGATCGTGGCCTCGATCATGGCCTCGATCATGGCCTTCGAGCTGGGCCTCGGTTATGGTATCGAGCCTGGGCCTCGGTCATGGCCTCGATCATGGCATCGAGGCTGGGCCTTCGATTGTGATCCTCGATCTTGGGTCTCGATCTTGGCCCTCGAGCCTTGCCTTCGATCATGGCCCTTCGAGCTGGGCCTTCGATCATGGCTTCGGTCATAGCCCTCGAGCCTGGCCTCAATCATGGCTATCGAGCCTGGCCTCGATCATGGCCCTCGAGCCTGGGTTTGGTATATGGGCTCGATCACAGCCCAGAATATCCAGCAGAAGAGAAAATTGCAGCAGTTGTTTAAGTCCAACTTTTGATCCGTTAACCATCCGAAACTCACCCGAGACCTTCGGGACCTCAACCAAATATACCAACAAGTCCTAAAATATCATACGAACTTATTTGAAACCTTAAATCACATAAAACGACGCTAAAATTATGAATTATACTCCAATTCAAGCTTAATGAAACTTAAAATTTTTAACTTCTACATTCAATATTGAAACCTACCAAATCAAGTCCGATTGACCTCAAATTTTGTACACAAGTCATAAATGACATAACGGAGCTATGAAAAATTTTGAAACTGGATTCTGACTCTGATATCAAAAAGTCAACTCCCCGGTCAAACTTCCAAACTTAAATTTCTATTTTAGCTATTTCAAGCCTAATTTAACTACGGGCTTCCAAATAAAATTTCGAACACACTCCTAAGTTCAAAATCACCATACGGAGCTGTTGGAATCGTCAAAATTCTATTCCGGATTCGTTTTCTCAAAATATTGACCGAAGTCAAACTTGGCCTTTTAAAGCCAACTTAAGGAACCAAGTGTTCCGATTTCAACCCAAACACTTTCAAATCCCGAACCAACCATCCCCGCAAGTTATAAATCATTAAAAACACATACGTAAAATTTTATTTAAGGGAACGGGGTTCTAAAAGTTAAAATAACCGGTTGGGTCATTACAACCTTCGTGCTTTTAATATAACTAGTCTCTATGAACGTGCTTTGCACGTTATTCTTAGACAATCATCACAAACAACGATATTATGTATATTATTTTTAATTTCATTAAATTTATTTTTTGAGGTACAAAAATGTTATTAGATCACAACCACTTAATAGTTAATACCTCTTCAAAGGTGATGACTTGGTATATTTCTTTATTCTTCCTACCCATTTGGAAAAGTATATCATGACAAATAATTTAACATTAGGATTGATCGATCACATAATTTATTGATTTTCATTATAAATATAAACATATTGAAAATATTTAATAAATATAATTTTAAAACTACTAGTCATTTTTTGGCTTGAGAAGTAACTTTTGATGAGAAAAGGCACGCGTGATAACTTATTGGTCCATCAAGTTCCACATAAATTATAAAGGAAAAGAATTATACTCATCAAAGATGAGATCTCATAATTTTTCGATCTCATTATAAATGATTATATAACAACTATCTAGTTGCTCATACTATTCCTCTCATCTTCTCTTAGTTAGGTACTAAGAACACAACTTTATATTTTAACTTTTTTTATGTGTATCGCTATTTTTTTTTATAATGGTAGCAACTGCGGATTTTTTTTAATTTAGTTTCTTTTATATGAGTAATTCACATAATTAAAAATCAAGTGTAATTGTATTGAGATATTGATCAACTCTTTAAACCTTTAAAAAATATTTTAATTTGGATGAAATGATGATTAACTGATAATGAGGATTTCAAGTAAACTATGACTTTGTGACTCTAACGTTCCAAGAATCTCTAACCTTTTTTTTTATAACTAATGAATTTAAATCTCACACAAATTGGGAAAGAATAACTGAACGAAGCATATTGTCATCCAAGAAAAAGGCTATTGTACGAAGCATTTGTTGTCCAAGAAACATTAAGTAGGCAAACAACTCTAGATAGAGAGGGAGATTTTTTACGTTTTTTTATTTTTATTTCTTGGTGTTTTCTTTTGGTTTGTATAGAGATTCTTGTGTAAACATTCAAGTTGAAAATCGACTTTCTAGAGAGCTTGTGGACTCTGAAACTAATTATTTCTGCCCTAGGAGTAGCACAAAAGAGGGATTAGCATTATTGACCCAATGATAAAGCACTAACACCTTCCTCGTCACCTCCCGTGCGCTAGCTCTGCCTTTGCCGGATCTTTATTCGCCCACTCCTTCACAGAGAGTCGAGCATCATACGTTCACTTCGTTTTTTGAAATCTGATATTAAGAAATCGTTATCTTCACTGAAATATGTTTCAATATAATATTCTTTTGCTTTCTAACGAGGTTAAGGCGTGACCTAGAAAACGGAAACAGCGAGACCTGGGGTCTCATCGAACGAGAAGTTCGAAGATGGAGACCAGGTTCAGCACGAAATCATAAAGGTTTGAGCAGTGCTTCAGCGGGCTTTGGCCTTTTTTTGTTATAGGTATTTAACCGGTTCGGAAGATAAACTATCAGTCAATGACGTGCTTGAATTCAGACCAGACCAGACTCTTATTTGTTTGAGCTGCTCCCATGCTCCCATGTGGGGTGTCTAAAGACATACCATTCAGACATGGAAGACCCTACAAGAGGCGTTCCCTCTTTCTAGTAAAAGGAAGCAGTGTACCACAATTCGAGTTAAAAAAAAGTCCCCGAGCGGTAGTCAAATGGGGGCGTGAATACGAGATGCCAGCAGAATGATCGGCCGGACAGAGGCTAGGGCTGCATCCTTCCCACCGGGCCTCTGTCGACAGAGCTAAAGCAGTCATTCATTAATCCACCTATCCAGAAGTGCCGATGTGCTAGTGAAAATCTACCAGTACCCGTTGCTTCTTATTCCCGTGTTTGATCTTTTTCATCTCTGCCTGGCTCGTTGTCACCTATGTTGAAGAAAGGTTTGGAACCCTGTAGATAATGAAGAGGGGCCAAGGATCCTCTTCTCAACAGTGCTTTTCGAGGCTCCCCCCTGAATAAGTAAGGCCCCGTTAGCCTGGGCGAAGATGGGGATAAAGAGTAAGGATTGAAATCCATTTCAGCATCATCAACAGACGCAGAAGAAATGGAATAAGGATTGGTGATTGAGGATCCAGATAGAGTTTTATGAAATATCTTAGAGATTAGGGTTTCCGGGTTTAGATCGAAATTACAACTGTGTCAATCGCTTTGTCCTGATTTATTGAACAGATGTCCTGTGGAACATGTTTTGTGGAAGTGACCGGTTTACGGAACAAGGAGTTAAGCGGCAAAGGAAGAGCTAGCGCACGGGAGGTGACACCAACCACACTCCTGGCTAGGCGCACTCTCGTCGATCCACCACAAAAGGTCCCTCTCGCTCTTTGATAGACATCTTTCGGTTCTCGGTATCATCCGACTTTCCTAATCTGTCTTCTAAAGCTATTTTTAGGTGCCCTCTCGACCGGGGCATTATTACCACGGCTACTATCGACCCGAGCCCTTTTTTTTCACCGGGCTTAGACCATGTCTCCCGAACAATCTCATTACATATGGCGCAAGACGATTCCACATATGTATATATGTATGAGTTGTTAAATTCCATTGACATAAAAGAAAATTAAAGTGAAGAGGTGTGAAATATTACGAAGTACGTATCGAAAGTTATAAAATTTCAGTTGAATAGATATTCTAAATTGTTACTCACTATGTATAAAATTTAATAACAATTTTAAAAAAAAGAGTAGGAGCAACACTTGAATATTCGTGACCAGAATATTCTCAAAGTGGTCATAATAGTGAATTCTCAATTTATGTTCAGTTTTTCTTATTCTTCCATAATTGTGCTCAATATCCACGTTGAAGCACATATTCAAATAAATTCCAGGTTAGTTTGACCCAAAAGCTACTTTGTAGGCTTGTGAAGTGTAATTTAAATGGGAAAAGAATTTCAGCCTTTGGTGATTTACAATTGTATCCTCAAGTTATATAAATATTTTAGGTTATAAAAGTTTATCAACATTTCGAGAATATTTTAGTCGTTCAACATTTAGCATAAATTATTCATGCTTTTATAATAATATATAGATAGATATAGTAAGCAAAATTTTATTAACTACAAAAAGAAGTTTCCTAAACCTAAGAAGGAGAATGGAGTAATTTAGTACTCCAAAATATAAATGGAATTAGAAAGACAAACTTTCCTAGCGTGTAGTGAAAGCTTCGGGGAATTAATTAAATTACTATACCTAAATATTAATGAAATACTCAAATTACTATGTTGCCCAAGGCGAACTACATGTTTTAAAGGGTAAAAAAGGCGAACGTTCAATAACAGGTATGAGTTATGGCTCGATTCCGTGGCGTTCTTGGGGCACGTGGTGTCCAGTGAGGGGATCAAGGTAGATCCGAAGAAGATTGAGGCAGTTCAAAGTTGGCCCAGACCATTTTCAGCTACTGAGATTCGGATTTTTCTTCGCTTGGCCGGATGCTATCGCCGTTTTGTGGAGGGTTTCTCGTCCATTGTTGCACATTTGACTAGATTGACCCAGAAGGGTTCCCCATTCAGGTGGTATGATGAGTGTGAGGAGAGCTTTTAGAAGCTCAAGTCTGCCTTGACCACAACTCTGTTTCTAGTCTTAGAGTACGCGTGTTGCGCGTGTATTTTATATCAATAAATACAAATTTTATAAAAATTACATAGATATTGTTTACAAAAGTGTCTGAATTATTAAATAAAAATTAAAAAAGTTCAAATCCATGAAAAAATGATGAACATTAATCACATTTATCTAACTCAATAAAAGAACATCTCTGCTCTACAAAATACCCTATTATTTGAACTTTTTTTAGGGATAGATTTATCCTAATAAAGAGATTGATTCAATCATTATCATGATAAAGAGATTATACATGCTAATAAATATCGTTACTTCCCTTAGGTCAATAAAGATGGGTATATCAGTTAGCCACGTAGCCCTAATTTGATATTTATTTGTGATTACATGCAATATCTATCAACTGATAGACTTATCAGCACTATGAAAAATTATGAAACTCTATGACAACACCTTTGGAAAGTGTTTTATTAACATTTTTTTAAAAAGAATATTTTGAAAAGCTAACATTTTTAACATTATTCACCTTAAATCTTTAAAATTTTAGCTAATTTGAAAATAATTGTGAGCTCCTGAGTTTTGCTTTAAGTTTTCATCTCATGGTATCTTGAAGTGAAAAACTTCTAATGTCACCTTAATTATTGTTATTCCAGGTGAAATAACAATTCCTTATCTATTCTTATGAAAATTAACTTAATCAACTTATATAAGTAATTTTATTGGGATTACATTCCTAATTATTAGGAGTTCTTATATAGTTCAAATAAGAAAAAAATTAATAATCAAAATTTTAGTTAATTTTAACGTCCCAAATATTAAAAATATTAATTAAACATTAATTTTATCCAATGTAAAATTTATTTTATATGATAAAAAGGCCGACCAATTTTGCATTTAAGTTTCGTACTTTTATAATAGTATGGATTGATTGAAGAAGACAAAATTAAGTGAAACGTTATTTTTCTATATATTTAAGAGTTTTTAATTTTTATTTACCACGTAATTACTATAAATTAATATGCTTTGTTGCAAATACTAAGTGGAGTAAAAACAATTCTTCTAAAAAATTACTCGTTGATGTTAAAAAAACTATTTTGTTCATCATGATAAAGTACCGTCATTTTCCAATTGCCATATAAAAATTACTTCAAAAGAACGGCTACAAATTTTATATTAATGATCCAAATAATTGACTTCTTAATTATTTATTTAAGATAGAATTTTAATCAATTTTAAAGTCCTACATTTTAGGTACCTAGTTTAAATAAGTAAAGATTTAATAACCAAATTTCAATGAATTTTAGGTCCTAAATGTTAGGATAATCAAATGACTATTTTGTAATGTGAATTATATTTTAAAGGGGTAAAAAATGCGAAAGACATTTCGCTAAGGGCCTTTGTGCTTTTAATATAGTAATAGATATATATATATATATATATATATATATATATATATATATATATATATATATATATATATATATATATATATATATATATATATATATATCAGCCGCACCCTTGAATCCTAAAATTTATGTGATGACGAATCCAACATCCAGATCCGCACTTATATCCAGTGGCGAAACCACATTGAAGCAAGGGGTGTCAAGCGACACCCCTTCGCCGGAAAATTACACTATTTTGCTTGGTAATTTTTTTTATTTTATGTATATTTACTATACGTCGACTCTTTTTGATTTTTCGATATATCTAATTATTTATATTTTGACACCCCTTGATGAAAATTCTGGATCCGCCACTGCCTATATAAGACATTTGCACCTGTATCCAAGCAACATCGAATACTCCTATGGATCCAAACATCAAATTTGTTCCAAGACAAGGAGCCACAGGGAGATCCTGACAGATATGAATACCAAATTAAATTATTGATATTTCATTTGTAGTGACTGTGATCCGTTAGATTCTTCAAGCTCCATGCATTGGCCTTTGGGATGCAGTAATCCGCACTCTAGTGTATATAAAAAGGACAAGGGTCATCCATAAATTGTTGAATATGCTGATGCAGACAGGACAGATTCTCCCTCAGATATACGATATACTTCTAAATACGATGTTATGATTGGAGATAATCTAATTACTTAGAAGAGTAAGGAGTAAGATGTTGTTGCCAGATCTAGTGCAGAGTAAAATCTGGAGATATATGATTTCAAGTGAGCACAAAAGGTCACATAAGCATGTGCAAAAAGGCAATAAAAGCTTACCTGGATTTGGGAAAAACCTTCTACGGTCATTTGGGCAAGCTACAAAGAGAGCATTCTGAGAATTGAAGATCGCTCGACATACCAAGAAAAACCACTCCCTCAACACACCCGGCCCAGTAGCTTCTTCATGTTTGAATTCCATAAAAAGACTGTAACACCCCGGAAAAATTTCGAAGTACTTAAGCGCTATTAAGAAAGTTGATGTGCGTTAATTATATTATTTTGGGTGCAGACAAAGACTATTATGTGAATGATGTCAATTGATCATGATAATATATGTATGAGGTGCACAAAGAATGATTTATGGTCTAAGGAGAGCCCTAATTAAGTCCAAGTCAAGTTGGAAATTTCATAATAAACTAAAGTTTCAAGTGAGTTCGCACAAGACCTAACTTCAAATGAGCATAACTCTCATGATACAAAGTGTTATATAGTGTATTACCTATCACATGAAAGATCTTTGAGTCTAGTTTCTAACGCTTCAAACTGTTTGTCATTTGGACATTCCTATAAGAAGTTATGACCAAATTACCAAAGGCTGGAAAAATAGAATTCTGCGACCAATTCTGTGATCCCAGAATAGTTATGCGATCGCGAAACTGCTTCTGCGACCGCAAACTAGTCGCAGAATGGACCAGAACAGCCTAGTTCTAGGCATCGATTTTGCGATCAATTGTACGGTCCGCATACCCATTCTGCGGTACATTATGCGACCACATACCTGATTTCGGAGGGTTAATTTTTCTATTTTCATAACCCGACCCCATTTTGATAAATAGGCTTTGGGGCTTATTTTGGGGCAATTATCTGAGGTTTTTTAGAGAGAAGTGAGAGTGTTCTAGAGAGAGAAAGTAGATGAAGTATTTTATTCATCACGATCTTGTCCAAGCTTTGAAATCCAATAAGAAAATCTCTCAAGATCTTCATCTAAGAGGTAAAATTCAAATCCCTAGTCTTCAATTTCGAGTTTGTGGCAAAAGATGGGTGATTGGGAGTATGATTCTTGGGTGTAAGAGTATTATGTATATATGCTTGTACCAATAAGGTTTGTGGGGAGATTGTTGAGCTCAAATAAATAAGGATTTGGTTGTGGAGTGAAGAAAATCTTGTAGAAGAACCTTGTAACCAAATTTGCACACCTAGTGTTTGATAAAATGCTCAAATGAGCTGAAACCATAAAAATATTCCTAATTATGGTTCACTTTTGTTATGTTTCTAAATAGATTGAAGTTACTAGGATTTTCGGAACCTCGTAGTAATGTAAGGAAGGCTCAAGAAAGATTGGAGTTGTCTAGAGGTCAATTCACGTGAGAAAGCTATTTTAGTATATCGGCCTAACGTCAAAAAGGTAAGTATCTTTCCTAACCTTGAGTGGGGTAATTACCCCTTAGGAATTGAGTCTTATGTGAAAATTATGTAATTGAAAACCATGTACGCGAGGTGACGAGTACGTACTTGGTTTAGATGTGCAAATTATATCGGTTGAAATTCGTAGACGCCCTTATGTATTAAATTGGAAAATCGTTGGAACTTAATAAATTCTTGATTTGTCATGTCTCATTCCTCGTTTGTCGAATTTGTATTTATATGATAATTTGGTCTTATTGTCGCTTGGATTTTTATGTGAATTCCGTGTGTTGTTGATTTGATATTTCTTGGAAATAATCACATTATGAATTTTTTATCAGCAAATAATTAATTAAATAAGTTTAAATTTAGGAGTTTATATATTTATCAAAAAGTTGGATTACAGAAGGCGTTGTCCTGTGATGAGTTATTTTCTCATCCTTGTGGTTACAAAAGTTGGATTCCAGGTCGAATTATGGGACCTGGGCGTATGGCCGAAATTGAATTCGGAGGTCCCTAGCTTGAGTTATGATTTTTTGATGAAAATTAAAAGTTTGGACTTTATTTGTTTTTAAGAATTGATTGATAATTGGCATTGTCAGTATCGGGTCCGTATTTTGGTTTCGGAGCATGGTACAGGTTTATTATGATATTTAAGACTTGTCTGTGAAATTTGGTGAGAAACGGAGTTGATTTGACGTGATTCGGACGTCCAGTTGAGAAAATAGAAATTTTAAAGTGTTCTTGAGAATTTCATTTGATTTGGTACTAAATTCGTAGTTCTAGGTGTTATTTTGGTGATTTGATCGTGCGAGCAAGTTTGTATGATATTTTTAGACTTGTGTCCATGTTTGGTTTGGAGCCCGAGGGCTCGAGTGAGTTTTAGATAGGCTACGGAGTGATTTGGACTTAGAAAAATAGCTTGTATGCTTCAGCTGTGTTGCAGGCCTCAGACCTCGCAAATGCGAGGTCAGGGTTGGCATTTGCGATCACTGTTGAAGTCGCATTTGCGAACTTCTCATCGCAAATGCAAAGAGAAGCTGTGCCAGCCTGTGTTCGCAAATGCGAACTTTTCTTCGCATTTGCGAAGGGAGTCTGGGAGGGGTATGGATCGCAAATGCGATCTTTTGTCCGCATTTGCGAGGTCAGTGATCGCAATTGCGGCACTTTCCTCGCATTTGCAAAGGGCAGCAGGATTGTGAAGGCTTCGCAATTGCGATAGCCCCTTCGCAATTGCGAGCTTCGTATTTGCGAAACTCAGGTCGCAAATGCGATGTCTGCAGCTGAACAAAATGACTTTTGGACGGGAATTTTCATTCATTTCTCAAGTTTTCAAGACCTAAAACACAAGAGGTAATTTTTCAAAGACCATCTCTTCGCCAAATCATAGGTAAGTGATTTAAACTGGTTTCTTTCAATCTTTCACTATATTTTACAAGATTTCAACAAAAAATCTAAAGTTTTCATAGTAGAATTAGGGATTTTGGGTAGAAACTAGGGATTTCAAAAATTTGGGGATTTAGACCTCAGTTTGAGGTCGGATTCCAAAATCAATTATATATTCGGGCTCGGGGGTGAATGGGTAAATGGATTTTGGTCCGAACCTCGGGTTTTGACCAAGCGGGCCCGGGGTTGATTTTTGACCTTTTGGAGGAAAATTTGGAAAATCTAAATTTATGCAATGTAATTGATTCCTTTAGCAATATTTGATATTATTGTGTTATTTTTGAATATATACGAGTGGTTTGGAGGTGAATTCTAGAGGAAAAGCTGTGAATGAGAATTTAGTGGTCTTCGGAGCGAGGTAAGTGTTGTGTCTAACTCTGACTTGAGGAAATTAGGAACCTTAGATTACTTGCTAAGTGAAATTCATGTGAGCGGCGTATATGTGAGGTGACGAGTACTTATGCGCCGCCAATTTACCTATTTTCCATGTTTCTCAGTTTTTCTTATATTGTCTCATTCCTATGCCTAATTGCGATGTGTTATACTAATGTTGTTCAATTTATCGTTCTTATCATGTTTACGGATTTTCTGGTAATAATTAAAAAAAAAATTATTTCAAAGTTAAGATTGATGTTATGGAACCAAATGTTGATGTAAGGTTTGTACTTGTTATTCTATATCCCTATTGATATTTATGCATTGCATTATGGTAAAGGAGAGTGTTAATGCACGAAGGGTGATGCCGTGTCATATTGTGAGTGTTAATGCACGAAGGGTGATGTCGTGCCATATTGTGAATGTTAATGCACGAAGGGTGATGTCGTGCCATATTGTGAATGTTAATGCACGAAGGGTGATGTCGTGCCATATTGTGAATGTTAATGCACGAAGGGTGATGTCGTGCCATATTGTGAATGTTAATGCACCAAGGGTGAAGTCGTGCCGTTTCTATTGATTTTTATGGTGAGATTGAGAGTAAAAGCACGAAGGGTGATGCCGTGCATTTTTCCTTACTATATTCACTATTCCTGTTGATTCATGGTATATTGACTGCTCCGGTGATCATTCTGTTGTAGTTCTTTACCTTGTATTCCTCTCAGTATGTTCCCCTCCCGACATTTCTTGTTTAGTTCTTCATTTCTTTTATTTGTATATACACTGTTAAATTGTACAGGTTAATTTGTAGGTGCCTTGCCTTAGCCTCGTCACTACTTCGTCGAGGTTAGGCTCGACACTTACCAGTACATGGGGTCGGTTGTATTGATACTGCACTCTGTACTTTCTGTGCAGATTTTGATACCGGCTCAGGTTGATCGAGATTCTGCCATTGGTCCGCTGTTCGGAGACTCAAGGTAGATCTGTCGGCGTTCACAGACCTTGAAGTCCCCGTCTATCTTTTCTGTTCTACTGTTTCTTTCATTCAGATAGTTGTATTTCTTTCTGACTATTACTTATAGTAAATTCTAGAATGCTCATGAATTGCGACTCCAGATCCGGGTGGTAGTAGTTAATACAGATTTATGATATTCCGCACTTATTATATTTCATCTTAATTATTTATTGTTAATTACTGAATGAAAATAAGGAATTGGTTAATGATTCTATAATGTTGGCTTGCCTAGCAAGTGAAATGTTAGGCGCCATCACGATCCCGTCGGTGAGAAATTTTGGGTCGAGACATGTGTGGAGCCTTCGGCTATTTGTTGAGAAATTTATTGATTCTACTACATATTTGGAATTTGGTTGTGTTCAGTGGCAAATTGTGATATGAATTATTGTATTGTGTTGTGGTTTAAACACTCTCCTTGATGTAATTTATGCTTCTTACCTTGCTTGTTAACGATATACATGTGCTTGGTAAGGAAGAGTGTAATGCACGAAGGGTGATGCCGTGCCATATTGTGAATGTTAATGCACGAAGGGTGAAGTCGTACCGTTTCTATTGATTTTTATGGTGAGATTGAGAGTAAAAGCACGAAGGGTGATGCCGTGCATTTTCCCTTACTGTATTCACTATTCCTGTTGATTCATGGTATATTGACTGCTCCGGTGATCATTCTGTTGTAGTTTTTTATCTTGTATTCCCCTCAGTATGTTCCCCTCCCGACATTTCCTATTTAGTTCTTCATTTCTGTTATTTGTATATACACTGTTAAATTGTATAGGTTAATTTGTAGGTGCCTTGCCTTAGCCTCGTCATTACTTCGTCGAAGTTAGGCTCGACACTTACCAGTACATGGGGTCGGTTGTATTGATACTGCACTCTGCACTTTCTGTGCAGATTTTGATACCGGCTCAGGTTGATCGAGATTCTGCCATTGGTCCGTTGTTCGAAGACTCAAGGTAGATCTGTCGGCGTTCACAGACCTTGAAGTCCCCGTCTATCTTTTCTGTTCTACTGTTTCTTTCATTCAGACAGTTGTATTTCTTTTTGACTATTACTTATAGTAAATTCTAGAATGCTCATGAATTGCGACTCCAGATCCGGGTGGTAGTAGTTAATACAGATTTATGATATTCCGCACTTAGTATATTTTATCTTAGTTATTTATTGCTAATTACTGAATGGAAATAAGGAATTGGTTAATGATTCTCTAATGTTGACTTGCCTAGCAAGTGAAATGTGAGGCGCCATCACGATCCCGTCGGTGAGAAATTTCGGGTCGAGACATGTGTGGAGCCTTGGGCTATTTGTTGAGAAATTTATTGATTCTACTACATATTTGGAATTTGGTTGTGTTCAGTGGCAAATTGTGATATGAATTATTGTATTGTGTTGTGGTTTAAACACTCTCCTTGATGTTATTTATGCTTCCTACCTTGCTTGTTAACGATATACATGTGCTTGGTAAGGAAGAGTGTAATGCACGAAGGGTGATGCCGTGCCATATTGTGAATGTTAATGCACGAAGGGTGAAGTCGTACCGTTTCTATTGATTTTTATGGTGAGATTGAGAGTAAAAGCACGAAGGGTGATGCCGTGCATTTTCCCTTACTGTATTCACTATTCCTGTTGATTCATGGCGTATTGACTGCTCCGGTGATTATTATGTTGTAGTTCTTTATCTTGTATTCCCCTCAGTATGTTCCCCTCCCGACATTTCCTGTTTAGTTCTTCATTTCTATTATTTGTATATACACTGTTAAATTGTACAGGTTAATTTGTAGGTGCCTTGCCTTAGCCTCGTCACTACTTCGTCGAGGTTAGGCTCGACACTTACCAAGTACATGGGGTCGGTTGTATTGATACTGTACTCTGCACTTTCTGTGCAGATTTTGATAGCGGCTCAGGTTGATCGAGATTCTGCCATTGGTCCGCTGTTCGGAGACTCAAGGTAGATCTGTCGGCGTTCACAGACCTTGAAGTCCCCGTCTATCTTTTCTGTTCTACTGTTTCTTTCATTCAGACAGTTGTATTTCTTTCTGACTATTACTTATAGTAAATTCTAGAATGCTCATGAATTGCGACTCCAGATCCGGGTGGTAGTAGTTAATACAGATTTATGATATTCCGCACTTATTACATTTTATCTTTGTTATTTCTTGTTAATTACTGAATGAAAATAAGGAATTGGTTAATGATTCTCTAACGTTGGCTTGCCTAGCAAGTGAAATGTTAGGCGCCATCACGATCCCGTCGGTGAGAAATTTCGGGTCGGGACATGTGTGGAGCCTTGGGCTATTTGTTGAGAAATTTATTGATTCTGCTACATATTTGGAATTTGGTTGTGTTCAGTGGCAAATTGTGATATGAATTATTATATTGTGTTGTGGTTTAAACACTCTCCTTGATGTTATTTATGCTTCCTACCTTGCTTGTTAACGATATACATGTGCTTGGTAAGGAAGAGTGTAATGCACGAAGGGTGATGCCGTGCCATATTGTGAATGTTAATGCACGAAGGGTGAAGTCGTACCGTTTCTATTGATTTTTATGGTGAGATTGAGAGTAAAAGGATGAAGGGTGATGCCGTGCATTTTCCCTTACTGTATTCACTATTCCTGTTGATTCATGGTATATTGACTGCTCCGGTGATCATTCTGTTGTAGTTCTTTACCTTGTATTCCTCTCAGTATGTTCCCCTCCCGACATTTCTTGTTTAGTTCTTCATTTCTTTTATTTGTATATATACTGTTAAATTGTACAGGTTAATTTGTAAGTGCCTTGCCTTAGCCTCGTCACTACTTCGTCGAGGTTAGGCTCGACACTTACCAGTACATGGGGTCGGTTGTATTGATACTGCACTCTGTACTTTCTGTGCAGATTTTGATACCGGCTCAGGTTGATCGTGATTCTGCCATTGGTCCGCTGTTCGGAGACTCAAGGTAGATCTGTCGGCGTTCACAGACCTTGAAGTCCCCGTCTATCTTTTCTGTTCTACTGTTTCTTTCATTCAGATAGTTGTATTTCTTTCTGACTATTACTTATAGTAAATTCTAGAATGCTCATGAATTGCGACTCCAGATCCGGGTGGTAGTAGTTAATACAGATTTATGATATTCCGCACTTATTATATTTCATCTTAATTATTTATTGTTAATTACTGAATGAAAATAAGGAATTGGTTAATGATTCTCTAATGTTGGCTTGCCTAGCAAGTGAAATGTTAGGCGCCATCACGATCCCGTCGGTGAGAAATTTCGGGTCGAGACATGTGTGGAGCCTTGGGCTATTTGTTGAGAAATTTATTGATTCTACTACATATTTGAAATTTGGTTGTGTTCAGTGGCAAATTGTGATATGAATTATTGTATTGTGTTGTGGTTTAAACACTCTCCTTGATGTTATTTATGCTTCCTACCTCGCTTGTTAATGATATACATGTGCTTGGTAAGGAAGAGTGTAATGCACGAAGGGTGATGTCGTGCCATATTGTGAATGTTAATGCACGAAGGGTGAAGTCGTACCGTTTCTATTGATTTTTATGGTGAGATTGAGAGTAAAAGCACGAAGGGTGATGCCGTGCATTTTCCCTTACTGTATTCACTATTCCTGTTGATTCATGGTATATTGACTGCTCCGGTGATTATTATGTTGTAGTTCTTTATCTTGTATTCCCCTCAGTATGTTCCCCTCCCGACATTTCCTGTTTAGTTCTTCATTTCTATTATTTGTATATACACTGTTAAATTATACAGGTTAATTTGTAGGTGCCTTGCCTTAGCCTCGTCACTACTTCGTCGAGGTTAGGCTCGACACTTACCAAGTACATGGGGTCGGTTGTATTGATACTGCACTCTGCACTTTCTGTGCAGATTTTGATACCGGCTCAGGTTGATCGAGATTCTGCCATTGGTCCGCTGTTCGGAGACTCAAGGTAGATCTGTCGGCGTTCACAGACCTTGAAGTCCCCGTCTATCTTTTCTGTTCTACTGTTTCTTTCATTCAGACAGTTGTATTTCTTTCTGACTATTACTTATAGTAAATTCTAGAATGCTTATGAATTGCGACTCCAGATCCGGGTGGTAGTAGTTAATACAGATTTATGATATTCTGCACTTATTACATTTTATCTTTGTTATTTCTTGTTAATTACTGAATGAAAGTAAGGAATTGGTTAATGATTCTCTAACGTTGGCTTGCCTAGCAAGTGAAATGTTAGGCACCATCATGATCCCGTCGGTGAGAAATTTCGGGTCGAGACATGTGTGGAGCCTTGGGCTATTTGTTGAGAAATTTATTGATTCTGCTACATATTAGGAATTTGGTTGTGTTCAGTGGCAAATTGTGATATGAATTATTATATTGTGTTGTGGTTTAAACACTCTCCTTGATGTTATTTATGCTTCCTACCTTGCTTGTTAACGATATACATGTGCTTGGTAAGGAAGAGTGTAATGCACGAAGGGTGATGCCATGCCATATTGTGAATGTTAATGCACGAAGGGTGAAGTCGTACCGTTTCTATTGATTTTTATGGTGAGATTGAGAGTAAAAGGATGAAGGGTGATGCCGTGCATTTTCCCTTACTGTATTCACTATTCCTGTTGATTCATGGATATTGACTGCTCCGGTGATCATTCTGTTGTAGTTCTTTATCTTGTATTCCCCTCAGTATGTTCCCTTCCCAACATTTCCTGTTTTGTTCTTCATTTCTGTTATTTGTATATACACTGTTAAATTGTACAAGTTAATTTGTAGGTGCCTTGCCTTAGCCTCGTCACTACTTCGTCGAGGTTAGGCTCGACACTTACCAGTACATGGGGTCGGTTGTATTGATACTGCACTCTGCACTTTCTGTGCAGATTTTGATACCGGCTCAGGTTGATCGAGATTCTGCCATTGGTCCGCTGTTCGGAGACTCAAGGTAGATCTGTCGGCGTTTACAGACCTTGAAGTCCCCGTCTATCTTTTCTGTTCTACTGTTTCTTTCATTCAGACAGTTGTATTTCTTTCTGACTATTACTTATAGTAAATTCTAGAATGCTCATGAATTGCGACTCCAGATTCGGGTGGTAGTAGTTAATATAGATTTATGATATTCCGCACTTATTATATTTTATCTTAGTTATTTATTGCTAATTACTGAATGGAAATAAGGAATTGGTTAATGATTCTCTAATGTTGACTTGCCTAGCAAGTGAAATGTGAGGCGCCATCACGATCCCGTCGGTGAGAAATTTCGGGCCGAGACATGTGTGGAGCCTTGGGCTATTTGTTGAGAAATTTATTGATTCTACTACATATTTGGAATTTGGTTGTGTTCAGTGGCAAATTGTGATATGAATTATTGTATTGTGTTGTGGTTTAAACACTCTCCTTGATGTTATTTATGCTTCCTACCTTGCTTGTTAACGATATACATGTGCTTGGTAAGGAAGAGTGTAATGCACGCAGGGTGATGCCGTGCCATATTGTGAATGCTAGTGCACGAAGGGTGAAGTCATACCGTTTCTATTGATTTTTATGGTGAGATTGAGAGTAAAAGCATGAAGGGTGATGCCGTGCATTTTTCCTTACTGTATTCACTATTCCTGTTGATTCATGGTATATTGACTGCTCCGGTGATTATTATGTTGTAGTTCTTTATCTTGTATTCCCCTCAGTATGTTCCCCTTCCGACATTTCCTGTTTAGTTCTTCATTTCTGTTATTTGTATATACACTGTTAAATTGTACAGGTTAATTTGTAGGTGCCTTGCCTTAGCCTCATCACTACTTCGTCGAGGTTAGGCTCGACACTTACCAAGTACATGGGGTCGGTTGTATTGATACTGCACTCTGCACTTTCTGTGCAGATTTTGATAGCGGCTCAGTTTGATCGAGATTCTGCCATTGGTCCGCTGTTCTGAGACTCAAGGTAGATCTGTCGGCGTTCACAGACCTTGAAGTCCCAGTCTATCTTTTCTGTTCTACTGTTTCTTTCATTCAGACAGTTATATTTCTTTCTGACTATTACTTATAGTAAATTCTAGAATGCTCATGAATTGCGACTCCAGATCCGGGTGGTAGTAGTTAATACAGATTTATGATATTCCGTACTTATTACATTTTATCTTTGTTATTTATTATTAATTACTGAATGAAAATAAGGAATTGGTTAATGATTCTATAACGTTGGCTTGCCTAGCAAGTGAAATGTTAGGCGCCATCACGGTCCCGTCCGTTGGAAATTTCGAGTCGAGACATGTGTGGAGCCTTAGGCTATTTGTTGAGAAATTTATTGATTCTGCTGCATATTTGGAATTTGGTTGTGTTCAGTGGAAAATTGTGATATGAATTATTGTATTGTGTTGTGGTTTAAACATTCTCCTTGATGTTATTTATGCTTCCTACCTTGTTTGTTAACGATATACATGTGCTTGGTAAGGAAGAGTGTAAAGCACGAAGGGTGATGCCGTGCCATTTAAGAGCGTAAAGTACAAAGGGTGATGCCGTGCCATTTGAATTATATTATCATGTGAGGGGGAGTGTAAAGCACGAATGGTGATGTCGTGCCATTTGAGAGTGTAAAGCACGAAGGGTGATGTTGTGCCATTTGAGAGTGTAAAGTACGAAGGGTGATGCCGTGCCATTGAGAGTGTAATGCACGGAGGGTGGTGCTGTGCTATTATTTTTATATTATCATATGTTCATGGCACGAAGGGTGTTTCCGTGTAGGCGAGGATAAGAGACATACATTATATTGTGATATCTTTTTGTTGTATATTTATTTAGGCGTTTATCTTGAGATGTTATTGTGCACCTACGTTTTCTATGTGACTTGTAGTCGTTGTTGCTTCATGTGTGCCTCCCATTTTATTTCTTTTGTTGCTATTGCCATTTCTCTCACCTAGTTGGTATTGTTATATGTATGCACTGTGAGAAAGAGACAAATGCACGAAGGGTGTTGCCGTGCCAATTGATTTGATCTTCATATATACATTGGGTAAGAATGAGATAAGTGCACGAAGGTATTGCCGTGCCATTTGATGTGATATATTGAATATATTTCTCACACCAGGAAAGTTAAATAAGGTGTCAAATGGTGACTTTTATTTGAAAGAATTATATTTGAAGATATTTATTTGAAGGAATTATATTTGAAAGAGATTTATTTGAAAAAAATTATATTTGAAGATATTTATTTGAAGGAATTATATTTAAAAGAGATTTATTTGAAAGAATTATATTTGAAGATATTTATTTGAAGGAATTATATTGGAAAGAGATTTATTTGAAAGAATTATATTTGAAGATATTTATTTGAAGAAATTATATTTGAAAGAGATTTATTTGAAGGAGTTATATTTGAAAGATATTTATTTGAAGGGAGTATATTCGAGATATATTTATTGGAAAGTATAATTTGAAAAGCATATATGCGAAAGATTTATATTTGAAGGAATTGATTAATCTGTTGTACTTGTATTCATTATTTGTTGAGCAATATTAATGGTGTTCTTGTTGTCCTGCTGTGTATATCACTAGTTGATTAGTGTTGTCATCATTGTTATTTGTTTCCTACTCACTCCCTTCCAGTTTATGTGAACCTATTTTCTTTTTGGTCTGTTCCAAAAAGAATGACCCTTTTCTAAATTTGGAAATAATTTTGCTTAAACTTATAATTCTACCCTTAATGAGAAACTTTTATAACCACACAAATACTCTGGGACCCTTTTTAACTTGTTTAGGACTAGTGAGTGTCTTGACTGTAACTCCGTGTCCAGTCAAACAGGTTCATATAAATTAGAACGAAGGTAGTATTATATTTTGAATACTATATTGTACAAGTTATTAGACTAGTGAGTGTCTTGACTGTACCTCGTCACTACTCCACTGAGGTTAGTCTTGATACTTACTGGGTACCGACTGTGGTATACTCATACTACACTTCTGCACTTTTATTTTGTGCAGAGCGAGGTATTGGAGATATCGGACTCGGGTAGAGTTAAAGTGTAATCGCAAGTATTCAAGGTAGAGCTGCTTGGGCGTCGCAGTCCCTTGGAGTCTTTCCATTTTTATTGTACTGTTAATTTTTTATTCGAACAATATTGTACATCCGGTCCTCGAGGACATTCCATGTATTCCGTTAGAGTTCGTGACTTAGTATTATCAGTCTTAGGAGATTGTTTGAATATTTCCGCTATTGGTTTCGACATGTGAATTCGATTATCTATTTTAAAAAATGGCTTGAATTGTTATTATAATCGGCTTACCTAGTTTTAAGAGATTAAGTGTTATCATGACGTCTGTGGTGTAATTTTGGGCGGTGACAAAGACTACCCCGCAGCAATGCAGGATCTGCATGTCTAATGTACTCAAATGATTCTTCCAACAACTGGGACCTGCCAATAAGCATCTCATGCAGCGCCTGGTTTCCATAGATAACTTCTAGAAGCATCATCATTGCGAAATGTCTCCTTACCTCAAAATTGGTTGCCTCCTTGTGTTCAAGAACCCACCGATAATCGTTAGATCTTTTTGCAGATGCCACTATCAAAAAACACAGTGAAACCTTTCTTTGCCTCATCTTCTGCCAAAAGACCTTCTCCAAAGCCCTTAAACAGCTTTGAAATGCTATTTAACTCCTTCAGAATTACAAGATACTGAGACCACCAGGGTACAATAGGCTTGCCTTTTCCTATCTCTTTCAATCCCAACTGGTCTTCTAATTTCTTTAAACACAACTCCATTTTGTGCAAATCATATAAAATACGATGCAAATATTTAATACACTCTCTGACACACACTGCTTCACTGGTGCCAAATAATATTTGCGACCGTATTACTTTCTTTAGTGCAAGCATATACTCAGTAAAATCACGCACAATGCTCACTGCTAACCCCCCTGTAGACTCAATTGATCCCTTACTCAATTCTAAAGCATGGGATAACTCAGGTACTACTACCTCACATACAAACATAAAAACATCCTTCAATGCTAATAACTCCTTAGTGTGCCTTGCGATCCCAATGGAGTCTACTATAGCCCCTAAACTATTCCGACAAAAATTATACAAACGGTCATCAAGTCCGGCAGCCCTTCTCAGTAGTTTACAAAACTCTAACACTATTCGAGCACATCCAACACATATGTGCTTAGGCAGCATACTCGTAAATGAATTAACAAATGAACGAACAGATTCATCAGCAGTAAACTTGTTAGCATTATCTGGAGACATATAAAGCATTACCAGAGCTGCAGGAGCCCACGAGGAGACGAATATTTTGATATGTTCATAGGCCTTTTCAATATTATCCCCGGGAGTCATAGTTAAAAACTGTATAAGCGTCCTAATTATATGATCCGAATCTGAAGGAACCGAAGGATAATTGCTTTTCAAAATATCGAAGATTAGTGAAACTAAGTCATTGATGAGCTGCCACGCCTGAGGATGATCTGTGCTTCGCATTCGACCAACGAGTTGCATGCTCTCGTCCTTTTGGATACCACAGTTCGCCAATGTTTGCTCTGAGTGGAGCTGCTTTCCCTTGTAAATTAGCCGTTGGTCTGCTGTGGGTATACCAGTGATCCTCATGATTTTATAGTGAATGAATTCCACAAGGTCCGTAGAATTAATGAGCTTGGATAACTAACGTTTTGCCTCCGGGAAATAAACGTACAAAAAACTGAACTCGAGTTAGGTCTTTTAGCATCCTAAAAGGAGAAGGGACTAAGGATTCAGAGGAAACAATTTCGTCCTTCAATGCTAATAACCCCGTAGTAGCCTTGCGCCTCAAGATACCACTGGACTCAACTATATCCCCTAAACTACTCCGACAAAATTTATACAAAGAATCATCTAGTCCAGCAGCCCCTCTGAGAAGCTTACAAAATTGCAACACTATAGGAGTACATAAAACGTATATGCGCTTAGGCAACATACTCTTAAATGAACTGATAAATGAACGAACAGATTTATCAGCAGTAAATTTGTTAGCACTAGGAGACATATAAAGCATTACCAGAGCTGTAGGAGCCGACGAGGAGATGAATATTTTGATATGTTCGCCGGCTTTTTCAATAGTATCCTTCGGAGTCATTGTTAAAAACCCTATAAGCATCCTTATTATACGATCCGAGTCCGGAGGAATCGAAGGATTTTTGCTTTACAAAATATCAAAGATTAAAATGAAATTAAGCCATTGATGAGCTGCCGCGCCTGAGGATTATCTACGCTCCGCAATCGACCAACGAACTGCATGCTCTCGTCCTTTTGGATACCACAGCCCGCCAATGTTTCCCCTGTAAATTAGCCGTTGCTCGACTGCGGGGATACCTGTGATCGTCATGATTTTATAGGGGATGAATTCCATAGGGTCCGTAGAATGCGCTCGGATAACTAGCGTTTTGACTCCGGGAAACAAACGGACGAAGAACTGAATCGGAGTAGGAGGAGAGGGAGGGAGAGTTTGGTCTTTTCGCATTCTGATAGGGGAAGGGGCCAAGTATTCAGAGGAAACTATTTGATCAAGCTTACGCTTGTAGACGGTGGTGGTACTATGTTTGTAGACGGTGGAGCTGCGGTTGTTTACGGCGTCGAACTGATACATATTTGGGAAGAGAAGTTAGAGGGGTTTTATGATACGCTGAAGCCCATAGAGCGTGACAATTCCTAATTGTGATTTGTGAGGGAAACGGAGAAGAACGTTTATATGGTTTCTGCAGCTAAACTACTTTCAAGGCTACTAGGAGTATATCCATGCATTTGACTATGTTGTGACCAAAATAGTACTATTCCCTGGCGGAGCTAGGAATTAAAATGTATGAGTTCTAAATTTTAAAATAAAATATTACTTTCAGTATAAATCGAACCTCTATCTTTTTCGGCGAACTCACAACTCTTACCGTTGAACCAAGACCCCTTTTGTTACTAGGTTCGACAGTATATATTTATATAGATTTAGTAAATATTTCAATACAAATACAGGATTCCGGAAAAAGTCATTGGGTTCGCCCGAACTCGCACCCACTACTGTAGCTCCGCCCCTGATTCCCTTCGTCTCAATTTATTAATGGTACTAGTATACGTACCCGCGCGATGCGCGGATCGATTCAAAGAAAAAAAGAGCGGAGAGAGATAATAAAAACATATGTATATTACAGATTAAATTTATCGATCGCAATCAAAACAATTAAAACAAAAAACAAAGTGAAAAATTTCATCAGGTTGTCTCTGTATTATTGTTGCCAAGGACTACCAATCCCAAGTGACTTGTTAAAAAAGTGTCTGACCATGAAATATTTGGTCTTCTTGTTGATCGGTAAAAGATTTGTTCCTCATTATGAGTTAAAAACATAGCACCAAGAGGAGGAGAAGAAGAAGAAGAAGGAGAAAAATTAACCTCAAAAATTTTAATTTCTTGATTAGGCGAAAAACTAGCTAACTCATTTAGGTTTGCTAATATATCCACGGCTTGCCACTTCCTTTTAATAAATGGAAAATGGCAATCAATGCCCCTAACGTATGGAAAATAGCTGAAAAATGCCATTAGTTAACTTTTGGGATCAAAAATACCCTCAACATTTTTTTTGGGCTCAAGTCTGCCCATGAAATTTAACAGACCAGTCATACTCAAATTTACACTTTAAATTTCCACGTGGCACATTATAAGTGTGCCACGTGTATTAAACAATAAACAAAATTCTTTAAAAAGATACCCGACCCGACCCGCTGACCCATAATACATATAACCCATTTAACTAAAACCTAAAAACAAGCGACTATTCTTCAGCAAAATATTCCGGTTCCTCGATTAAATATGTTTTCTAATTAGTCTTCTAGTCACTCAAGTCAACTTGAATCTGATTCGACTTTTCAGTATGAAGCTAACACGCAATTTTATGATGTTGACAAGATTGGGTGTGAATCTGATCCAACTCTAATGTCCAAGTTGAATCTGATTCGACTTTTCAGGAAGAAGGAATGTGTATGTGTGTTTATCCTGACTTACTGCTTGTTTTTAGGTTTTAGTTAAATGGGTCAGCGGGTCGGGTCGAGTATCTTTGTTAAGAAGGTTTTTAATTTTGTTTATTGTTTAATACATGTGGCATACTTATAACGTGCCACGTGAAAATTTAAAGTGTAAATTTGAGCATGATTAATCTGTTAAATCTCATGGGCAGACTTGAACCCCAAAAAAATATTGAGGGTATTTCTAGTCCCAAAGATTAACTGGGGGCATTTTTGAGCCATTTTCAATACGTTAGGGACATTAATGACCCTTTTTCATTTAATAAATTACCTGACAACCAAAAAAAATTAAAGATAGACTTAAAAAAATACTCCTACTAATCCACAAGGACTTAAAGTATGCTTCTACATTCGTTGATCACATAAATCGATGAACTTACTTGAATTACCATCAATAAAATTTTTAAGTACCTCAATTATTAGGGGTTAAATTGGATTAGAACTATTTCACTATAGTCTGCTCTATTGAAGGCTATAGTCTATTTAGAATCTTGTACCACAAAAGCTGCTAGTAGTATATGGAGCCTATCCAACGTCAAAGAATATATGTGATTTACTCAAGAAGATGAATTCCAGTAAATCATCAACATTTACAACTGTCTTTCCGATCCATTCTTCATCAAGGATATCGACTAACTCTAAAAGAATAGTACTTGTTTGCAAGAAATACTCTGCAATTTGTGAACAACAAAAAACGTGATTAAAGGACAAATAATATAAGACCGCAATTTGCAATGTAGTCTAGAAGTAACATAATTTCAGAATGAAAAGGTAATATTTTTGGTACCTATCCAGATCAAGGATTGTACTATACACAAGTGTTTCCGAAGTAGCTACAATAAAATGCCATGCTTGATTGTAGTAAAGTGATTCTGCAAACCAAAACATCCTTGTATATTATAACAACACGACCGGTCATTTTGAGTATTATAACCCCGTTCACCTATTTACTTCTCAATCTATACTTTATAGTTATTTTATGACTTATCGGGTTAGTTGGTTCGGGTCAGAAAGAAATTCGGAATGAAATGAGATACTTAGTCTCATAATTAAAAATTTAAGTTAGAAAAGTTGACCGGATGTGGACCTATGTGTAAAAGACCTCAGATTTGAATTCTGATAATTCCGATAGTTATGTATGGTGATTCTGGACTTAGAAGCGTATCCGAAAAATTATTTGGAGGTCTGTAGTGGAATTAAGTTTGAAATGCCGAAAGTTTAATTTTTGGGAAGTTTGACCAGGGGGTTGACTTTTTGATATCGGATTCGAAATCCGATTCTGAAAATTGAAATACCTCCGTTATGTCATTTATGACTTATGTGCAAAATTTGAGGTCAATCGGACGTGATTTGATAGGTTCCGGAGCCATTTGTAGAAATTAGAAATTTCAAAGTTTATTAGGCTTGAATTGGGGTGTAATTCATGGTTTTAGTGTTGTTTGAGGTGATTTGAGGGTTCGACTAAGTTCGTATGATGTTTTAGGACTTGTTGGTATATTTGGTTGAGGTCCCGAGGGGCTCGAGTGAGTTTTGGATGGTTAACGGATCAAAAATTTAGACTTGAACAACTGCTGGAATTTTCTGATATCTGATGCTATTTTCCTTCTATGCGATCGCGTGAATGTGTCTGCGATCGCGTAGGCTTAGTTGGTCACTGGAGGTTTTTGTTCTACGCGATCGCTTGGGGATATCTGCGATCATATAGGGTTAATTTGAGGCAGTGATATTTTATGCTTCGCGTTCGCGTGAAGCGGGACGCGATCACGTAACTATGTGAGTTTGTTATTCGCGAACGCGTGAAAAAGGTTGCGTTCGCGTAGAGAAAATGGGGTAGAAATGGAAATCACGCGTTTGTGCTTCGCGATCGCGTGGTTAGGGATGCGATCGCGTAGGTCTGTGATATTGTACATCGCGATCGCGTGGGAAAGTCCGCGATCACGTAGAGTTAAATCTGGGCGATGAAATATTGTTCTTTGTGATCGTGTGGGAATGTTCGCGATCGCGTAGAGCAAATGTCTGGGCAGAGAGTTTAAGTTCTGAAAATGGGACTTCATCCCATTTTCAGATTTTGACGGATTGGAGCTCAGGAAGAGGCGATTTTCGGGAGTTTTTCAAGGAAAGCAACGAGGTAAGTATTCTTACTTCAATATTAGTTAAATTACCCGAATCCATGGTTGCTTTTATCATTTAATTGGTGAATTAAGTTGGAAAAGTTTGAAAACCCTCTTGATTTAAATTGAAGATTTAAGGGCCGAGTTGGGGTAGGATTTTGATAAAATTGGCATGGCTAGACTCGTGGTTGAATGGGCTTCCGGATTTTTTAACTTTTGTCGGGTTCCGAGATGTGAGCCTCACGGGCGATTTTTTAGCTAAATTTCGGATTTTTATGGAAAATTAGCATTTTCTTATGGAATTAATTTCAATAAATTTTATTGACTGAAACAAATTATTTATGCATAGATTCGAGGTGTTTGGAGGACAATTCACGAGGAAAGGACTTTGCAGAATAGGAATTTCACGGCTTGATGTAAGTAACAGTTTTAAATCTGGTCCTAAGGATATGAAACCCCGAAATTTTGTGTCATGTGATTATTTTGGAGGTGACGCACATGCTAGGTGACGGGCGTGTGGGCGTGCACCGAGGGAATTGTGGCTTGGTCCGTCCCGTGGAAACTATATAGTTGAATAATTTATTGTTAGTTATATGCTCTCTATGTGTTGATGAAATTTGACTGTAAATCATGCTTAGGCTATGTTATAGTACTGTTAGGACCTGCAGAGGTCGCGTACTTGTTAAATTATTTGCTAATTGTTGTCTTGTACTCCGTCATGATTTTTCTTGCGTATTATACCTCAGTCTTTCTGATATTTGTTGATAAACTATGTTATCTTTGTTTGGGCTGATCTTTGTGATTTCTAAAAGCCTGAGAGACTAGAGAGGTTGAGGATTGAGTAAGGCCGACGGACTGTCAGTGAGGTAAGTATATTATGGCATGTGAGTTGTCCGTGCAGCACATGAGTTGTCTGTGCAGCACATGAGTTGTCCGTGCAGATTATGAAGCTTGGGCTGTAGGAGCCCCTCCGGAGTCTGTACACCCCCAGTGAGCTCGGGTACCCATTGAGTGTGAGTGCTGAGGGCTGAGAGCCGAGTGGTTGAGTTGCTGTGACGAGTGGAGTGACTGTTGCCCTGAGAGGCTGTACTTGCTTTTTATTTTTGTTGCACTTAATTGCTATTTGTCATTGTTGTGAAATTCTCTAAAAGATTTTATATCCGAATTACATGAACTTGAACTGTATAAATTAATTTGACTTAAACTGCTGGATTTGAAAGCATGTTTACTCTCTGTTAGAATTACTGAAAATGAACTATAACTGTGTAGCTCGTCATTATCTTCAGTTCCTTATTTATTATTGTTACTTACTGAGTTGGTTGTACTCATACTACACCCTATACTTCGTGTGCAGTTCCAAGTGTTTCCGGACATAGCGGGTGTTGATTCTTTCACGCAGTTGATTTTTCGGAGATTCTGAGGTAACTGTCGTGTTTCGTAGACCTTGCCTCTCCTTCCCTATCTTCTTATTTACTGCATTTGGTCTCAAACTATTATGGACCATATTTTCCAGATTTGTATTCATATTAGATGCTCATTTACTCAGTGACACCGAGTTTTGGGAGTGTTTATATATGTATTTATGAATTTTCTTCCGCTGAATTTAATCATTATGTTTTTAAACTTAAAATATATGGGAGTTTTATTGAGATTGTCGGCTTGCCTAGTATTGAAATAGGCGCCATCACGACGGTTGAAATTTTTGAGTCGTGACAAGTACGTATCAGAGCCTAGGTTGCATAGGTCTCACGAGTCATGAGCAGCTTTAGTAGAGTCTTGTGCATCAGTACGGAGACGTCTGTACTTATCTTCAAGAGGCTGCAGAACCCTTAGGAAAACTTCACTTTCTTGTATTCTGTCGTGCAAATTTGTTGATTTCGAAAACTAAATTTCTGTTATTCTATTCTCTCACAGATGGTGAGGACACGTATTACCGGATCAGACAGTCAGCCACCAGTTAGGGCCACGAGACGCCGGGGCCGTGATAGAGACCGGGGTCGAGGTAGAGGTCGAGGTGTAGCTCGTACCACAGTTGGACCAGCACCTGTAGTACCACCAGTTGCTCCAGCTTAGGAGCAGATTCCAAATATAGCTGAGCCGACAGGATCAGCTCAGGCACCAGCTGTGCCTATTAAGATTCCAGGCCTTCAGGAGACTTTGGCCCAGATATTGGCAGCTTGCACTGGTCTGGCTCAGGTGGTTTTGGCTCACGCCACACCTGCCACTTCTCAGGACGGGGGAGGTACTCATACCCCTGTTGCCCGTACTCCAGACCAGGTAGTACAGGGACTTCAGATACCAGGGCCACTACCAGCCCAGCCGGCTGCAGCTGCTTAGGCCCCGATAGTTCCTGTTATAGCAGATAATGAGCAGAGGAGACTTGAGAGATTTGAGAGGCTTCGACCTCCACCTTTTAGCGGTGCTGAGTCAGAGGATGCTCAAAGTTTTCTGGATAAGTGTCAACGGATGATTCAGACAACGGGTATTTTAGAGACCAGTGGGGTCTCATTCACTACTTTTCAGTTTTCTAGGGTTGCCTTCAGATGGTGGGAGGCTTACGAGAGGTGTAGGCCAGTCGGTGCAGCACCCCTTACCTGGTAGTAGTTCTCCGGTCTATTCCTAGAGAAGTTCGTGCCTCAGTCCCGCAGAGAGGAGCTGCGCATGCAGTTTGAGCAGCTTTGTCAAGGTGATATGTCTATGACACAGTGTGAGATGAGATTTTCAGAATTGGCCCATCATGCTATCTGGTTGATTCCCACAGACTAGGAGAGGATCAGGAGGTTCATAGATGGCCTCACTTTTCAGCTGTGATTACTCATGACTAGAGAGAGTGTCTGGTGCTACTTTCGATGAGGTTGTCGATATTGCTCGCCATATTGAGATGGTTCGCAGCTAGGAGCGGGTTCAGAGGGAGGCTAAGAGGCCTCGTGGTTTAGGTGATTTCAGCGGTGTTCCTTCAGGGGGTCAGTTTTACCACGGTAGGGGTCGATCTTACAGACATGCTCTGGCGGGTCGTCCAGCTCATCGTGGTGCATCAGCTAGCCACAGTTCTTACAGTGCTCACTCAGGCCAGTCTTCATTCAGTGCACTACCAGCGCAGAGTTCTCATCATGCCTCTTCCGCTCAGTCTTCTACAGGTGATTCTTCGGGTTATCAGGAGCAGCAGTTCCGTCAGAGGAGGGGTTGTTTCGAGTGCGGAGAATTGCGTCATTTCAAGAGAGATTGTCCTGGGCTGTTGAGTGGGGCTCTACAGTAGAGTTATCGACCGATGGCACCAGCACCAACAGTTACACCACCCGCCCAGCCAGCTCGGGGTGGGGGTCAGGCAGCTAGGGGTTGCCCAAGAAGGGGAGGCCGATCAGGTGGCGATCAGGCCCGATTCTATGCTTTTCCTGCTAGGCTAGATACTGTTGCTTCAGATGCAGTGATCACAAGTATTCTTTCAGTGTGCCACAGGGAAGCTTCTTTATTATTTGACCCTGGTTCCACTTAATTCATATGTATCATCGTATTTTGCTCATTATCTGGATATGCCCTGTGCGTCCTTAGTTTTACCTGTTTGTGTATCTACTCCGGTGGGTGATATTATTACTGTGGACCATGTGTATAGGTCGTGTGTGGTAACTATTGGAGTACTGGAGACTAGAGTTGATCTCTTATTACTCGGTATGGTTGATTTCGATATAATCCAGGGTATGGATTGGTTGTCTCCATGTTATGCTATTCTGGACTGTCATGCAAAAAATTATGACGTTGACGATGCCGGGGCTGCCAAAGGTTGAATTTAGAGGTTCTTTAGGTTTTGTTTCTAGCAGGGTGATTTCTTATTTAAAGGACCAACGTATGGTTAAAAAGGGATGTCTGTCATATTTGGCCTTTGTGAGAGATGTTGATGCTGATACTCTTATTATTGATTCAGTACCGGTCGTGCGAGAATTTTCAGATGTATTTCCTGCAGACCTGCCGGGTATGCCACCCGACAGGGATATTGATTTCGGTATTGACTTGGTGCAGGACATTCAGCCCATTTCTATTCCTCCGTATCGTATGGCACCAGCTGAGTTAAAATAATTGAAAGAACAACTTCAGGAACTCCTTAAAAAGGGGTTTATTAGGCCTAGTATGTCACCTTGGGGTGCACCGATTCTGTTTATGAAAAAGAAAGATGGTACTATGCAGATGCGGATGCGGATGCGCATTGATTATTGGCAGTTAAACAAAGTGACTATCAAGAATAAATATCCTTTATCGCGTATTGATGACTTATGTGACCAGCTTCAGGGAGCGAGGGTGTTTTCCAAAATTGATTTGGGATTCGGATATTTGAAAATTTGGGATTCGGATATTCTTAAGACGGCATTCAGAACTCGTTATGGCCACTACGAATTTCTTGTGATGTCTTTTGGGCTAACCAATGCCCCAACAACATTCCAGCCATATCTTGATTTATTTATCGTAGTATTTATTGATGATATTCTGGTGTAGTTACGTAGCCAGGAAGAGCATGCACAACACTTGGAAATTGTATTATAGAGGCTGAGAGAGGAGAGACTTTATACCAAATTCTCTAAGTGTGAGTTCTGGCTTAGTTCAGTGGCATTCTTGGGACATATAGTGTCTAGTGAAGGAATTAAGGTGGATCCAAAGAAAATAGAGGCAGTTCAGAGTTGGCCCAGACCATCTTCAGTTACAGAGATTCGGAGTTTTCTCCGCTTGGCCGGTTATTATCGTTGCTTCGTGGAGGATTTCTCGTCTATTGCATTGCCTATATCTAAATTGACCTAGAAAGGTGCTCCGTTCATGTGGTCGGATGAATGTGAAGAGAGCTTTCAGATGCTCAAGATAGCTTTGACTACAACTCCAGTATTGGTGTTACCTACAGGTTCAGAGTCTTATACTGTGTATTATGACACATCGCGTATTGGTCTCGGCGCAGTGCTGATGCAAGACGGTAGGGTTATTGCCTATGCATCCAGGCAGTTAAAAGTACACGAGAAGAATTATCCAGTCCATAATCTTGAGTTAGCAGTTATTCTTCATGCCTTGAAAATTTAGCGGCATTACTTGTACGGTGTCCAGTGTGAGGTATATACCGATCGTCGGAGTCTACAATATTTGTTTAAACAGAAGGATCTTAATTTGCGGCAGCGAAGGTGGTTAGAGTGTCTTAAGGATTAACATATCACCATTCTCTATCATCCCGGAAAGGCCAATGTAGTGGGCGATGCCTTGATGCATAAGGCAGAAAGTTTGGGCAGCTTAGCATACTTACCGGTAACGGAGAGGCCGTTAGCCTTGGATGTTCAGGCCTTGGCCAACCAGTTTGTTAGATTGGATGTTTCCGAGCCGTATCGAGTCTTGGCTTATGTGGTTTCTTGGTCTTCTATATATGATCGTATCAGAGAGCGCCAGTATGATGATCCACATCTTCTTGTCCTTAAGGACACGGTTCAACACGGTGATGCCAAGGAAGTCACTATTGGAGATGACGGTGTATTACGGATGCAGGACAGGTTATGTGTGCCTAATGTAGATGATTTGTGTGAGCTGATTCTCCAGGAAGCTCACAGTTCACGGTACTCCATTCATCCAGGTGCCGCGAAGAAGTATCAGGATTTGAGGCAGCACTATTGGTGGAGGCGGATGAAGAAAGATATAGTTGGGTTTGTAGCTCAGTGTCTAAATTGTCAACAGGTAAAGTATGAACATCAGAGGCCGGGAGGATTGATTCAGAGACTTGAAATTCCGGAGTGGAAATGGGAGCGTATTACCCTGGATTTCGTAGTTGGGCTTCCACAGACTTTGAGAAAGTTTGATGTTGTTTGGGTGATAGTAGATCGGTTGACAAAATCTGCACATTTTATTCCAGTTGGTACTAATTATTCTTTGGAGCGGTTGGCTGGGATTTATATTCACAAGATTGTTCGCCTACACGGTGTGCCATTGTCCACTATTTCAGATCGGGATACACAGTTTACATCACAGTTTTGGAGAACAGTGCAGTGAGAATTTGGCACACATGTTCAATTGAGTACAACATTTCACCCTCAGACGGACGGATAGTCCGAGGCACTTTTCAAATATTGGAGGATATGCTACGCGCTTGTGTCATTGATTTTGGGGGTTCTTGGGATCAATGAGTTTGCTTACAATAATAGCTATCAGTCAAGCATCCAGATGGCTCCGTATGAAGCTTTATATGGGAGACGGTGCGGGTCTCCTGTGGGTTGGTTTGAGCCGGGTGAGGTTAGAATATTGGGTACTGACTTGGTTCAGGATGCTTTAAAGAAGGTCAAAGTGATTCAGGAACGGCTTCGCATGGCGCAGTCTAGACAGAAGAGTTATGTCGACAGGAAGGTCCGTGATGTTACTTACATGGTTGGGGAGAAGGTTCTACTCAAGATTTTACCCATGAAGGGTGTGTTGAGGTTCGGGAAGAAAGGCAAGTTGAGCCCTCGGTATATTGGGCCTTTTGAGATACTTAAGAAAATTGGAGAGGTGGCTTATGAACTTTCTTTGCCACCTAGTCTATCAGGTGTTCATCCAGTGTTCTATGTATTCATGCTCCGAAAGTATGTCGGGGATTCGTCTCATATTTTGGATTTCAGTACAGTACAGCTGAACGGTAATTTGAATTATGATGTGGAGTCGGTGGGTATTTTAGACCGACAGGTTCAAAAGCTGAGGTCAAAGAACATAGCATCAGTGAAGGTACAGTGGAGAGGTCAGCCATCCGGAGAAGCTACTTGGTAGATTGAGCAGGAGATGCAGAGCAAATATCCACACTTATTTGAGACTCCAGGTATTGCTCTAAACCCGTTCGAGGATGAACATTTGTTTAAGAAGGGGAGAATATAACGACCGACTGGTCGTTTTGAGTATTATAGCCCCGTTCCCCCATTTACTGCTCAAATTATGATTTACGGTTGTTATTTGGATTGCCGGGGTAATTGGTTCGGGTCCAGTAAGGTTTTGGAATGATTTGGAACACTTAGTTCCAAGGTTTAGAATTTAAGTTGAAAAGGTTGACCAGATGTTGATGTATGTGTAGTAACACCGGACCTTTTTTGGTTGAACAATGCACCGATGTGTAAAGGAAATTTTTTGTCGAAAAAGGGTCATTTCTGCGACCACTATGCGGTCGCAGAATCACTCTACGGACAGCATAATGATCGCAGAGTGGATCAGGAGAGAGGCAAGATTTGAGGAAATTCTGCGGTGCGTTATGCAACCGCAGACCTGTTTTGCGGTGCATTATGCGACCGCAAAATAGGTATGCGGGCCACATAATGGCCGCCGACCGGGTCAGTCATGCCCAGTTTTGGAGGCCAAATTATGCGGCCGATATGCGGACCACATACCTGTTATGCAATCGCATAACTGCGTTGGAGAAATTTCTATAATCTTTGTTCTAATTGATCTACTTCGGCACTACAAAACCTTAATTTCCTTAGAAAAAATTCTCCGGGGTCACTACACATACATCAACATCTGGTCAACCTTTTCAACTTAAATTCTAAACCTTGGAACTAAGTGTTCCAAATCATTCCAAAACCTCACCGGACCGGAACCAATTACCCCGGCAATACAAATAACAATCATAAATCATAATTTGAGCAGTAAATTGGGGAACGGAATTGCAATAGTCAAAACAACCGGCCGGGTCATTACATTCTCCCCCTCTTAAACAAATGTTCGTCCTTGAACGGGATTAGAATCATACCTGGAGTCTCAAATAGGTGTGGATCTTTGCTCTGCATCTCCTGCTCAATCTCCCAAGTAGCTTCTCCGACTGGCTAGCCTCTCTACTGCACCTTCACTGAAGCTATGTTCTTTGATCTCAACTTTCGAACCTGCCGGTCTAAAATGGCCATCGGCTCCACATCATAAGTCAAATTACCATCCAGCTATACTGTACTGAAATCCAAAATATGAGACGGATCCCCGACATACTTTCGGAGCATGGATACATGGAATATTGGATGAACACCTAGTAGACTGGGTGGCAAACGAAGTTCATAAGCCACTTCTCCAATTTTCTTATGTATCTCAAAAGGCCTAATATGCCGAGGGCTCAACTTGCCCTTCTTCCCGAACCTCAACACACCCTTCATTGGTGAATGTTTGAGCAGAACCTTCTCCCCAACCATGTAAGTAACATCACGGACCTTCCTATCGGCATAACTCTTCTGTCCAAACTGCGCCGTGTGAAACCGATCCTGAATCACTTTAACCTTCTCTAGAGCATCCTAAACCAAGTCAGTACCTAATAGCCTAGCCTAGCCTCACCCGGCTCATACCAACCAACCAGAGCCATCTCCTATATAATGCCTCATACGTAGCCATCTGAATACTCCACTGGTAGCTATTATTGTAAGCAAACTCCGCAAGTGGCAGAAATGTATCAAAAGAACCTCCAAAATCAATGACACAAGCGCGTAGTATATCCTCCAATATCTGAATAGTGCGCTCGGACTGCCCGTCTGTCTGAGGGTGAAATAATGTACTCAACTGAACCTGTGTGCCTAATTCTCGTTGCACTGCTCTCCAAAACTATGATGTAAACTGCGTGCCTCGATCTAAAATGATGGACACCGGCACACCGTGTAGGCGAACAGTCTCACGGATATAAATTTCAGCCAACCGTTCCGAAGAATAAGTAGTACCCACTGGAATAAAATGTGCGGACTTAGTCAACCGATCCACAATCACCCAAACAACATCAAACTTCCTCAAAGTCCGTGGAAGTCCAACTACGAAATCCATGGTAATACGCTCCCATTTCCACTCTGGAATTTCAAGTCTCTGAAGTAATCCTCCCGGTATGTGATGCTCGTACTTTACCTATTGACAATTTAAATACCGAGCTACAAACCCAACTATATATTTCTTCATTCGCCTCCACCAATAGTGCTGCCTCAAATCCTGATACATCTTCGCGGCACCTGGATGAATAGAGTACCACAAACTGTGAGCTTCCTGGAGAATCAACTCACGCAAACCATCTAAGTCAGGCACACATAGCATGCCCTGCATCCGTAATGCACCGTCATCCCTAATAGTGACCTCTTTGGCATTACCGTGCTGAACCGTGTCCTTAAGGACGAGAAGATGGGGATCATCATACTGGCGCTCCCTAATGCGAACATATAAAGAAGGCCGAGAAACCACACAAGCCAAAACTTGACTCGGCTTTGAAACATTCAATCTAACAAACTAGTTAGCCAAGGCAAGAACATCCAAGGCTAAAGGCCTCTCTGCTATCGGTAAATATGCTAAGCTACCCAAACTATCCTCTTTACGACTCAAGGCATCGGCCACCACATTGGCCTTTCTGGGATGATAGAGAATTGTGATATCATAATCCTTAAGCAACTCCAACCACCTTCTCTGCCGCAAATTGAGATCCTTCTGTTTAAACAAATTCTGTAGACTCCGATGATCAGTGTAAATCTCTAAGGAACCCGTACAAATAATGTCGCCAAATTTTCAAGGCATGAACAATAGCTGCTAACTCAAGATTGTGGACCGGATAACTCTTCTCGTGTACCTTTAACTTTCTGGATGCATAGGCAATCACTCTACCATCTTGCATAAGCACTGCGCCGGGACCAATACGCGATGCGTCACAATAAACAATATAAGACCCTGAACCCGTAGGCAACACCAATACTGGAGCTGTAGTCAAAGCTGTCTTGAGCTTTTGAAAGCTCTCTTCACATTCATCCGACCACCTGAACGGAGAACCTTTCTGGGTCAATTTAGTCATAGGCGATGCAATAAATGAGAAACCCTCCACGAAACGACGTTAATAATCGGCCAATCCGAGAAAACTTCGAATCTCAGTAACTGAAGATGGCTTGGGCCAACTCTGAACTGCCTCTCTTTTCTTCGGATCCACTTTAATCCCTTCACTGGACACTATGTGTCCCAAAAATGCTGCTGAACTAAGCCAGAACTCACACTTAGAGAATTTGGCATAAAGTTTCTCCTCTCTCAGCCTCTGTAGTACAATACTCAAGTGTCGTGCATGCTCCTCCTGGCTACGTGAGTACACCCGGATATCATCAATAAATACTACGACAAATGAGTTAAGATATGGTTAGAATACACTATTCATCAAGTGCATGAATGTTGTTGGGGCATTTGTTAGCCCAAATGACATCACAAGAAATTCATAGTGACCATAACAAGTCCTGAATGCTGTCTTTAGAATATCCGAATCCCGAGTTTTCAACTGGTGGTACGCAGATCTCAAATCAATTTTGGAGAATACCCTCGCTCCCTGAAGTTGGTCAAATAAATCATCAATATGCAGCAAAGGATACTTATTCTTGATTGTAACTTTGTTCAACTGCTTGTAATCGATACACATCTGCATAATACCATCTTTCTTTTTCACAAACAGAACCGGTGCACCCCAAAGCGACACACTAGGCCTAATAAACCCCTTATCAAGAAATTCCTGAAGTTGCTCTTTCAATTCCTTTAACTCAGCTGGTACCATATGATACAGAGGAATAGAAATGGGATGAGTGCCCTGCACCAAGTCAATACCGAAATCAATATCCCTGTCGGGCGGCATACCCGGCAGGTCTGTAGGAAATACACCATGAAAGTCTCTCACTACCGATACTGAATCAATAGTAGGAGTATCTGCATCAACATCTCTCACAAAAGCCAAGTATGACAAACACCCCTTCCCAACCATACGTTGGGATTTCAAATAAGAAATTACCCTACTAGGAACATAATCTAGAGAACCTCTCCATTCAACCTTTGGCAACCCCGGTATTGTCAACATCACGGTTTTTGCGTGATAGTCCAGAATAGCATGACATGGAGACAACCAATCCATACTCAGAATTACATCGCAATCAACCATATTGAGCAATAAAAGATCAACTCTAGTCTCCAGTCTCCCAATAGTTATCACACATGACCGATACACACAGTTCACAATAATAGTATCGCCCACCGGCATAGATACACGAAGAGGTGAAACTAAGGACTCACAGGGCATATCCAAATAATGAGTAACGTACGATGATACATACGAATAAGTAGAACTAGGGTCAAATAATATAGAAGCCTCACTATGGCACACTGAGACAATACATGTGATCACTGTATCTGAAACAACATCATCTGGCCTGGTAGGAAAAGCATAGAATCGG